>NW_019384326.1:1713492-1772848 GCF_000671375.1 Centruroides sculpturatus
AATATAAATGGAAAAAAAATATTATATGGAATTGAACGAAAATGAAAATTTGCTTGATAATTCAACTACGCTTGTTGGAGAACAATAAAAACACTACACTCAACAAGCCACCAATAAAACTCAACTGCCTAACCTATAACCAAAGTCTCCTTTTAATTTGTTTTTAAAAAAAAGCGCTTGACAAACTTGCCCCGTATGCCGAAGTTGCCCCGGTCTCCCCTACTATACCTTACATTGAGGTAGGTCGAGAGAAATGCCCATTGAAAAGACAATTATGCCCATTACGGTTTAACCTCTATCAGATAATAGTAGAAAACGATGCCCTATCACCACTGGTCAAGATAAATTATAGGGAATATGAATTAGAATTAAATCCGGATCTCTCGTGGCATTAGAATATCATCTTACTATGCGGCATTTGGTCGACCTATTAAGAAGAGATGCCCCGGAGTTAAATTAATTATAAAGTATATATTTTATGTATTATATACAATCTAGAGATAGCTTCTCGTGTTTCTTCTATTAATATAAAGCTTTCGCGTTACAAGTTTTCAGGTAAAATATGTTACATCATCCCTGTCCAATTTGGGAATCTTAGACATCACAGAATTATCTAACAACAGGCATCTACCACACACTTATCCACAATAGGCATCGTCTACACTCTTATACAACAATTGAATAAACTAATAATTAGTTTCTTCAATTGTTGAATGTCTGTTTAAACTTAATTATTAAATTTTTATCTTTTTATTAATTTTTTTTCAAACACTATTTTCCTATTTTTATGAATTGAATATAATTAATTATTTATTTAAAACTCGTCATTTCTGTTAACAAAATTATTTAATACGCTTCGCTTTTATGTTTTATTTGAATTCATTTTAATAAATTTTTTATAACTCCCGAAAATAAAGTTTATTCTTAAAAGATATAAAAATATTATTAAAATTAAAAATTAAAAGAAAAAATAGAGAGAGAGGAAGAGGAAGAGACAAGGAGAGAAATGGAGATAGAGGGAAAGAAAAGGGAAGAGGGAGGGAGAGGAATAGGAAGAAAGGGAGAGAGGAATAGGAAGAAGGGGAGAGATAGAAGGAGGAAAGAAAGGGAGAGAGAGGGGGAAGAGAGCTAATGAGAAAGAGAGATAGGGGAAGGGAGGTAGGGGGAAGAGGAGGGAAGACAGAGAGAGAGTGAAGCAAGGGGAAACGCGAGAGAGAGAGAGAGAAAGGGAGAGAGGAAGAAGTGAGAAAGAGAGATAGAGGGAAAAGGGGGAACACAGAGAGAGGGAGAGAAAAGGAGAGAGAGAAAGGGGAGAGGGGAGAAAAAGAGAGAGTGGGGGAAAAGAATACAGAGAAAAAGGAGAGGGGATAGAAAAGAAGAGAGAGGGGAAGGGAAAGAAATTGAGACAGAAAGGGAGCGTGAAGAAAGAAAAAAAAGAGAGAGAGAGGAAGGGAAAAAAATAGGGACAGAAAGGGAGCATGAAAAAAAAGAGAGAGAGGGGGGAAAGGAAAGAAATAGGGACAGAAAGGGAGCGAAAAGAAAGGAAGAGAAAGAGAGAAATAGACAGCAGAGAGTAGGGGGGTAGAAAATGAATTTTAATACCATTTTTAAAATAAAATATCTAAATGATAATAATATTTTTATTATTAAATTTTTAAATTAGCTTCTAGACTTATTTATTTAAGTTTTATTTTAAAATTATAAAAATGTGCTTAAAATAATAATAATAATAATATATCAAGGTATTGAAATGACATCATTCTAAGATTCTAAGAAGTAGCAAGTTTAAAAATATTTTGAAAAAATAAACGAATTTTATGAATTTATAAAATAGAAAACATCGCCGAACATCGATTTACTTAAAAACTTCATAAACAAAATGATAATTTAAGATTTATAAGCACGTATCATTAAAGATATTCCGTAGAGGTTTTTAAATTAAATATCGATGCATAATTAAATTTTTATTAAAATAAAAATAACATAATAATATATAATATAATTTATTACTTCATTTTTATTACATTAAACTTTGAACATTTTTTAATTTAATTAATATAATTATAATAAGTTAAATATTTTCCTTTTTTTTTCTTATGATAAACCTTTAGAGAAAATTAAAGTAAAAAAAAATATCACTCTTTAAAAATTTATTAAATTTTTGTATTTTTATAGATAAATTTTTTTATAAAAAGTGTTAAAAGATTATTTTTTGTTGCATTTTAACTTATTTTATCTTCAATTAAGCCACAATAAAACCTTCTAATGGGGGTAGAAATGCATTTTACTTTCTTAGGTGTTATATATAGCAGAGGAACCATTCAAAAAATGACCCCCCGAAGATTTTTTATATTTTTGTACTCGGGGGACCTTCAAACAACGAGATTTTTAAAAAAGTTGAGGTCTTTTCCGTATGTATAAATCTTAGTGTGTGGGAGGGCAGGCTTCTCTTCAGCCAATTTGTAGCTTAATAACTCACGTGCCTTTTGCCGAAATTTTCATAAATTTTGAAGAAAGGTTTGTGTATAAAGTGCATTTTTTCTGTTAAATTTTGGTGGTTAAAGGTCGACGGGTTGGAGAAATGGAGAGGTTCACGTGTCGTATCTTGAGTGGGGTCCAACTTTATGATTTCCTCGTTATTAGCATTTACAATTATTAACAAAACTCGCCTCTATCCTCGAAATTAAGCTTTTGCCATTCCACAATAATTAATAATATAAAAACATTTTTATAAAATCACATAACAGATGGAGCCACACGCAATTTTAACTTTTTTGCCGGGAAAGTTACGCAACTCGTTGCTGAATTTTTAAAAATTTTTTATCAAGTTTTATTCCATTATATTTTAATGATTTCATTATAAAAGCACGTTTACAGTTAGATAAGTAGAATACACTCAAAAGAAAAAGAAAAATAAATGGTAAGGGAAGAGTCAAGAGGATGGCATAGTTCAGTTTTCTTTAAATATCCTTTTCCATTCGATTCTAACAATTTGCTATTCAGCTCGAACAGGAAGAGAGTTTTCTTTGATTTGAAGTTGCAGTATGTCCGTAGATCGATACTCTACAAATGCAGAATACACTAACATGTTGTATGATTTGGGAACGTGTAATGGCACAGCGATGCTTGGAGGTTGTGCTGTATGCACAACGTCTTCTTAGTTGATTGGTAATCTTCCAAACGGAATAAAATCATCGAAAAATCATCTTGTACAATTGTACACGCCAGAGAATTTCGTAAAAGTGCCCATTTTTGAATCCTTTAAACATTATCTGTACTGTGTGCCACGAATGTTTACAAGGATCATCTGAATTCTTAATTGGGTACTCGTTATATTCTTTAAATTTACAAGAATTGATACGTTGTAACGAAAGTCTGTATTATGAAAAGTTTTATGACTTAATACTTATTTTAAAATATNTTTAAACATTATCTGTACTGTGTGCCACGAATGTTTACAAGGATCATCTGAATTCTTAATTGGGTACTCGTTATATTCTTTAAATTTACAAGAATTGATACGTTGTAACGAAATTCTGTATTATGAAAAGTTTTATGACTTAATACTTATTTTAAAATATAAATTTCGCAGTTATTTTATGTGTGATTTTTAAACTTTTTTCACATTTTTGTGTTAATTTATAAATAGCGGATACTGTTTGATTTAATGCTTAATTTTTTTGCACAACTTGTTATATTGGTCCTTTTATAAACTGGCAAAATGTCATTTTTTCAGGAAACTTTTCCCACTGCCTTTTATAAACTGGCAAAATGTCATTCTTCCACCAAACTTTTCTCACTGCCTTTTTATAAACTGGCAAAATGTCATTTTTTCAGGAAACTTTTCCCACTGCTTTTTATAAACTGGCAAAATGTCATTATTCCACCAAACTATCTTCAATTAAGCCACAATAAAACCTTCTAATGGGGGTAGAAATGCATTTTACTTTCTTAGGTGTTATATATAGCAGAGGAACCATTCAAAAAATGACCCCCCGAAGATTTTTTATATTTTTGTACTCGGGGGACCTTCAAACAACGAGATTTTTAAAAAAGTTGAGGTCTTTTCCGTATGTATAAATCTTAGTGTGTGGGAGGGCAGGCTTCTCTTCAGCCAATTTGTAGCTTAATAACTCACGTGCCTTTTGCCGANAATAAAACTCAACTGCCTAACCTATAACCAAAGTCTCCTTTTAATTTGTTTTTAAAAAAAAGCGCTTGACAAACTTGCCCCGTATGCCGAAGTTGCCCCGGTCTCCCCTACTATACCTTACATTGAGGTAGGTCGAGAGAAATGCCCATTGAAAAGACAATTATGCCCATTACGGTTTAACCTCTATCAGATAATAGTAGAAAACGATGCCCTATCACCACTGGTCAAGATAAATTATAGGGAATATGAATTAGAATTAAATCCGGATCTCTCGTGGCATTAGAATATCATCTTACTATGCGGCATTTGGTCGACCTATTAAGAAGAGATGCCCCGGAGTTAAATTAATTATAAAGTATATATTTTATGTATTATATACAATCTAGAGATAGCTTCTCGTGTTTCTTCTATTAATATAAAGCTTTCGCGTTACAAGTTTTCAGGTAAAATATGTTACATCATCCCTGTCCAATTTGGGAATCTTAGACATCACAGAATTATCTAACAACAGGCATCTACCACACACTTATCCACAATAGGCATCGTCTACACTCTTATACAACAATTGAATAAACTAATAATTAGTTTCTTCAATTGTTGAATGTCTGTTTAAACTTAATTATTAAATTTTTATCTTTTTATTAATTTTTTTTCAAACACTATTTTCCTATTTTTATGAATTGAATATAATTAATTATTTATTTAAAACTCGTCATTTCTGTTAACAAAATTATTTAATACGCTTCGCTTTTATGTTTTATTTGAATTCATTTTAATAAATTTTTTATAACTCCCGAAAATAAAGTTTATTCTTAAAAGATATAAAAATATTATTAAAATTAAAAATTAAAAGAAAAAATAGAGAGAGAGGAAGAGGAAGAGACAAGGAGAGAAATGGAGATAGAGGGAAAGAAAAGGGAAGAGGGAGGGAGAGGAATAGGAAGAAAGGGAGAGAGGAATAGGAAGAAGGGGAGAGATAGAAGGAGGAAAGAAAGGGAGAGAGAGGGGGAAGAGAGCTAATGAGAAAGAGAGATAGGGGAAGGGAGGTAGGGGGAAGAGGAGGGAAGACAGAGAGAGAGTGAAGCAAGGGGAAACGCGAGAGAGAGAGAGAGAAAGGGAGAGAGGAAGAAGTGAGAAAGAGAGATAGAGGGAAAAGGGGGAACACAGAGAGAGGGAGAGAAAAGGAGAGAGAGAAAGGGGAGAGGGGAGAAAAAGAGAGAGTGGGGGAAAAGAATACAGAGAAAAAGGAGAGGGGATAGAAAAGAAGAGAGAGGGGAAGGGAAAGAAATTGAGACAGAAAGGGAGCGTGAAGAAAGAAAAAAAAGAGAGAGAGAGGAAGGGAAAAAAATAGGGACAGAAAGGGAGCATGAAAAAAAAAGAGAGAGAGGGGGGAAAGGAAAGAAATAGGGACAGAAAGGGAGCGAAAAGAAAGGAAGAGAAAGAGAGAAATAGACAGCAGAGAGTAGGGGGGTAGAAAATGAATTTTAATACCATTTTTAAAATAAAATATCTAAATGATAATAATATTTTTATTATTAAATTTTTAAATTAGCTTCTAGACTTGTTTATTTAAGTTTTATTTTAAAATTATTAAAATGTGCTTAAAATAATAATAATAATAATATATCAAGGTATTGAAATGACATCATTCTAAGATTCTAAGAAGTAGCAAGTTTAAAAATATTTTGAAAAAATAAACGAATTTTATGAATTTATAAAATAGAAAACATCGCCGAACATCGATTTACTTAAAAACTTCATAAACAAAATGATAATTTAAGATTTATAAGCACGTATCATTAAAGATATTCCGTAGAGGTTTTTAAATTAAATATCGATGCATAATTAAATTTTTATTAAAATAAAAATAACATAATAATATATAATATAATTTATTACTTCATTTTTATTACATTAAACTTTGAACATTTTTTAATTTAATTAATATAATTATAATAAGTTAAATATTTTCCTTTTTTTTTCTTATGATAAACCTTTAGAGAAAATTAAAGTAAAAAAAAAAATATCACTCTTTAAAAATTTATTAAATTTTTGTATTTTTATAGATAAATTTTTTTATAAAAAGTGTTAAAAGATTATTTTTTGTTGCATTTTAACTTATTTTATCTTCAATTAAGCCACAATAAAACCTTCTAATGGGGGTAGAAATGCATTTTACTTTCTTAGGTGTTATATATAGCAGAGGAACCATTCAAAAAATGACCCCCCGAAGATTTTTTATATTTTTGTACTCGGGGGACCTTCAAACAACGAGATTTTTAAAAAAGTTGAGGTCTTTTCCGTATGTATAAATCTTAGTGTGTGGGAGGGCAGGCTTCTCTTCAGCCAATTTGTAGCTTAATAACTCACGTGCCTTTTGCCGAAATTTTCATAAATTTTGAAGAAAGGTTTGTGTATAAAGTGCATTTTTTCTGTTAAATTTTGGTGGTTAAAGGTCGACGGGTTGGAGAAATGGAGAGGTTCACGTGTCGTATCTTGAGTGGGGTCCAACTTTATGATTTCCTCGTTATTAGCATTTACAATTATTAACAAAACTCGCCTCTATCCTCGAAATTAAGCTTTTGCCATTCCACAATAATTAATAATATAAAAACATTTTTATAAAATCACATAACAGATGGAGCCACACGCAATTTTAACTTTTTTGCCGGGAAAGTTACGCAACTCGTTGCTGAATTTTTTAAAATTTTTTATCAAGTTTTATTCCATTATATTTTAATGATTTCATTATAAGAGCAAGTTTACAGTTAGATAAGTAGAATACACTCAAAAAAGAAAAAAGAAAAATAAATGGTAAGGGAAGAGTCAAGAGGATGGCATAGTTCAGTTTTCTTTAAATATCCTTTTCCATTCGATTCTAACAATTTGCTATTCAGCTCGAACAGGAAGAGAGTTTTCTTTGATTTGAAGTTGCAGTATGTCCGTAGATCGATACTCTACAAATGCAGAATACACTAACATGTTGTATGATTTGGGAACGTGTAATGGCACAGCGATGCTTGGAGGTTGTGCTGTATGCACAACGTCTTCTTAGTTGATTGGTAATCTTCCAAACGGAATAAAATCATCGAAAAATCATCTTGTACAATTGTACACGCCAGAGAATTTCGTAAAAGTGCCCATTTTTGAATCCTTTAAACATTATCTGTACTGTGTGCCACGAATGTTTACAAGGATCATCTGAATTCTTAATTGGGTACTCGTTATATTCTTTAAATTTACAAGAATTGATACGTTGTAACGAAAGTCTGTATTATGAAAAGTTTTATGACTTAATACTTATTTTAAAATATACATTTCGCAATATTTTATGTGTGATTTTTAAACTTTTTTCACATTTTTGTGTTAATTTATAAATAGCGGATACTGTTTGATTTAATGCTTAATTTTTTTGCACAACTTGTTATATTGGTCCTTTTATAAACTGGCAAAATGTCATTCTTCCACCAAACTTTTCTCACTGCCTTTTTATAAACTGGCAAAATGTCATTTTTTCAGGAAACTTTTCCCACTGCCTTTTTATAAACTGGCAAAATGTTATTTTTCCAGGAAACTTTTCCCACTGCTTTTTATAAACTGGCAAAATGTCATTATTCCACCAAACTTTTCTCACTGCCTTTTTATAAACTGGCAAAATGTCATTTTTTCAGGAAACTTTTCCCACTGCCTTTTTATAAACTGGCAAAATGTTATTTTTCCAGGAAACTTTTCCCACTGCTTTTTATAAACTGGCAAAATGTCATTTTTCCACTGCCTTTTTATAAACTGACAAAATGTCATTTTCATGATATCTTTTGTATTAATTTTTTAATGAAAATTTTGAGTCATGAAACATTATAATTAAAGATATAATTACTTTTTCCTTGCTATACTGTACTCGTAATTTTTTTCTTGAATAATCTTATTAAATTGCATCGAAACTTATTTTCATTCCATTTTTATTCAGTTAGCAATAATAAGACGACTCACAATCGAAAGAAATATTCTAGTAGCAAAGCAAGAAATTGCACTTACACTACTTGGTTACAGAGCCAACTCTTAACCTTGTTTGGTAACAGAATAAAAATCTTTCTGGACATTTTTAACCCATATTTTCTTCAATTCAATAAGAGTAGTTTCTTAACTCGCATTTCTCTGCGATTATTCTGTTAATGATATACTGTAAAAAGAAATAAATAAATATTACAAAATTTTAAATTATTTATATGTAAATTTTACTTATAATTTAATTATTAAAATTTGTAATTTTTAACAAGATTTTTTCATATAAATAATATAAATTTCTTAATATAATAATTTTATAAGTGTAAATGACAGTATAAAAATTTTTTATAGTGTATTGATTTCTTCTAGGTGAATTGTTATATTATTATTTATATAGGCTATATAAAGGTCAAAATATGTGTTTGTATGTATGTTAAGTAAAGGGTTCCATACTGTTCAACGTATATAACTAAATTTGGCGTGGATATGCTTCAACACTATAGAAAGAATACTGTAGAGGTCTCCACCCCAAATACATCTAAAGCCAAGTAATTTTAACTTATCCTCACCCCTCAAAAACCCGAGTAACCCTGGGCACACGCAGCTAATATATTATAAATATATATTATATAAAAATTATAAATCTGTCATTTATACAGTTGTACAATTATTTTATTAAACTGTACAGTTTCTTTTATTCCTTCCACTCTAAAGCCTTTCCTCAGACCTATTGTGGGTTTGACCAGGCCCACTGAACAGTTTAAATTACTTAAATGCTTTTTAAATGTTTAAAAAGAATTAAATTGTACTATTTTATGTACAGTACTATACAATACAATAAACGTAGTGTACGATACTGAGGACAAGTAAATTGTACATTTAACACTATAAATATACAAATATATTACTGTTATCTTACCTTGTGCATTAAAACAATGTAGCAATGTTTTTACATTTTATTACACAATAAAACTATTCGTAGTCAGCCTTACCAGATATAAACCTGTATATGGCGGACAAACTGTTTTGTACAGAGGACACTACGAGTGCGTTTGAATAGAGGACGGCATTTTTTAAAGTGAAAATGGAGGACATATTCTCTATATGGTAACCTCAGTAACCTCTCGAAAAAAGGAGGACATGCCCTCTTTTCACAGCGTACAATTACTCAAAACATGTACAGACTGTCCTATGTTTTATGTTTAAGACTGCATTCAGACACACTTTTCTTCAAAAATGGTGTTTTACTACTTGTGTACGAATTAGGCTGGTTCACACTGGCTCTTCTTACGTTACATTATGTCTGGCCAATCAAATAAGACGTTATTTTAAACGTTTTGTTTTATTGGCCAGACATAACATAACGTAAGAAAAGCCTTTGTGAACTGGCCTAATTCGTAAAACACCATTCTTATGTATTACCAGGCAAAAAAAAAATGATTACAACACTGTACGAAACAACGAAAAGTAATAAGTTTTCTTATTATTACAGCCAAGAAAACATAAAAATCTATTGTATTTCCGTGCGTTATTCTATTACGTAAAGCTTTACAATACTCAGATCGCGTATAACACTAGTTTAAGACAAAGGCAATATTAAAAATTCCAGATGTTCTGAACCATACGCGTGTTACTATAGTAGTAAGAGTAAAGAAGAATTTTACAACCATCTCTCCATCATATATTCTTTTTTTTATACATCTTTAGGTCTGGTTCTGAACGATTTCATCCGCCATTTTGAACCATTGTATTATGACCATCATTCCTTGCGAGATCAGCGTCATCGAATCAGACGTTCGGCCAACATGGAATTCCATCTTCGATTTACCGCCCACAACAGGTACGTTTATTACGTTTTTCTACAATTCCTCTCGAGTTATTTCTTTCGGAATTCCAAATAATCTCTAAAAATTTCTATGTCTTCCCTTCTTTCTTCTTCTTTATAACGCTAGAAATGCATTCCAACATTCCAAATATTTTGGAGATGTTCCAAATATCTTCGTTTTAATTCTCTAAAATGATTACGTGCTGCTGACGTAACAATAATAGCACCCCACGTAACAACAACAGCTACAGTAGCAGCAGCAGCAACAACAACAACAACGTTATGATTTATATTAAGCTAATTAGTGCTTTTGGCTTCTAATAAAGGGCCTTAAATAATGAGCACAATTTCAATTTTTCAGAAAATTAGTATGTAATCGTCATTAGCGGACATTTCTCCAGAAGGTTTCTTAGAAAATTTAGCATTGCAAAAATGGCCGTCGAAAAAATAAAAATTTAGGAAAGTAACACGTAACGTGTAAAATTAGCGTATAAATTAGTTTATTCGGGGGGTAATTAACATATTATTCTCTTAATTTTCTTTAATTAATTTAATTTTCTGTCGATAAAAGAAAAAAAAACGGTTTTATGATGCAATTTTAAGCAATCGTTACGAGTAACAAATGATAAAGTCAATTCTGGAAGTGTTACTCTGTTGTTATTTTAAATTTATTCTATTGATTGGACATTTTTTTCACTTAAAAATCTTCTTAGAAACTTTAAAAAAACTTGTAAGAAGCTTGTTAAATTGAATAATAAGCATCATTTTAACGAATTGATCGTGTTACAAGCCAACTGTTACAGTAACAACCGCTTAATTCTCCTGTAGAATTGTTGTAATTTTAATTTTATTCGTTTAATTTGATTTCTTTCTTAAATAACAATCTTAACAGCGCTTAAAATTCACGCAGGAAGCAATTTAAATCGAGCATATCAAGCATAATTTTAGTAAAATTATAGCAGGAAACGTATAAGAGAGAATGAATTAATTACTTTTTCTGTAGAATAGGATGCTTTATAACGCTTAAAACTTAATAAAAGAGCGCAGTTAAATGGAATAAAATGGTGTAATTTTAGCAAAGCCATTACAATATAAGTGAAGGCTACAGTAAGAAACTTCTGAGAATCTTTTGTTTGTAGGAATAAAGTCAGCAATTGCCTCTATAAATCAACTTGTATCGAGAGTGGAAAGAGTTGCAGGAGTGAGATAAAGAAGATGCGGAGAGAAGTATCGATATCCCAAGAAACCCTTAGCATCTCCTCTGATGATTCTTGTATATGATTGCATCCATGTAGCTGGGAAACATTTCCTATTTTGCCATGTTATGCTGGAAACTTTGGATGAGCGCAGCAGCATCTGTTAAGATTCCCAATGGAAGTTTCCTTAATATGTGTAGAAGCGAACTTTCTAAATGGAGCTACCTAATTGAGTACTTGTACCGTGGATGAAGAAGAGCAATTGTTAAACCGTGACAATTCCGTGATTGCTGTCACAATCTGGACACTTTACTGCGCTTTCTTTAGGATGAAGGGCAGTTTTCCTCTTCGACAATAAATACTTTGGGAGTAGAGAAAGTTCAACTTTTATTGGTTTGTCGTTCTGAACGGAGTTTAATAGACTTTCTTTCCTGTCAGTCTATTAATTTTTTAAAATGTCTGAAACTTGCAGCTGTAAAAGTAAATAAAATATATATATATATAATAACATAATGAAGTAAAACTTTTCAGGATAATGCTTAATTGAATTTATAATTTGAAAATCTTCTGAGAATTGACGTGGAATATTCCCAATCAATTAATATACTTCACATTAATGTGGATTACTTTAATTTACTGGATATTTCACGTTAATACTAAAAATATTCACATAATTATTGAAAATATTCCATTTTAATTTTGAGGGTATTCATATTTAATGAGGATATTCGTGTTAATTCTAATGATATACACGTAATTATTGAAGACATATCACGTTAACTCTGAGAGTACTGTTACTGAGATATGTAAATACACAATAATAAAGCAAAACACGCTCAATAATTATACCGTAAAGTTAAAATTTAGACAGCTAAACAGCGATTTCAATTATTGGGTGGAATGTTTTAGATTTTCTTCCGATTTAACTTAATTTTTTTTAACTTATTGTTGCATTTTATAATATAAAATTGATTTAGTTTTCTGTAAAATGGCTGCTGTAAGGAGTAAATTTATCAAGTCATTTTCAGTTGAATTTTCTTTATCCTATGCGATTAGCATTGTGGTTAAACCACACTTTGCCACATCACGGTTTAGAAATAGAATGGTAAAAAGATATCTTCTACGTGCTCCAAATCGCGGTAAATTTTTTCCTTTTTACTTTTATTCACAAATTCTGTTTTTTATTATATGAAAATATTTCCTTTTATTCTCTTTGATGCATCTCTCTGAAAGATTCACTCGGAAAAATTCCCATCTCCGCTTTTCTTCTTCTCCCAGATGCATACTAGGAACCATGTTCCATTCACTAAATATTATTGAGAGGAGATAAACTGTGTTGTCACCTGAAGCCGAAAGATGCTTTCCTTTCGTGACAGCAGCTTTTAGTGATACACCACTCGAGGCGGTCTCCTGGAAGATATTACACTACCCTCCATACTATCCCAGCTGTATACTACTACTCATCCCAAAACTCTTTATAGTTCACTAAATATTAATTCGATATGGTATGCTGTGGTCGTATATAATACCGGAAGAGCCCATTCCCCATCTGTGGATCCACTTCTCTTACTATAACAATGGACTTAATCATCTATAGGAGTCACTAACACTACTTTCTTCGTAAAAATATATACTTAATTTCAGATTATTGATGTGCAATTTGAAAATTACAGACATAAACATTTCTCCTGTTGTTAGTCTGTCCTTCATAATCCTACCTATAAGGGTCTGCCCATAAAAGCCAGCCCAAAATAACTGGTTAATTTTTAATCTTTACTGTATTATGCTATGGCTCCTCCTCTTAGGATAGTGCCTCATCCATTATAGTAACTCCATTTACTTTTAAATAAAATAAATTATATATTAAATTAGGTAATTTGTATTGTGGTTGCATATAAAATTGAATATTCTTTCCGATAATAGAATAGTTTTACAGTAATTAAAGTAATGCTGAATGCACTCAACTGTGAGGAATTTGCACGCATCACAGCTCTCTCTCCCTGTTATATTTTTGCATTATAATCATAATACATAGATTGAACTTACCTTATCTGTTAACATCTAATGCATTATACAATTTAAACCCCAAAAGTTTTAAAATATTGCATTAAAACAAGCCGTATTTATAGTGTAAGTAAGCTATATAGAATCACGCGTGAGAAATTTACTCTCATTACTTTCGTAAAGCCTGTTTAGTCCTTGTTTCTGATAAGTTTTACACTGTTTTGTACACATTTTAAAGTGAAAATCAATCTTTTACAGTACAATTTTAGTATATTCACGAGAAAAACGCCCTTTTTCCAGATATAATCTTGAATTTGCTTAGAACATAAATGTTAGAGAATGGAGAGTAATTAAAATGGTATAATTTTAAATCTTATACCTTAAATATTTGGATAGAGTGCACACTTCTATCGATACGTCGCAGTATAGTGTAAACTAGTACATAAGCCAGCTTGAGCTTTTAAAATAAAAAAAGCCACCCCTTATAGGACAATTTCAGCTCATCCTAACGAAAGAGAGTTTCTATTCAAAGATAAGCTGAGTAAGGAGATTCCTTTGTCACGCACGACCTGAGGAAAGAGGGTACCTCTGCAGAGATAATCTAAGAAAGGAGAGGCTTTTTTCAGGGATAAGCTGAGGAAAGAGCCTTCTTCAGACACGAGCTAAGGAAGGAGTCTTTCTCTTTAGTGACAAGCTGAGGAATGAGAATCCATCTTTAGGCATAAGTATAGGAAAAACAGAAGGAAGGACTCTCATTCCTCCCTTCATCCTGAAAAAAGTTTAAACTGAGAATTACACGTGAAAAATGGCATATAATTTCGCCTTTAAACCTTAACCATTTAGCATATACTTCCATACAAAATAATTGCAGTAGTGTGAAGCACTAAATGAACCCGTACCATGCAACTGCGCTCAGTTTAAGTTTCATTAAAATCAACAAAAAGAAAAAAACAATAGCATTATATATACATTTTGAGTTATAGAACCGGTTTATTATCTTAATTGTTTGGGCGGAGGACGGTATATAATTGTATAACGAGACATATTTATTCGGTAGTTAGAATGCATAACATAAGGCATTGTACGATGGCAGGTGGATATATATATCTCAATCTATTAATAATCTTCTGTTTGACGAAATGTTGAATATTATTCTGTGATTAGTCGTTTCTACAATGGTTGTAAGGTAGGATTACAATTATCGCTTTACAGTTAATTACCTTCCGTAGTTAATTTCCTACTTCTACTAATGACAGAAATATCAACGAGTTTAGCTTGAATGTGTTTAGCGATAATAAGCTATGCAAGATTAATTAATATATATATAGGGGTGGCCCAAAATTCCGTTAACCACTGTATTTATAAACTTTACTAAAATTTATTCGAAATGAGATCTTTGTTATGAAAATTCAGTTTATGTTTCATATTCACAAGTGTAGTTGGAACACAAACATAAAACACGGTTAAGCGACTTTTGGGCCACCCTGTATTTTAATAAACATATTTATTAGCAGAATTAATTTAATTTTTTTTTTGACGATGATTCCTGTTTTTAATGCTTTACGAATGAAGGAATTGTGACGTGTCGATTTGCGGTTCCTCTGTTTTTTTTAAACAAAGTTTTTTCTGTAAAACTTATTGTTTTTTTCCCTTCTTCTTCTTCTTATTTAACCGATTTAATATATAGCTATAATAAATTTAAGGGATAATGCCAGGTTTACATGCTCGTAAATCTGGTCAAAGCAAACAGTTCGATATTTCCAGGAAGTCGTAGCTGAAAATGCGGTTTAGAAGCAGAGAAAATTGTGTTTGTTTTGTTTTCTTTTTCCTCGACCCTCCCCCCTAAAGCTAGTTTACATGTAAAGTTTACAAGATAAATAAAAATATTGTATAATAATTTGCAAGATTTTAACGGGTAAAGTACGACTAGAAGGGCGTGTAAAGTTTGTGTTTTAAATTGGTTCAATAAGTTTAAAAGATGAAGTTGTAAAACCAAATTTTCTTAAATTAATTTCTCCAATTTAATAATTTGTAGAAGTTGGAATAATTAAATTACTAACGTGACGAATATACAGGGTGGTCCAAAAATCAGTTGACCATTCTAATACTTGTTCAATGCTATACCCTTCAATTTATTTTACTCATTCGTAAGGGCACTGGACACGGTTAACTGACTTGTGGTTTATCTCGTGTTAAGAGTGCAAATGAATTTTCTTCGAAACCTTCGCTACACAAAAGAGTAGTTTCTAGCAAAGGGATTAACTAGAGCGATAAATTCGGAAACAAATCTTTAAAACTGCTAAATCGACTAAAATATTTACTAAATATTGTGCTAATTAGTCGAAATTCTAGTAACAACAACGTAACGGGTTCATCCTCTCTAAGGGTATGGCCATTGGGGAGTTTATAGCAATCGAATCTTAAACAAACACTGCCACACGTCTCCGAGCGTGGCAGTGTTACGTGACAAAAGCCATTTGTCACATGATGGAGTAGCGTAGCCGTGGTTCCAGATGTGCCACATATTTCTGTACCGGAGTCATCTTGTTTGTCCAAAGGACCATCGTCACCAAATGACACTACTAAAATAAAAGGAAAAAAAAAAAGAACTTACTTTCGATCGATATCTTTGATAAATGTTATTAGAATATTTTAAATTTATTGTGTGTATTCGTGGATAATTACTAAGTATAATGGTCGTTAACTTTTATCGTAATCGATAATTAAATTTCGCTTCACTTTCACGCTAAAACTGCTGCAGATTTTGAAAATTCCTAATTAAATTCGGGTATATTGTTAGATGAGTTTCAATTTAATTTGCGACCAGTTTAAACAACTGTACACTTCAAATGGGATTTTGAGCGTTTTATTTAGAGTAATTAGGAAATTCTGTATCTGTAAATATATCTACTAATACAGAAAAGATCGTAGAAATCCTATGGAATGATCTTTCTATGCCCTGTAAAGAATATTGCTGGATTTGTTGCATTTAATTTTCAATTATTTTATACAATTATATGATAGAAACATGCAATACTTTAGAATATTCAATCAATCAATAATTCTACAGACTACAATACTTACAGAACAGTAACTATAGATCTACAGTACATACAGACGAGTAACTACGGACCTACAGTACCTATAGACTTTCAGACCAGTCCTACTACACTTACCTACTGAATGACAGACGTGTAACTACAGATCTATAGACTTACAAACAGTGCGCATAACCTCGTTTAATCTTTACAGTAATTAAAATTATTAACTGTAGAATAAACTCGAAAAAGCCAGTAGTGCTTTGAATTGACGATAAGATGATAAGAAAATATCATCATAAATACCATTGCTCGTTTATTAGGTTATTCTTCAATTAGTCTACGATTAAGAGGCCAATCTTTCCATGCTAATTCGATATATTATAAAGCGGCAAACCGGGCTATATAATTGATTTAACACATTATAATATCTTTAGCTTGTTACATAAATTACCCAAGACATTCGAACACTTCAAAATTTTGGCATATCCCGATAACAAAATAGTGTCTGTGGTCTTCCACAGATACTAGAACGATACAGCATGATTTATCATTAAAAAACAAGTTCAACATCCTATACTTTTATACTATATTTTCCGTACTATACATGAAAATGTACCATAATAAATATCAGTGTTAACATAACATATAACTAAATAATAACATATTGATCGAAGACACTAGAATAATAGTATACAAGTCGACCCCCTATAACACTGTTGATTGTTCCGTTTTATACGAATTCCATGTTGTACGAGTCACTTTGATTTTACAAATACGTGTGCCGGGCCGTAAACAACTCATGTATTTGTAAAATTAAAATGACTCGTACAACATGGAATTCATATAAAACGGAATAATCAACAGTGTTATAGGGGGATCGACTTGTACAATGCTTTAGTAACACTATATCAATATGCCTAGGTATATGTTGGAATGGCACTGTACCCAGACATATGTTGGAATGAGACTATACAAACACCCACATTTTAATCAAAACAATTTTATTAAAACACACGCTCAGGTGTTTAATTAAGATACTATTTTCTATAATACTTTGTAAGTAATTTTATTTTTACAAATCCCATGTCTAGAAATGAAAATATGCCAACAAATTCCAACTATTTGATTTTACTCAATAAATAAATCAATAACAATTCTTATCATTCCTAATATTCGAATTTAAATAACGTTAACAGATTGGTTAAATATTAAGTAACCCATAGAAACCAGATTTAAAGTAGAATTTTTGCGATAGAAGACGTAAAAAAAATCTGTAACGATATGGGAAGATAAATATTCTAATTTCCTAAAGCTTCTTTTCGACGATAAGATGATTTGTCACGTGACACCTGGTTGTCGCGTTTACTTGATGGTGGCCATGTCAGATTTTGAGAAATAGCCGAAATCTGCGACATTCGGAGAGGAAGAGAGGGAAAGGAAAAGACGAAAACGAATAAGGTTATCCTCCTCCATCCAGAAATTTCGTATAATATAAGTCGTTAATCTTTCAAATGATTTATTTGAAGAATCACACCTTAGGCATCGAAGTTAGAGAAGAGCATTGCACTGAAGTTTAATATCACTTCTCGAATGTATCTTAATAGATTTATCAGTTCTTATAATAATTTCGAGAGTCCTCCAAAGTCAAAATTTTGTTTAGAAAGCTAAATAGATTCAGCATATTTACGTTTAGTTTCGTGAAGTAAGTGCATCTTCTTCTTCTTCTTTCTTTCCGTACACGGGTTCATATGAAAGTAAGTGCTTCTTCTTCTTTCTTTCTGTACACGGGTTCATGTGGAAGTAAGTGCATTTTCTTCTTTCTTTCTGTACACTGACTCATATGGAAGTAAATGCATCTTCTTCTTCTTCTTCTTTCTTTCTTTCTGTACACGGGCTCATATGGAAGTAAGTGCATCTTCTTCTTCTTCTTTCTTTCTGTACACGGGTTCATGTGAAAGTAAGTGCGTCTTCTTCTTCTTTCTTTCGGTACACGGGCTCATATAAGGAAGTAAGTGCATTTCATAGAGTATAATGTTTAAAACTTAGTGCAGTGCAATAAAGTAAGTGCATCCCCTAGTCTATAATGTTTAAAGCGTAGTGCAGTGAAGTAAAGTAAGTGCATCTATTAAGGTACAGATTTGAAAGTTTAATGCAGTAAAGCCAAATAACTACAGTTCAATAACTTAAGTATACCTTTAGCTAGTAGAAGTGCTCTTTAGTGAAAAGTAAGTGCATTTGTTAAGCTCTTATTTCTTCTAGATCGAGAACTATGTTACTTCATTCAAGAATATCGTAAATAAAACGTGAGAAAGTAAAAAATTCCAGCAAATTCCTGTAAAAATTGATAATCTATAACGTGACATATGAGGCATGGATGAAATTTAAAAACGTCGCGTGTTAAATTTCGACAGCATCCAACTTCTGGAATCATTTACTGGATACCATACTCAATCATCACTTCTCTTTTTGAATTATATGTATTAAATATAATAATTTTGAGGGCAAGAAATGAATTATACAACTGAAAATGTCATAAATGAGACGTATCGTTGAACGTTATATACACAAACTCGATACTTCTATAATGAAATTTCAACGTGTTAAGCTCAGTAAATAATAAATTTGCTCAGTAATCCGATTTAGCAAAGTGTTAAAATGTTATAAACTAGTTAAATTAGCATTATTAATTACGTTTAAAATGTTTAATGGGCACATATAATTACTACTTAAGTTATGTTACTAATAACGCAATGATTGATTAGAAAATGAGACAACGAGGAAGAAAATACGGAATTTTACTTTACAAAATGTGCTTTGTAAAGGGCACATTAAAGGAAATTTCATATAAAAAAATCCTGCAATGAGTTGTGTAACTTTCCCGGCAAGTGTTAAAATTGTTTGTGGCGCCATCTGTTATGCGATCGTATTTAAAACTTTTTACATTATTAATTATTATAAAAAGCTTAATTTTGAAGATAGAGATGAGTTTTATAAGCAATTGTAAATGCTAATAACGAGTAAAATCATTACAATTATTCCAACCCCACTGGAGTTACGACACGTAACTCCCTTTATCTCTCTAACCCTTTGACCTTTAACCTCCAAAATTAAACAGCCCTAACTCCCCTAATACCCAAACCTCCTATAAAAATTTCAGAAATTTTCAACAAAAGACACAGGAGTTATTAAGCTTCAAAGAGGGAGAAGAAAATCGTGCCCCCCACAACACTATACAGAAAAAAACCCCAAATGTTTTGAATTTCTGGACGTTTGAAGGTCACCCGAGTCCAAAAATGTAAAAATATTGAAAAGGGGGCATCATTTTTTGATCGATCTCCATTACTTTCCTTCTGTTATATATATAACAGAGGGAAAGTAAAACGGGAAGTAAATGTATTCAGAGAAGGAGAGATAGACAATAGTTATCAGAAGAAAGGAACAACCTCCGACCATTAATGGAGAGTAATATGTAGGGAGGAAGAAGCTGACTGTACAACTTAAGCTAAAAGAATCTAAATGTTCTAGTTTTGCTAACAACTTACTCATTTGTGATCGTTTTCTCTGTGTCTTTCTCTAAAATCGATACAAATCTCACTAAACAGAAGAGTAAATACCATTTAGATTTTTAGTCTTTGGAACTACTTAGAAAGAAAAGTTCTTCAGCAATTAGTGCAGACTTACTGTACAGACAGATACACACACACACACACACACACACACGTATACATTTTTTTTTCCTTTAGATAATCTGTTTCTTTCACGGCACAAACTTTTCTTAAATTAGATAATTTGAAGTTTAGTCGAGAGTTTAAACTAATTTAACTCGATACTAGTTCAATTACTTTATAATCAATTTACTTTAACCCGTTGCAGAAGTATTTATCCTCAGATACTGCAATGCTGTTCAGTATCCTGTTGAACACGAAGCTGTTCAACGTTAAATTCAATTAGTACGAAGCTAGAATTGCACGCAATGAACCACATACGTACTGAACTGTGTTTAGTCTGAATGTACAGTACAATACTTCCAAGTTCAGTGTAGTGTTCAGTGTATGCAGTACCTCAATTAAACTGAACACTAACTGAATTAAATTACACAACTAAACTACTGTAAATAGTTTATTCTATGTAATTTAATTCAGTATGCACATACGTACAGTACGTAAATCGGCGTGTATGTAAGTTGTAGTTCAGCACGCACATAGTTCATGTATATGTTCAGTATGCACATAACTCATTGTATATATAGTTTAGTAAGCAAATAGCTGATCGTATAAGTAGTTCAATATGTAGTTCAGTGTATATCCATTACATCGAAAGTATTAAACACATACTGAACTATGTTCAAGTGCTTTTAAACTTTCTGTAGAAGTTTAATTTACTGATAACATAATACGGCTGACTTCTGTGTTGAATTTAAAGGCTGTTTTTTTATTCAGTAACTCGCTTCAATATCCTTGATTTTGATATCGATCGGAAGTTACTTTAGTAGATTTGAATGCATTATCAAATGGAATGAACGTAATATAATATTAATTATTGTAATTGTGTAACAATTAGTTTAATATTGTTCAATATGATATTTGCTTTAATAAATAATGTGCTTCGTTTACTTTAAAAATACTTAAATATTTATTTTTTTTTTTAATATTTTGATGAACGTGCAGGCCACGTTTAACTGAATACTTTTAATTTGATTTCGGGTTTAATTAAGAATCAATACTTGAGTGTGATTTAAGTTTAAAGGTTTTTTTATATTATTTATCGCTTGGTTAATTTTACTTTAATAATGTATAGTGGTCAATAATGTATGTATGCCACGTTATCTTAGGCAATGCTCATTTAGAATGCATAAAAATTCAGAGCATCATCTTGAGTAGATGATGCTCTGAATGGAGAACATCACCTCAAACAGATGTAAAGAGAGAAAGCATCACCTCAAACAGATGCAAAGAAGAAGGAAAGCATCACCTCAAACAGATGCAAAGAAGAGGGAAAGCATCACCTCAAACAGATGCAAAGAAGAGGAGAGCATCACCTCAAACAGATGCAAAGAAGATGAGAGCATCACCTCAAACAGATGCAAAGAAGAGGGAAAGCATCACCTCAAACAGATGCAAAGAAGAGGAGAGCATCACCTCAAACAGATGCAAAGAAGAGGGAAAGCATCACCTCAAACAGATGCAAAGAAGAGAGAAAGCATCACCTCAAACAGATGCAAAGAAGAGGGAAAGCACCACCTCAAACAGATGCAAAGAAGAGGAGAGCATCACCTCAAACAGATGCAAAGAAGAGGGAAAGCATCATCTCAAACAGATGCAAAGAAGAGGGAAAGCATCACCTCAAACAGATGCAAAGAAGAGAGAAAGCATCACCTCAAACAGATGCAAGATGACCAGCATCTTTCTCTGCATCTATTCAGATATTACTTCTGTTCTGTATCGATCCGACGTACATACACTCAAATTATTCTTCTAAATAAAAGTCTAACCATTCATATAATAGAAATATTTCACTCGAAAACTTTTTTACAGGTTGTTTAAGCTGCGAATGAAACAGGATTCAAGCGTGTTTGCATCGGATGCAGTTTTCGAATCGACAAGAAAAGGGAAGTTCCGCTACGATATGTCAAAAGTTCTGAAAGGTCATTTAGAAGGTGAGTAAAATTGATAGAAATTCCCCTCTACCTCTATTCTACCCATCCGATAACTCCATCAAAATTATCCATCATGTGATCCAATTATCTAATTTAACAAATTATTTATGAATCGGATTATAAAGCGCACCCCTCTTTTTTTATAACGTGCAAATAAGAAAATTTATCTAATTTTTGTGGAAAAACGTATGCATAAAAGTTTGATTAGATCGATTTTCCGTTCGATTCGCTAAAACTTCTCATAAGGAACGATTTAGTTAAGACAGTTTGTCTGTCCGTAGCTTCGTTTAATTGTAAATTATTTGTTAATTCGTGTGGCGTGAATGCTGCTGTGAGTAACAATGAAATGCATAAAATTAACAATAACAATAATAGAACATTTGAATTTTCTTACAAATAATACCGAGCTGCAATTTTTAATCATCTTTTAATTTAAAAATATCACGTAAAAATCGAGACCGGATATGAAAATTTTAGTAAAAAGAGGCCCCGATTAAGTATAGCCTGTTTTGATTTTCATTTATTTAACGGCCTTCTAGAGATTAATGGAGGACAGACGGACAGACGTACGACAGTGGGAATGTATAAAACTGAAAACTGAAAACTGCAGCCAAAAAAAATCTAGCTGTGATTTTATGTGAATTTTTATTACTGATTGCCACGTGGTATGAATTATGTAAATTTCCACGTGGTTAAGCGCGCGATTATTGGCACAAAAAAAAAAAGATTTAAATGCATATCAAGTGGAAATAATACTATTTACTTCACGAAATAACACAAAAAT
Source organism: Centruroides sculpturatus (assembly GCF_000671375.1). Lineage (NCBI taxonomy): Eukaryota > Metazoa > Arthropoda > Arachnida > Scorpiones > Buthidae > Centruroides > Centruroides sculpturatus. Next base: position 1,736,157 of record NW_019384326.1, read on the forward strand.
AAGCAGTTTTCTTAATATAAATTGCCAAATTTTCACACGTATAGACAGACATACAGTACATACAGACACACGCACGTACAGACAGGTGTTAATAATTCCGTAATAAGAAACGTGTTAAATGTGATTAACAATACAAGAATTTCGTACAGATATAGGTTAAAATAAACGTACAGACACACATACGTACAAGAAACGTGCGTTTCAAGAAGAGGGAATCGCCATATCGATTGTTTTTTTTCAACGTGAAATCCTAAAGAAAATCCTTTAACAATTCTCAGACGTTACTTCTTAACAGCACTTTTTGTATTGTTCGACCGAAACAAATTAAACTTACGTTAACACAGATGCATTAATTTATCATTTCTATGGATAAAAATGGCGGAATGTACTTCTTTATTGATAAGAATCAAGTGAAGTACACTCCACTTTCCTTCTCTATTTTGTTAATACAATAACATGTTGAATTATACGAAAGCCCAAGGGGGAAGTTAATGCTACTTGAGCTTATCTGATTGTTTATTTCCTTTGTTTGTATCGAAAATTCCACTTCATTTCGTTGGGCTGTTGGAAGAAAATGTTCATTTATCCTTTAATTTATTTTTGCTCCGATAAATTACATATATTTTTTTATGTTTAAGGTCAAGAAAATGCCATCTTCGATTACTTTCCTTCAGGAGGAAGAAAGGGAAAAAAAAGCAATCAAAATTGTAAAAGGTCCGTTGAGTGTAAATAGCCAATCTTCTGTTTGACTTTAAGTCTTCTTTAGAGGGGTGCACTTTATTTGATTATTCAATATTTAGATTTAAGTGTTTCCTTGCTTATCTTTTCCTCAAATTTTCTCGAAACCTCATCGATTTTTCCACAACTTCTCCATTTTTTTCCCCTTCTTCTTCTTCTTTTTCTGCACTTTTATGGGATTATATCTTTGTATATGGTTCCATTTCGATAATAAATAACATTTTCTAACAAATTTTTTCTTGATAAAACGATGAAGAATTAATTTTTTACCTCTTTACAACGTTAATTTTCTCCTTTTTAACTATCAAATTCATTACATAAACAGGTATCTTAATGGTTTGTAAATAACAGCTGCTTATGTGATATAAAATATACAGTAAATCATTCAGTATACCTTCGTTCAAAAGCATTAATGTTAATATAGAAGGGTTATAATATAGAAGGAAGTAGGCACTCTCGAGAAAAATCGCTTGCATCTTGGAGCATCATCAAAGAAGTCTTGGAGCACCATCGATAGAATCTTGATGTATCAGCAGTGGAATATTGGTGCATCAACAGTGGAATATTGATGCATCAACAGTGGAATCTTGGTACATCAGCAGTGGTATCTTGGTGCATCAGCAATGGAATATTGGTGCATCAACAGTGGAATATTGGTGCATCAGCAGTGGAATCTTGGTGCATCAGCAATTAAATCTTGGTGCATCAGCAATGGAATCTTGGTGCATCAGCAGTAAAATCTTAAAGCATCTGTGTGATTTTTTTACAGAATCAGGCATGATAAAATACCCTAATTTTTCAATATCTTATAGAGGAAAATCAGATTAAAGACTTCAGAAACTAAGAAATGTTCCATTAAATGCATTATAAGAAAGCTAAAATATTTTAAAAGATTAATTAGCAGCATAATTGGGAAAGCAGATAATTAATATTATACCCTTTCACATTTTTAAATTCAAATAATCACTTTACTAATCTCTCAAGAGCTGAAAAAAGAGAATCAAGATGTGTATTTACTTACAATTTCATCATGTGTATATTATCATTAAGAGAGTGTAAACACTTAAAGAAAGATTAGAACATTAGTGCTGCGACGAATGCAATATAAATGGTTCTTGCTATCATTTCTCCAAAAGTAATCGATAAGAAACGTTCCATTTCTACAGTTTACGATTGACTTCGATACAAAAGTAACTGTGCAAGATGTATGCTCGAGTGTTTGTGACGTCTTTGTTTCGGATTTACCATCTTATACATGATTTATATACACTATTTATAATGTCAGTGGATTTCCTTTTTTTTATAAGCGAGATATATTTTTATTTATTTGAGGAACGAAATAGTATTTTTCTTAAGAATTCTTCGACTCGGTTATTTCAATTTTCTCATTATTGTAAGAAAGAACATTCGTCATTGTAGTAAGAAAGTCCTTACGGCTCAGTGTATCCTCAGTGTAATAAGAAAATTCCTCGCAAATTTTCTTTGTAACAGTAAGAAACTACTAGGAATAAAATCATTCAGTTACTAAGAACAAAATACTTACTGTAACAAGAACGTTCCTCACAAAATTTTCCTCATTTCAGTAAGTATCTGCCAACTATCAACAAAATCCTCACTGTACTAAGAAGATTCCTTGTAAATTTTCCTCATTTATGTAAAAAATCTCCGTTACAACGAATCTCCATTACAGTAAGAAAGTTCTCTATAATGTTCCTCACAAATTTACCTCATTTCGGTAAGAATCTGCCATAATACAGTGAAATCCTCGCTTTAATAAGAAATTTCTTATATTGTCCTCCTTCCAGTAAGGAAGTTTTCATTGCAACGAGGAGGAATTTACTGATTACCGAATAGTTTACAAGATAATTACAGTTTGCTGTTAATTCGTGTATAAATTCAGCTGTGTTAATTAATTATTCCGTGTAAATGCAACAAGTGTAGGTGGTTAATACGTCATTCTATAACCTCCCTACAACCTTATTAAACATTTATTGAAAGTCTGAAGATAGAAAATTCAATAGCTCTTCTTTTCTTATAGCATTTTGCATTCTGTGGAAGGGTGGGAAGGGAAAGAAAAAAAATGCAACTGTAATGAAACGCAATTTCCTTTCTTCCAATTTCCTCTCAGGAAATCTGATAAAAGCACAGAGAGAAAAAACAGGGGGGAAGAAAAGAATTACTGCTGACTGTCAATTGTCACTCGAGTTGTGTTTACTACCATGGCAATTCATTCTTATCTGTAAATCAACTTTCGCAAAAGTACAGTAAATGGAGAAAGCGTGAAAGATAACAAGACCCGATTAAAACATCCGGGCGTGGTGAGAATTACACGTGTAATTCCTCAAATCTTAGATGACCATCGTCAGAATTGATTAGAAGAATTATCTCTTCGAATCTATCGAATGGTTATTGCTAAAAATTAAGTTTGTTGGAGAACATTTTGCAAAGTCGTACCTTAATTTGGAGCATGCAATATGCCATGATGGCTGTCTCATCCGTGCGAACGTGCAATAGAGGGAGCGCAGAGGAAGGAAGCGATAAAAGTTTTTACTACTTTGCTCGTGAAAACTCCTCAGATGAGTGCGCTGCTCCCTTTGCAACCCCTAAATCCTCCGTTGCAAACACGTAATGGAAGATTTAGAGGGATTCGCATCTTCACTTGTTTATACTTTAAAACAATGTTAAATAAAATGCTTGAATCATTTCGTGGATTTCTTTTTTTTTTTTTCTGTTTCCCTACTGATTCGATTAGGGTGCTTCAGGAAACGGGTACACACCTTCAACGAGGGTGCGAATCTACAGAGTATTGAAGATGTAAACTATCCACTTTACGCGTGAAGTGGTTTAAAAACTTTTAATTCCTTCTTCATTCTTAATTTGCAGATGATGAAGACTCGATAGTGGAAGGTGTCCTGACATCGGAAGGCTTATTTGATGGTGTCATTCACACAGCCTACGACGACTTTTACATCGAGCCGTCTGCCAGATACTTTCTACAACCACGTGACTTCCATTCCGTCATTTATAAACATTCCGACGTCATGTACAGAGCGTTGAACAGCACATGTTTTTCGCATTTACAACACACGTCATCATCATATCGCAGAGATTATTTACAAAGTGCTTTTTCTACATCGGGTTTTTCAAATGTCTATTTTCACAGCGAGCACTCAATAGATAGTGTAAATAAGTCTAAAGGAAAGTGGAGAACGAGAAAAAGGAGAAACATTGAAGACAACACCATTTATTGGAGGGATGTCGACGAGATGCACTATAAAGACTACGACAAATACGGTGATTCGGAACCGTACGGGGTTCGTTCTGTGCAAAGGACTCACTGGACCGAAGATCGATCAGACAGACACGTTGTGATCGATCCTAGGAAAACTACATGCATGTTGTACCTACAAGCTGACCATCTGTTCTATCAGAAAATGGGGAGCGAGGAAGCTTGCATAGAGACCATGACCAGGCACGTTCAGAAAGTAAACAGCATCTACAGAGCCACAGGTAAGCATTAACCATCGATTAAAACACCCCCTCCTAAAAAAAAGTATACTAAACAAAGCTGCATTAATAATGTTCCCTCTAATTTTCGCATTACAAATTCTATAAATTTAATTAAATTTTTAATTAAAATATAATTTAAAATCTTATGCCATCAACAATATTCTTAATTAGAATTAAATTGCTCGGATTCTATAAATATAAATGTTTAGAATGGATGCAGATGATTAGGGGAGAGAAGAAAAAGAAAAAAAAATAAGTGAAAATTTATAAAATTGCCTTCACGCAAATCTTATTTACTTGACTCCATGCTACTTTAACCAAAAGAATAGATTTTTATATAATCCCATTTAGAAAATTCTCCAGATTTCTGAATAAATCTGTGCATGATTTGCTTCAATTTCTGCCTTTTTTCTCCCCCTCCTCGCTGCATGCCTTTCTCTTCCTTCAATCCCCCCATCCTGCCTGCCTTTAATACCAACTTCTTCGGTAAGAAAAATATAATATATATCAAGTGAAAGGTTCCTTTTTGAAATTAAGTATTCAAGTCGAAAAAATATCATTCTTAATAAATAATGGAAATTTCGGAAGTGATATCAAATTACAACAACATCGATTGAAGAATTACAACTATCCAGAGGAGAGAATTTATCCTCCCCCTCCCCTATTTCTTTTTCTTGCTTAAGTTAAGCGGGGGGGGAAAGGCCCTTAGGTGTATTATTTAAAGGGATTTTTTAAGGGAAATTTCGCTCCTATCGATTTTTCTGATTAGTTTTCTTGCAGAGTGAGGTTAAATGGGATTTTCCTGTCAGGGGTGTCGATTTTTATAAAATAAATTTATTTATAAAAATATAATTGAGAGTTCGAATTTTAAATCTGTAATCTTTTTTTTTTCGTATTGTAAAGTTATTTTTAATGCTTTCCTTAACGGTAAAAGTGTAAATTTCTTGCTTGGAACTCAGCTTTCTAATTCCTCATTTGAAAATGTACGCCACAGTTCGCAACGTGTAGGAACCAGATCACAAGGATTTGGTCAATGCACCTTCACTATGGGACCAACTGTTTACGATTCTTATGGTCTTTGCCAAATTTGTATGTTTTTAAAGGATGTAGGATCGTACGATTAATGGGATAAGGAAACACTTGGGCGATCCTCCAAGAAAGGTGCCACCCAGGAGGACTTTCTATGGGAAATTGGCTCCTATTTAGGTGTTAGACACGTGAAAACACGGAAAATTCTAGCTTGTTGGAGAGGAAAGAACCCGTCACCAACTGATAGACTTAATAAAACCTATAAATTGTTATTTATTTTCATAAAAATTAATTTTTTTAATGGTGAACACGCTTAAAAGTTCATCCTAAGTTGTACTTTTCCCTTTTGATAGTTTCTAATCTTCCAAAACAGGTGTATGATCTCTCACAAAACTATGAAAATACTGTAAAACGATGCATATAATTCCAGATAAATGTATGCAAGTGATGTTTAAGCTACACAATGGCTCGTAAAATATACAAATAATACAGTAATGATGCTTGTAATCTCTTACAATAAGTATGCAAGTGATGAAGAAGAATACATAACCAATTATAAAGGTATGCTGATGATGAAAAAGAGGTGTATAATAACGAATTTACATAAAACGAATGATGGAGAATATAAATTTCATTTCTTTCATACTAAATTAATGGCAACAATTAAACTAGTTTCAAATTATTCATGCAAAGGAGAATGTGTTTTAAATGAGAGCAATTAAAGCAAAAATTATCTTTCACTTTGCTACGACCAGTGCTGATGACAGAATCATTTGTTACGTATTCAGGCGGATCGTGCCATCTGTTGTCTTAACCGTCCACCCATTTAAATAGTTAAATTCGTTTATAACGCGTCGTTATATCGAGGTTTTTTTTAAAATCAAAAACTGTATTAAAGTCTTCACTTTTCGATCCCAATACCTGAAAAGCAAACTCCTACTTAACAGTAAAACTCCTCACCGCATTCGTTACAACGAGGTTTATTTTTTTATTTTACGAACTTAAGACCTCGATATAAAAGATTAAAAATATTTGCAGGATCGATTATTATTTTCCCCTCCTTTCTTTTTAATTTTTAAGTGAAATTTTACGTGGCACTCGAATTGGTGGTCCTCATTTAACCTTTTTTTATGGCGTTATAGCGAGGTTTTCAGGATAACAGCATACAAAGAGGTATGAAGATCTTTGTAGATTTTCATATAAAAGGCCTGCCAGTGGCCTTTGATTTCTGTTGTATTAAAGATACATCAATTTTTCTTTCTCTCGTGTTCAATGTCGATTTCTTATAGATAAAAATGGTAAAAATCGCCTTGAACGTTACTACTGATGCATGTTTTTTTTTTTTTCCTGTGTTTGTACTTTCTCAGTTGTCTTTCTTTATTATTTTACTTACACCTTTGCTTACTTTCTATGCCAGCACCCAATACATCCCATTTACTTTCTATACCTCCATCCAATAATTCCAATTTACCTCCATACCCCGGACAATTTTTCACTTTTTATGCTCCTTTCTAACCCATTTATCTTTTATCCTCCACTCAATTTTTCACATTTATACTTTCTCTTGCCAATTCGGCTTCTGGATCCCCACCTAATTTTTCACTTTTATACCCACTCTCTATCAATTTAGCTCCCACTCTTTCTCTTTCTTCTCTTATAATTTAACTTTATCCCTGCCTCCGCCCAATTTTTTACATTATGCACCTGGTTTCCTTCTAAATAAATTTAAAACTAAGTCTTGCTTCCTTTGCTTTTATTATCCGAAACATCAGTTTCTGGTCGTAGAACTAGTTAGTGTTCAATTCTCCACACTGAATTTCAATATGTGAAGCACTTAACATCATGCAAAACAGGAAATTAATCATTGGAAAATTTAAAAAATAACAATATGAAGCATAGGAGCTATAAGCAAGATAAAGCGTAGGAGTTCAACAGTATTAGACATAGGAGCATAAGATGGGGCACAGGAGCATAGAAGCTTAGCAAAGTGGGGTGTTTGGTTGTTTCGTTTGTTATAAATTTAAAAATAAAATAAAAATCTTTTAAGTTTATATATAAATATTTATATTTTTCTAATTGGTTTGAAGGATTACTCTGTGTTCACCATCGTGAACACAGAGTAAGTTGAACAGTACAGAAACTTAATAGAACACTTGCATTAAGTTGAACAGTACAGAACACTATTTATTAAAGAAACAACTATCGAACACTCAATTGAACACTATACGAACAGTATTTCTCAGATATAAAATAACCAATCGAACAGTATTTCTCAAAGGAACAAGTGTGAAACACTCAATTGAACAGTATAGAGCAGTATTTCTCAAAGGAACAAGAATGAAACACTCAAATGAACAGTATAGAACAGTATTTCTCAAAGGAACAAGTATGAAACACTCAATTGAACAGTATAGAGCAGTATTTCTCAAAGGAACAAGTATGAAACACTCAATTGAACAGTATATAACAGTATTTCTCAACTATGGATATTCAATTGAACAGTATTTCTCAAAGGAATAAATACAGTACACTCAATTGAACAGTATTTCTTAAAGTAACTAACACGAAACACTGAAAGTTATACGATAACATTTCTCAAGTAATTTGGGACAAGACCGAGAGAAAGTAAATACCGAGAAGAGGGGGAGGAAATCACAATACAATTCTTTCCTCCCTAAAACGGCAATAATAATCGAATAATCGTAAATGTTTAAACGATACTCGCAGGATTATAAACATTACAAGATTCTACGTTTGCCATTATTAGACGACTGGAACATATTAAGGTCAGCACTTACCGTTGACCATTATCTTTATCTGACGTCATAATCGAGATGGAAATTAGTAATTAAATGCACTTTTACGACGGTAGTTAATTATACGGCTGCGACTGTAATAAAGGAAATCGTTGCACATTCGCTTATTTGCCAAATTAGATTAAGTTGTTATTACAATATTTCGGCTACGACTTAATACGGGATTTTAATAAAGTATTTTTTTTTAAATTGGGGGAAGAAGGAGGGCTTGTGTTAAACATCGTTTTCTTCTGTTTACGCGATTTAAACGTAGAAAACTCGCCTTATAATAAGATATCCCAGAGTAAGAACAAGGGAAACTGTAGAAGAGAGAGGAGGGTTCGAGTTGAACACGATTTTCTGTTGTATAAATGGTCATTTTGGGCAGTTTTAAATGTAGAAAATACGCGTTATAATACAACATCCGAGTGAAAGAACACAGAAGAGGGGGGAAGGTTCGAATTGAACACGATTTTCTTCTGTTTAAACGATTACCCAGAGCTCATTTATACATAGAAAACTTCTGTTATAATAAGACATCCTAGTGAAAGAACACAGAAGAGGAGTTAAAGGTGATTTTCTTTCGTATAAATGATCAATTCGGCTATCTTTAAACGTACAAAACTCGCATTATAATAAGAAACCCGAGTGAAAGAACAGAGAAAATTACAGAAGAAGGGGGTGAGTTCGAGTTAAACACGATTTCCTTTCGTATAAATGATCATCTGGAGCATTTTTTAAACTTAGAAAACTGGCGTTATAATAAAGTATCCGAACGAAAGAACAAGGAAAATTACAGAGGAGTAGGAAAGACGATTCGGATTAAGTGACTTCGATGTGGTAATTCGTAGAAGTGCAAGCAATTAAGACGTCACCGAAAGATTGATCTATTTGCCATTAGCGAAAGAAGAAAACGGATAGAGTTGAAGGACGTTGACAAAATAGCTGTGCTAAGTAGTCAAATTTCTATACGGGTCAAGCCCAATAAAACACACAAGCAAAAACCAGATTAGTTAATTGTAATTAATATTTAATTCCTCTATCGATTAAATCAAATTTAATTGATATTTACGTCTTTCAAATTCTGGAGTATTTCCTTTTGTCGTAAGCCGTGAAAGGGAGGGAAAATGCGCTCTCTCCTATCGAATTTTATTATTATTTTTTTATTTTTTCCTTATTCCTGTGCCTTTAAAAATGGATGAGTTACTGGAACAGTTAGAATAGATGAAAGATTGTTAAAATATGTAAGAGGATGTCTACGGTATCTCATCATTACTGTGATTGCCTCCGTGCAGTATAAGTGAATTGAACGGTCGCTGAAACAGTTTCACAAATGTACTGAAGAGTCTTTTACAAAGATTGAGATTGATCGCCGCCATTTCAAAACATTTGCAATGTGTAAACGATTTCTCTCTTTAAAAAATATATACATAGATGAAAATATTACATCCAGACAAACGGACGTTTCTGTACTTTCTTTATTTACACGCGAAATTAACGTGTTCTTCTACAATTTAATTACGTATAAGGGTGTTAAATTCGTAAATCTCTCCCTCTTCTTGTATGTTTGTAGAAATCTTTTTAGAAGAGTGCTAGAAATTTTACATTTAAAACTGTTATAAATAATTAAACTCTACTTGAACACGTTCATTTTGTGTATAAATATGTCTGGATGCAGCTGTATGAAGAATTTATAGAAGAAAAGGGGTGCAAATTCAGAATTTTACACTTTAATTATGTACAAGAGTTTATAAGAGTGTTAAATTCAAACTTCTTACCTTCTTATTTTAAATTCACTGTATAAAATATACTATCAGTTTACACTTCATCTACCTTAAAAACTTAAAGGAAGAGGGAAAAAAACAGGAGACGAAGAGGGGGGGAAGAAAGTTGAATTTAATATAACAAACTTGCCGATAACAAGCATTCCATACAGATGAATGATCAAACAAAATTTAATAAAGTGCAATGTAATTTATCAAGTTATAGTAGTAAATGGGCAACAACTTTATCAACTCCTTTATCGTTCTTTTCCCTTTTCTTCCATCCAATGTACATTTTAAAAGTGATATTGAACAGATCAATTAGAAAGTTTCGCATTTTTTAGTCAGTTTTTTTTTACGGCTTTCTGACCCTTTTTTTCATAGTTTTATCTAAGTTTTGGTTTGGAAAAAACTCGATTTTAATAAAGTTTGCGCGCTCGAATGATAGATTTGGAGCTGAGAAAAGCTTCGCCTCTAATGGAATTATATTTGAGAATGTTTAGAAAGTGGTAGGAAATGTCTTTGAAGTTTCGAAGCATTACTTACGCCCTTCAACCCCCCTCCTTTCTTCAACGTGTTCGAAATTAAAAAAGTTCGATAGAAGAATGTAAGTGTCGGTTAATGAGAGATGAAAGGAAAAAGATGTACGAAGTGTTATCGATATTGGTGAAGAGATTTCTTTTTCAGCTAAATTATTTTTCGAGTCGACTTTATTTTAGAGGTTTGGTTTTTAAAAACTAAATAAATAAATACGGTTTTGAAAAGTGATTGTATAAATTGCCAGGATTTTTATTGTAAAAATGATGTATGAATTGCAAGGGGATGGCGAGTTAGAGGCAAGCTGACGAGCTTGCCTCTAACTCGCTACCCCCTTGCAATCCATCGCCTCCAAAATTTAATAGAATCAATGGCCCGTGTATAGACGTAACCATGCCAAGCTTCAAAATTTTTGCTCCGTCCAGCCCTGAGATATAATACAAAATATGCGCCCATCCCACGCACACATCCAAGCAGCTTCACACTCATTCAAGCAGATTCACACTCATTCAAGCAGCTTCACACGCATCCAAGCAGCCTCACACTCATTCAAGCAGCTTCACACGCATCCAATCAGCTTCACACGCATCCAAGCAGCCTCACACTCACTCAAGCAGCTTCACACGCACAAACTCATCCAAGCAGCTTCACACGCATCCAAGCAGCTTCACACGCATCCAATCAGCTTCACACGCATCCAATCAGCTTCACGCGCATCCAAGCAGCTTAACACTCATTCAAGCAGCTTCACACTCACTCAAGCAGCTTCACACTCATCCACACTCATCCAATCCATCCAATCAGCTTCACACGCATCCAAGCAGCTTCACACACGCACACAAAATAAAGCAATCAAAATTACCTTTTTTTTCTAAATATTTCACATAAGGGGTGGCCAAAAAGTCAGTTAACCGAGATGTATTTTAGGCTATACACCTCGGTTAACTTACTTAAGCGCCACCCTTTACGTTATCTTATCTTAGTTCTGAATTTTTCTCTTTATATTTTTCCATTCTTACTGAAGTGCGAAAGAAGATATACAATTACATTTTCTTTATTTTATTTTATTCGCCCGCTTTGATGTCAAATGATGATGAGGATGACAAACGCAGAAAATAAATCACTTTTCGCTGAAAAATTTGCTAAAAGAATCCTCCTAATTTATTTTATTTGTCGCTTTTTGTTGTTAAAAATGACGTATTTCGAATTCAGAACCCCCTCATCCATCACGTTAATGTCCATCATAATGAAGGTAATCTATGTGTTAGTTCATAGGCAAATCCTCGTACACTACTTGAACAATTAAAATTGATTTTTCTACACTGAAAATTTAACATTACACTTTTAAAAAACGCTAAAAATAACTTGTATATACAAAGTCTTTTAAAGACTACAACATGGGGGAGGGCAACTGATGATTTGCAATTGTTATTTTCTTAGATGTTACAGAATATAACACAGGAAAAGTATAATAATAGGTAAAATTTTGACTCCCCCTCCCGTTTTGACACTCCAGGAGCCCAAAAAGGTAAAGAAAAACCCTTAAAAAATCCTTTGTGTGTGTGGGGGTATCTATTTTGCATATCTCGAGACTGGATGAAGCAAAAATATTGAAACTTGGTAGGCTTATTTCTATATACGGGACATTGATACTGTTAAATTTTGGTGGTTAAAGGTCAAGGGGATAGGGAGAGAGAGAGAGAGAGAGAATCAGATAGATGAAAATCGAGACCAGATATGGAAAGCATAGGGGCAAGAGGTCCGGTTTGAACGTAATTTTAAGTATGATTTACGATGTATAGGGGCAGTTTAGTTTAAAATTAAAAATTGCAGCCAGGCATTGTGACGATGTTACAATAAATTGATTGCTCGTATTTTATTTAAATTTATATTTTTCTTATTGTAAAATGCAGTTTACGACTTCGTTCGAAATTAAGGCACTTGTATTCTAAACACGTGTTTGTATCATTGCCAGTTACTCTTCGATAGGATCTTGTATTCTTCAGGGATTGATACTGCTTATTATCTCCTTTGTTTTGCACTCTCTCTCCTTCTCTTTCCCTCTTCTCTCTTCCCCTTCCTCCCTCGTCCCTCTCTCTCTCTCTTTCTTCCCTCCCTCCCTCTTCTCTTTCTCTTTTCTTCCTCCTTCTCTCTTCCCTATTTTTTAAAAATCTATTCTCAGTAAGCATCTGGAGTGCTTCGACCTTATAATATCGTATAACGTATTACTGATGATCACATTAAGCTGCTAATAGTCAGTATTCAATTTTCTACTTTCTTAATCTTTCTTCATATCGCCATTAACTTTTATTTGTGTTTGTCTTCAATTTTCCAAGCTTGTTTGAATATTTATATACATCTTTACTTCCTTCTTTTTTTCTCCTTTGTTTAATGGCGTCATCTCCACATTTTTGATAAGATTCGTCATACTTAAACGGGAGTGTGATATCTTCATTCTTAATTGCTCGTTCTTTCGTACGATCTTTACCGTTTTTATGTGGTTTTTTTATATAGATATGACTTATAAATGTATTTATCTTATAATTAATGATACACTTTAAATATTTGCTACCATTTTTTCCTTAATTTTCTCACACGAAAGATCAGTTTTTCAGCTTTAAACGTACAAACTTCCGAGAAAATCAGTAGAAAAAAAAAAAAGGTGCAGAAAACACATTTCCAACTTCACATATTGAAGAAAAAAAGAGTGTAAACTTTGAAAAACTTTCAAAAATTCTAATCGTTAAAGTCGAGACATAATAAAGCAATGTATGTAACAAGATATGTTTTTTAATCTATTTTGTCATATCGAGAGATGAAGCACTTATTAAAACGTTTTACTGTGAAAAGTTGGTAGCAAAGTTGTCAGTGTAATGGATGGAACGTCTCGTTATCTATCTGAGTCATTTCTTACATGTCTACGGTAAGATGATAAGGAAGGTAATAAAGTATAGCAGGCATTCATACCAACCTTCAGAACATGTTTCTACTAACTTTACTACCCTCACTAACAATATCGTTTCCATTCGTTTTTACTTCGTACTTTTTATTTATGAGTTGATGATTTTCTCTTGGAGAAACGTTCCTTGCTAATCTCTAAATGAAAGGTTTGGAAGCGAGTGCACGTGGGGGGGAGGGCCAACAGGAGCGTTTAACTCCCCAGAATTACATCATTCATTGTGAATAACATAGAAGAAAGGTAGACTATAGTGTGAATGAAAAGATAGACTTATGGGGGATAAAGCATGCCCACAGTCTTAGGAAAATAGGAAGAATGATTGGATAAGATTAGAAATTAAAGAATAAGAGAATATGGTAAAAATGGTAGAAATATTAAAGAAAATTTGGGAAAAGAGTGCAAACATGAGTAAGGACAACAATGCAAGGAAGAGGATAATAGAGGCTGTTGAGAGGAGAAGGAATAGAGACAGCATCTAAGGAGAAATGGAAGGATTGTGTGCAGGCAGATTTGAAAGAGAATATGGGAATGAAAAGAGAAAATGCTAAAATGGTAGGGATGTCAAAGAAGATTCGGGAAAAGAGGTTGTAATGGTGCAGCCATGAGGAGAGGCAATTATGCGAGGAGGAGGATAATGGAGGCTGTCGAGGGGAGAATGAATAAGGAATAACGGGTTGACTGGAGAAGAAAGGAGGAAAGAAAGGTAAGAAATAACGACTCCATACAGTATAAAACTAAAGGTCATTACTCTTATTCCGTATACAGTTGCTATTGGAGTGACAGAGGAGGAGTCATAACACTAAAGTAATTAGTCCACGCGCATGAGATGATCTCCCTCTAGTTCTAGTGTAAGCAAGAGCTATACTGTTTGTTAAACGCCACATTTCTAAGAACAGTTAGAGGTTTTGCATTTATACTCATAAGAAAGATGAAGATTAAGTAAGAGCAAATCTGTTTAAGAAGCAATTTCAGTGAATCAACTTTGATTTAACTCGTATAAGGCTCCTCTTGGGGGTTGTTTTGCCCTCAAGAGGAGCCTTTGGGTGGAAGGAGGTGAGTTTTAAAAGCGATTCTTGTTGAACCGTGACTAAGTAGATTTATCTTGTGAAAAATCATTTTCCCGCTAACGTTAGGACAATGTGGAGAATATAAATTACACGATTTGCCTAATTATGAACCTTATAATTGTCGTGATTATTAGTAATCGTTCCTGCGTCGAAATTAGAGTTATATTCCTATTTAAGGATGCAAAAAAGAATGAAAACAAAATTAATTTTTGTTATTTTATGTGTATTTTTACAGCTTAATAAGATAATGAAATATATTTATAATTGTCTATTTAAAAAAATTAAAATATAAATACAGAAAATAATCTTTTGTTTACTTTCGACTAGGATCCGAACCCACGTCTCTGATATTGAAGAACGTATGTTCGGACCCTCTTGGAGGCCCTGGTGGAGTCCAACCTTTACCTTTTTTTAAATTTCTTCCCATAGTAACGTGTAATTCATATACTTTTGAAGTTTATGTAGTGTTTATTCTTGTTTAGGTACTCTTGCATGAGATAATTATCTATTAACGCCAAGCTAACCCCTGCAGTTTCATACTAAAACGACGCAATTTTTATGAAAAAATTCTATTGTAAACCAGTTTCTCTTTATAATTCTTCTCTTAAACACTACAAGAAGAGGATACAGATTGCATTAATTGATTTTTAAGAGTATTTTAGTGAGTTTATAGAAGAAAACCAACAAAAGAAAAGCTTGATATTAATTACAAATTGATAGTCTCTCCACCCCATTTTTACAGGAACGAAAACACCTAAAACTTTAGTACCGCGTCTAACAAGGAATAAAGGGGTGGAGAAAAAAAAAAAAAAGAAAAGAAACTTCAAAGAAGAAGATCTCGTTTCGTCTCCTCCTTTTTAAAAATCAATCCAATATTTTTGCCATATGCTCCATTGAAGATTCCACACAGGTTACTACACTTTAACCTTTGTGACGTCTCCTGCAACTCCTTGGTCGATTTTAAGTACAGTAAACGAAAGTTTTAGCTAAATCCGATATGAGGAGAGATCAGTTTTCTAGAAAAAGAAGAGATTTTATAGAGGTTTCACGTCTTTTTTTTTTTCTTTTTTCAACTCAGTTCACCCTTTAAAGCCAGGTATACCCGAATGTGTGTATGAAAAAAACACTGACAATTGTCATCCACACACGTTCAGGTATACCAGAACACTCTAACTGTTCGGGTATACCCGAACAGGTAGGGTGTGTAGGTGTGTAACCAGCTTAAGATTGGTATTATCAATGGGATACCACAAGTTTCCAGTTTAACAAATTTAATAATAAATACATAAAGTAGGCAACGTCACACGATATTAAGAAATAATTATGTTGTGTTGCAACATTAATTAAACAGCTATTAATGCTATTAAAATCACTTATAAACTGCAAATTTTCCTTCCATTAGTTTTAACTGTCATCGTGTTTGCGTATCCGCGCCAACTTTTCATTAATTAAAGAAATGAGTAATTTAAAATTTTAATTTAAAAAAAAAAAAGAACAAGTCAAAATCGACTTAATTAATTTGTATTTCGAGTAATAATTTTGTATTTAATAAAATTTTTAAACGGAAGAAAATGTCTTGTAAGTTCATTAAAGAATTTTTAATGATTTTTCTCTTACCTCTTCTTTAATAGAAAGTATTTCTAGATTTTCACGTTTATAAGGCTATAACCTCTTTCATTATGCAAGAATTCTCCGACAGATGGAGTTAAAAATTTAATGCTTTTTCTATGGGAAGATCCTTTTCTCGAAAATTCTCGAGAACGGGAGTAGATAGAAACGAACAGTTTTTTCTATTAGAATCGTAATAAATTCTTCTATTAACCTACGGTTCAGAATTTTGAAACCACAATTCGTTAATTTTCTACGAATTTTTAAAGTTGTAAAAAATTCGTAGAAAATTAACAAATTGTGGTTTCAAAATTCTGAACCGTAGATTAATAGAATAATTAAATAGAATTCTAATGCAAAAAATTGCACGTTTCTATCTGCTTCCGTTCGAGAGAAAAAATTGAAAAATCATTTTCCCATAGAAAAAGCATTAAATATCTAACGCCATCTGTTGGAGACGGCGCGCATAACCGAAAAGTTTTACAATAAGCCGTAATGGATTAATTACTAGATTTATTTAATTTTTCTTTCTTATTTTTCTCTAACAGATTTTGATCAGGATGGAAGATCCGACAACATATCCTTCCTCATTAAGAGAATTAAGGTCCATACGATGGAAGCTCTTAAGGATCCTGATTACAGGTTCCCTGGTAATTATGGTGTAGAAAAATTCCTGGAATTGTTTTCTGAAGAAGATTACGATGCCTTTTGCCTTGCTTACATGTTCACTTATCGAGATTTCGAAGGAGGAACCCTTGGTCTTGCATGGACTGGTGACTTAAAGAATGCTGGAGGAGTTTGCGAAAAAAATGGAGTAATTAATTCATTTTCTTTGCTGCCATCTTTTTTTTTTTTCTTCTTCTTCTTTTCTTTCTTTACTTGATGTCATGCAGATTACATTCTATCTCTCCTTCAAGCGTGCGGGATTAAAAATCTCCCTCTTGAGGGACTTCTTAATTTTGTACGCTTGCAAAAAATCAATACAATTAAACATGCAAGTTCCTGATGTTAAAATCAAGTCTTGCTGAAGGAAAAAAAAATGTATAAATACTGAATAACAAAACTAATGAAGAAGATTTTTGTGGGTTGCTAAGTATGTAAAAACCATGTTAAGAGTTTGGTCATGCGGAAATATCAAAGATAAGCAATGCAAATTTTTGCTATTTTGCTTAAATTCCTTGAGTAAATTCGTTGGGTAATCTTACAAATGTGTTAATTTTCTTGTAAATTAATTAAGGGTAACTCATTTATTAGTTGGCCTCATAAAAAAACAAAAATACTTTGAAATTCTTCTGTAATTCCTCGAAGTGAAGTGGCTCGACATTATACTTAAGCATACAAAAATCAACCTTATATATTTATGTACATAATTTTTATATTAAACACGATATATTACATAGAATTAATTTAAAAAATAAGTCACGTGTTAGTGTCATCCCCCTTTTAGAAGATTAACTGAGTGGAAGTTTATGCTCCTTCCTACCCAAGATAAGTGAATATACACTATATTTAGGCAAGAAAAACAATTTCCTACATACATTTATGCACATAATCTTTATTTTTTTCCACATAAAAACACAATAACTTACGTAGAGTTTCAACTGTTCAAGATTTATGACTCTCCTGTTTCATGGGGGAAGAAAAGAAAGAGTAATTAGAGAAGCATGACCTAGATTTTTTTTTCAAGCTGTGGATAATTCATAAAAAGAAAAACATAAACAGCCCATTTATTGGGTAATATATTAATAAAAGGATATAAAAAAAATAACAATAATTCATAGTTTTTTCGGTGGATAAATTCATCACGTCAACACAAACTGTAGGGGAAGGAGGGAAAATAAGTTATGTTCGTTGATCAATATTCTTTTCGACAATCAAATGATTTATGATTGGTGAAAAACTATGACTGATGATCATAGATTTACTTGATATTGGAAATCTTAAATGGTTGAACCGTTATCACTTTGGCGTCGATATTAATGGTTCTTTAATATGAAAATTATCTTTTCCCTCCCCTTCCTTCATATAAATATGCCGAAATTTTCTTTACTTTATACTTTATTGTTCTTAATCTGTAATTTGCACCTCCTCTGTAGAGGTACACACTACATGATGAGGCCCTTCCTTTTTAGGTAGGCCTATATATAAAAGGCGAGGCCTTAAGCTGTAGTTTAGCTCAGATAAAGCACTCCTCTGTGAAGGAAACGGGAGTACTTCATATCGCCCTTCATGAAGAGGTGTGAAGGATTCCTATCAGATGTGTAAGAGGTGTGAAGGGTTCAAATGTTAGATAAGGTGTGAAGGGTTCAGACGTGTAAGAGGTTTGAAGGGTTCAAACGTATAAGAGGTGTGAAGTATAATATAAAATTATAAAATTGTAATTTGGGGATGAAGAAGAGCTGTAAACGCTAAGTACACTTTCAGGGGGTGAAGTGAGGGCAAAGATTAAGAATCCCTGCATTAGATGATGATAATTAATTTTTATTCTTTTATTTAAGCAAAAGTTTTATTAAAATGTGATTAAGTTATACTCGAGTTAACCTTTTTTCCTCCCATTTTTTGTTTGGAGGATAAAAAATTAGAAGAAAGATGACAAAGTAATCATTCATCCAGTGTGGGAGATCAACGCAGGAAATCACTAATAGCATCAAAATGAAAGATAAATGTTATTAAAATCGTCTTAACGGATGATTTTCTAGTAATATATGATAAAAAAAGATGCAAATTTTCAAGATTATTTGAATTAATACAGCATAATTTGTCTATACCCGCTCCAGCTCTGGTGTCAAATTCATGCAATATGCAAGAATAATTTTTCTTTATTTGCTTGAAAATAAAGTAATGTTGATAAAAAATAAACAAATTTAATGATGGAGACGGATAGAATAGTGATTTAAAGTAGAAGAAAGTTTATAAAATTTCCATTCTCCAATCTTCACTTTGCTGCTCTTTCGTGTATTATAAAGCGCTCGCGAACTACAGTTTGATTACATACTTGACGGTTAATGCGTTATAAATGAGAAAAATCAAATTATAAATTTACTTTTATTACATATTATATAAACTTATTTAAGTTTTTATTTAAATAAACCTAACTTGAAAAATATCGATGCTTAAATCAATGATATCGATTAGGCGAAAGAATTCTGATTGTTCAACCTTAACCTTAATGAATAGACTTTCACGTAACCTTAAGCGCATGCGAATTACGGGTTGAATGCAGTGCTAAACGTGGGGCCTTTCAAATATCTAAAAAGGCCCTTGCTACTTACTATTTTAAGGCCCTTAAAATACTGAAGAAGTAGCATTATAAAACTTTTTAAATAATAAAATTTGACCAATAAATCAAGCTGTATTTTCCCCCCTCTTAATACACAGGAAATGCAAAGAAATGAGTAATTTGTAATAAATATTTTTGAGGTCTCCTTAGGAGGCCCTGCTGTCCCTTATGGGGTGTAAACATTCTATAAAATCTAACTCTCTAAATACCATTAGCCAGGCCAAACAAGCTGCAGCTTAGGGCCTCGCGTTATGAGTCTGTAGCTTAGGGCCTCGCGTTACGAGTCTGTAGCTTAGGGCCTCACATTTTTAGGTGTATTATTATTTTTAAAAAAATTGAAAAATGCAAGTAACGAGTAAAATCTTCATTAAGTCCGACTTCACTCGAGTAATGACACGTGACTCCCTCTTTCTCCCCACCCCGTTGACCTTTAACCACCAAAATTTAACAGAATCAACCCACCTAATACACAAACCACCCTGCAAAATTTCAGACATTTTCGACAAAAAGCACAGGAGTTATTCAGCTTCAAAGTGAGTGAACAAATTCGTGCACCCCGCAGACAATGCACAGAAAAAACCCTAAAGTTTTTTTTTGAATTTCTGGACGTTTGAAGGTCCTCTGAGTCCAAAAAATATATATATAAGTCATCGGGGTAGGGTCATTTTTTGACCGTTCCTACCCTTTCCCTGTGTTATGTTGCGACATTGTCACATTTAAATGACTTTCCAAGTAAAATATTCCACAAAATTAAGAGGGAGACGAGAGGGAAAAAACATAAATTGAAAGTTTCGAAAGATTGAAATATTTTAAAACAGGAGAGGGGAAAAAACGGTCGAGTTAATGGAAAGGCAAAAAGAATAAAAAAAAAATATTAAAAAAAATATTCACTCGTTCGACCTCCTTCTTGAAGGATCGTATTGTGTGTTTTGGGACAGTCGTGGAGCAATTTCTATCGATTTTTTTGGTGAAATGGCCCACCGTCCTGACGTTACATTGATTTATTGCGTAAAATCGAGAGACAGGGATATACAGGAAGCACAGTATTATTCTCGAATCATCAAGTTTGTACCGTTCTCCTGTATACTTGTCAACATTGTGGCTCTCCCTTTTAGTTTAAAAAATAAAAAGTCACATGACTTCCGGTCCGAATGGGAAGTTAATCGGAGCCTCTTCCCTAAGCTTTCCATATCTGTACTCGATTTTCTACGTTCTCGACATAAACGAATGACAGACAGAACGTGTGTATGTCATAGTGCAGCTTTAAAGTGCTCGTGCATTTTCCCATACAGTATAAATCACAAGTGTTCGCGTGTATAGGGCATTGTCGCAGTGTGCTCTTGCATGATGACTGTTTTTAGGGGCATCGACATGGCCCATTTTTGAATGAATTAATTTAGTTTACTGTAAACATGGCAGCGTAAGAGAGAGCAGAAGGGGTCTTTCCTGCATTACACTTCGTGTAATGCTGGAAAGACCACCTTCTGCTCCTAGATAAAGATTGAAATTATAATTATGGACATAAAATTTCTGCATATTTTGAAGAAAAAATAATAATAAAATGTTTAAATAATCATTTTATATGAAGAATTTTTCTCTATTTTCCTTTAAATTTAATTAATTTTTTATGAATTTCAAGGGAGGAAAAGTATAATTCGGAGGTACAGTATTTATATACAAATATATTTTAATAAACATTAATTATAAACAAATAAATAAAATATATTTAAAATTCATATTAAATAAAAGCAATTTAAAATGTCAACAACAAGTTTTAAATATCATTAAAAATCATTCAGACATAAAATGAAATTAAATATAATTAAATATGATTAAATCAATTCAATTTACTTAAATATATCCCTGAATTATTATTTTTTTTTAAATATATTTAATTATTTAAGTTTAATTAATATTTCGACTATTTAATTAGCATAGTTATATTATATTTAAGTTTTTAATTAGCACAGAAACTCATATATATATATACTTTCTGCTAATTAAAAGCTGCTATATTGTATATATAGAAGGTTATAAGTAGTAAAAAGTCAGATTTAACATTAAAATAGCCTATAGAATACATAAATAAGCAGAAATCTTTCATGTTTAGGCTTTTAATTAGCAGATAAATATAATTATCTGCTATTAAAGTTGCTATTTATAGAGTATACCTATAAAGAAGAATATGTTTACATCTATTGTGTATACAGCAGCTTATAAGAAAACCTAAAGTCAGGTTTAATATTAATAAATATGCATAAACTTTTCATGTGTAGGTTTTTAATTAACATAGTTATCTGTTGATTAAAGCTGTTATATTTATTATATATTAACTTAAAGCATAGTACAAGTACATATTAGCAAAAATACTAATTAAAACAAGCCTGTGTGTAACATAGTAATGCTTAATTAAGCCTTTATACATAGGCATTTAATTACAATAATTGATTTTAAGTTAACTTTTCTATCAAAGAAACAATTCACTGTATAAAATTAAATACATAAATCTTGTGGAGAAATCAATAAATTCCATTTTAAAACTTTTTTAAGTGAAAAATTACTAAAAAAAATTGATAAATTTTCATGTTTAAAAGTTCAAATCATACCTTTTGTATTAGTCAAGAGCATGAAATAAGGTTAATTAAATGATTCATCATAGCTAATTATACAATTAAGGATAAGATATAATCATAAATAAAAATCAATATATTTATATATAATGCTATTTTAAATGTTAATAAACTCTTTCATTAAATACGTTTCAAAACTAATTCTCCTCCCTCCTCTCATCACAAATGAATTTTGGAATTTGTAATATTGATGATTCTATATACTATTTTGCCATATTTAATTAATTTGATTATCAAATATATATAATTAATGCAACTAACTAATAGACATCAATTAAATTGTAGAATATCTTAATTATTTCTAACGTTGTGTTTCATTATTAATTAGGACATTAGTACTTTACTCATCATTCCAAACTTCATTTTTAAAATGAAAAGAATTGTACAAGTCGACCCCCCCTATAACACTGTTGATAATTCCGTTTTATATGAATTCCATGTTGTACGAGTCGCTTAGATTTTACAAGTACGTATGCCGGGCTGTGAATGGCTCACATATTTGTAAAATTTAAGTGACTCTTACAACATGGAATTCATATAAAATGGAATTATCAATAGGGAGGTCGACTTGTATTATTATTATTGTTTTAAATAATAAATTAAATTTTAATTCATTTTCAGCATTACAGAGGGAGCTTGAAGAGTCTTAACACTGGAATTGTTACTCTATTAAATTATGGAAAATACGTACCACCTATTGTGTCTCACGTCACTTTGGCACACGAAATCGGCCATAACTTCGGTTCACCTGTAAGTATTTATTAAATTTTAATCGACTTTAAAGACGTTAAATAGAGGGAAAGTAATGAAATTTATACATTAAATGTTAAGAGATAACAATTAAATCGCTAAGTAAAAATCATGTAAGCGACTTTTATATACGCAGCATGATCCAGAAGACGATAATATATGCACACCGGGAGGTGATAATGGGAATTATATTATGTTTGCAAGAGCAACGTCGGGAGATAAGAGAAACAACAACAGATTCTCACCTTGCAGCTTGAGAAACATTAACGCAGTACTTAACACCAAAGCCAGGAGCCTGAAAGGTTGCTTCACAGGTATGAAGAAACAATACTTTACTTGTTTTGTATATGCGAAGGGAAACACTTTCTAAGAGAAGCTGAGGCGTTACGAACGTAAAAAAAACCACCAAACTCTGCGTGGCAAGGCCCGAACCCACGACATTTGTGGGCCAACAATGCTTTACACGTACACGCGCAGTTTTACGTGTTTACGTGTGTTGTTCATTGTCTCTTCTACCAACTTTTTCAGAACCTCAAGACGCTATATGCGGGAACGAAGTGGTAGAGAGAGGAGAAGAATGTGACTGCGGTTGGGAGGAAGATTGTAAAGAGCCGTGTTGTTTTCCTATGCGTAGTAATCCCCCACGTGATAAACCGCCATGCCATCTTAGACCCAACGTAGTTTGCAGGTATTCTAATCCAATTAATAACTCGTATACCCCTCCCCCCCGCTTTACCGTCATTTGTAAAATTGGTGCAATATTTAAATGTTAATTGTTTTAGTGTAATGATCATTACATGTGTATTAAATTCTTAGCCCGAGTCAAGGACCATGTTGCACACACGAATGCAAAATTAAAGTGGGTGAAGAGTGCAGAGGTGATAATGGATGCAGGAGTGCCAGTTTCTGTGAATATCCTTTGTTAATGTTATTTAATATTGTTTAACGCAATTAAGTTATCATCGTATTTATTGCTTAATTAAAATTGAATTTCGGGCTTAAACTATTGTTTTGTTATAATTAAATTTAATATGAAAGAACAACTCATTTAACAGCGTAACAATACACTCTTCCGTAAGACGAATCTCAAATAAATCGTATAGCACCCGATATAGCGAACATCTTCGTTGGCTATTCATCTTTCGCAGTTCACTATATCGAGGGCCCACATACATCTACGTATAGAGGTATTACTCTTCTATGTAAATAAATACACATAGTCAAAGTCCGATTTAGCAACACAGCACTGAAATTGCTATTAATTAAATCGAATGTGGCGCTAAACCGAAGTATCTCAGACGATAAGAAGTAGGCATATGCGTAACGAAGTCAACACGGGTAGAAAGTCACGTGATTAGGTAGTCACAATGTCGTTTACAAAGCCGAATCGTGTCCGATGTATTTTTCCACTTAATACTAGAGAGGTTGCGGCCGACGTTTTAATCGCGAAAACGTGTACGTCGGACGTTCAGCGCCGCCTTCCGGTAAGCCTAGAAGTTTGACAATGGCGTTCGAGTATGATTCCACTAACGTTCCAAACGCCATTATCAAACTTTTAGGATTACAGGAAGGCGGCGCTGAACGTCCGGCGTACACGTTTTCGCGATGAAAACGTCGGCCACAACCTCGCTACTAACGAAGAAGTTCTGTTCGTTAGCGTTAAATCGAGGTTCGACTAGAAATCCTTTACATATACGAAAAAAATACATAGGTCTCTTCTTCATTGTTATTTTATACGACTTAATTGTCTGAGATACTTCAGTTTAGCGCCACATTCGATTGATTGTGTCGCTAAACCGAAGTATCTCAGACAATAAGTCAGCACAAGTAGAAAGCCATGTCATTCCCCACTGTTGTTAACAAAGAGAAAAATCGCACTCGAACCTCGATTTAACGCAGATTGGCGTTAAATCGAGGTTCGAGTAAAAAATCCTTTATACATAGAAACAAAAATATAGACATATACAGGCCTATTTCTATACGAATTGTTAGCTATTGTTTTAGAGTTATCTTTAAAGTTCTTATGAGTTGTTTATAAAAAAGAAAGAAAGAGAAGTAACAACAATAAGTCGAAGTTAACTTAGAAGAAACAACAGTTTAACACTGGAAGTTTACCAAGTTATCTCCTTGTGTGTTTCTGATCTCTCTCTTCACACGGGCAATTCTCCGGAGGATTCAAGAAACTATTCATCTAAGTTGCGATATAGCGGCATGTACACAAAGCCAACAAGATATAAAAAAAAACATTGTGATGCGGGTAGTGTTTCCTGTATTTACTGTATAAAGAAACAAGAATTTTATTGGACTAACACTAATAATACTTCACTACCGGCATATTTATGATGAAGGCACACGTAGTGTATCTTAACACAGCAAATTCCCTCTGTAGATTCCAGGAATTTTTTTTCTTTTTTTTTTAGAAATTAAATAATATTTACTCGAAAATAAATGCAGAAATATGGCGGTAGTCTCTCCTCCATCGCTAGTAAACTAAAAAGAATTAATAATAATAATAAAAGTACAATAGGACTTCGATTTAACGCATCTTTAGCCAGTTCCAATTCACTTTACTTTCATTACGTAAACGCTTATTGGTTAACTTGGAACTCTCGTGTGAGTAAATCGAGTCTGGCGCTAAACCGAAGTGTTTCGAAGAAGAATTATACGCAGTAACGAGGTTTACAGACAATTTTGAGTATGAAAGGCACGAGTTTAAAAATTCAGATACAGAGAGATGGATGCTCTGTTTAATATTTACACATTCGCAAGTATACGATAGCTTTAGAAGCGCGCTATATCGAGGTATCTTTGAATTATTAAACATAAGACTTGCAAACCACGTAGACTTTCAAACTGAAAATTGTATATAGACCTCGTTAATGCGTTTAATCCATACAAGAGCGCTATATCGAGGTTATACCCCGATATAGCGCTTTCATTTGGATAACAATTACATTATTATTATTCTTATTTTTATTAAGAATGATTATATTGTTTATTGACCAAACCAGAGTGAAAAAATGGGTTTTAAAATGTCCAAATTTAGTTTATTTTCTTAAAATTATTTATATATTGATCTATAAATTTGTTATATTGCATTAGAAGATTTATAAAATGGTCGTGTTTAAAATTTTATATTATTTTTGAGGTTTTAAAACAAGAGAAATATGGGACAAACTAGGCCTAATAAATAAAATACTTTTTTTAGTATCCTTCTATCAGTCTAGCTCTACCTATTTACTATTTTTACAGGAAAATAATGGCATAAAGAACATTTTAAAAAATCCTTTTGACATGGAAATCATGAGATAACCTTTATTTTATGTACTAAACAAATATATATATAAAATCAAGAATATGTTTGGAATAAATCACATTCTTCCAACATTATACATACAGTATATAACTACTATATATGATTTTTAGACTGTCCCCGGCCAGTTAAGACATGTTTTTCTTCAATTAAATTATATATATTATTTATATTCATTATAATTTTCAATATAAACCTCAGTTTGTCATAGGAGTTATCTTTATAAATTTTTTTTATTGTTTTATACCATACAAAGAATGTGTACCTTGTATTAATACTATTTTTATTACTTAGCAGCATTTAAATTGATCTCCTTATAGAAAAATGTAAGTTTTCTATATTATTACTACATTTATATTAATGAATATACTGGAAGTATATTCAGTTTGTTAATTAGCGAGGTTGCGGTCGAAGTTTTCATTTCTAATACGTGAACGTCGAACGTCGAGCGCCGCTATCTTGTAAGCAGCGCTCGACGTTCGACGTTCACGTTTTAGAGATGAAAACTTCGGCCGCAACCTCGCTATTAATTTCTCTATAATTAACATAACATGTAATAAATTTGTTCTGAATGGAGCTTGTTGCACGTGGCACTAGACAATCATGATTGCCTACCTAGAAGAAATAGTATCCTGAAGAAACTGGAGCACCATTTTATGAAATGGTGGTCCAATTTCTTCCAAATAAACACTGGCAGCCAACCAGAAAGCCTGTTACGTCTGATGCCCTTTTATAACCTTTGCTATCAAGATATTGTGAAAGGATTTCAAGTGGTGCAAGGGCAACCAATAAGTGCCCTTTTGGGTACATGTTGTGGATCTTTGCAACGTGGCATCTTGCACATCGAGGAAGCCAACTAGAAAAGATGAATACCGATATATTCGTTCCAAACCACTTATACACATAAAAAAACCATAACTACTCTACAAAAATGCTTATCCAAGATGTAGGAATTACAAGGATGAAACTCCAACGAACTTTGATCTGGTTATTTATTAAAATAACGGTGACGATTAGAGAAGAATAAAATTAAAAGAATATAATTCACCATCGCCATCATCCTTTCTTGTACGAAAAAAATTCATTAACCTATAAAATTACGTAAAACCCTGAAAGTCACGAATCTTTGGCAGTATTTTATTAGCTTCCTCCTAAAGGAAAAGATATAAAATTAACGAAAAAAATAAAATGTTCAACTCTATTTTCTGGCGACTTTGTGCCAAACTGTTAAGATGGCCAAACTTTCTTTCCTGATATCCATCTTGTTCTAAGATTCCACTAGTAGATGCTGACTTTACTGTGTGAGCTGGTAGTACCAGATGTTATTTATAATCTGGCATAAACTGATGCTACTTTCCTGCATTTTTCTTTCTTTCTTATATTGTTTCAACCCCGTGAGATCTTCAGGATCTTCATGTTAAATAAAATTCTAATATCTTACAATTTTTTTAAGAAAATAAATGAAATATTTTAAATTATCTGCAATTTTATGTACACAGAGTGGTCCAAAAGTCGGTTAACTGTTGCGAATATATTTTTGTAACCAAGAACTCGGTTTATTGTTACCATATTAACGAGTATAACACGCGAAACAAAGCACGGTTAATTGATTTTTCGATCGCCCTGTATAATTTAATTTCTATCTAGGGTGGTCCAGAAGTCAGTTAACTAAAGATTAAATTACTTTGCAATTTTAAAATATAATCTTTCCATTAATTTTGTCCAAGAAGAGTACAGTTTGTGATTCATATTCGCTATTGTATACTGGAACATACAACTGAATATGGTTAACTGACTTTCGGACCACCCAGTAATTACTATATAACAATCATCTTTTAAATTTTATAAGGGGTGATCCAAAAGTCAGTTAACCGGTTCTTATTCAAATACTTTAAACGCTTAATGAAATGTATTTTTAATGCACCAATATCGTTCTAAACTCAGTTTACCATTGGTATGCCTGCAACGAACGAAACAGCAGCACAGTTAGCTGACTTTTGGGTCAGGCTTTAATAAAAAGTAATTTAGTTTATATATTAAATTTTATATATATTTTTTAAAAAATAAATTTAAATCCTTAACTAAAATACTGGGCAAGGGCCACACTGTCCTTCCTCTACTAACAAACCTAACAAAACAGTTTGCAACGACGAGTTCGTTTGTTATATGGGAGTAAGTCTACTAATTTTTCTACTTCATTTAAAAAAGAAATTAAGGAATGAATAATTAAAATATTCCTTACTTATTCAAGGAATGTACGGGTTCTATATGTATGGCGTATGGACTAGAATCATGCCAATGTAAAAGAAGCTTACACGATCCTTTAACGAAAGCCTGTGAACTTTGTTGCAAATTACCAGGAAACGATCATAGTTGCAAGTAAAGAAAACGTTGAATTCTTTTTTTAAAAAAAATGGCGTAATTAATAAATCCATATTAATTACTATTATTTTTCTTTACGTAGATCATCCTTTGAGTGGAATTCTTCACCGTTTGATGTGCCTGATTTATATGCCAAACCTGGAACTCCCTGCGACAATTATAACGGATACTGTGATGTTTTTCAAAAATGTCGTGAAGTAATTACAGTTAAATTAATTTTATTACACTTGAAATTATAGAAAATATAATATATTATTTGTTTAATTGTAGGTAGATCCATCAGGCCCTTTAGCAACATTACGTAAACTATTATTATCTACTGAAAGTATAGCATCCCTAAAACGATGGGTCTTAGATCACTGGTGGGGAGTTATCCTTCTTTTTATTTGCGTCATTATTGTTCTGGTAAGATAATTCAAACTTATTTAACACTCTATAAACAGTTTCGCGTTCAATTTTGTATAATAAAGTCGTTATTTCGGTTTGCCTAGTATTTATTTTCGGCTAGAGATGAAGGCGAAGCCAGATCTCGAGTTGTTGCAGCCCTACAAAATATAAGGGGCTCTTCCCTTCACTAAATAATAATCGATTTAGAAACGCAAGGCCCTAAACTGTAGTTTCCGAGAACTAAAGCTGTGAAATCCAACTGCAAATATAAGATTCAATCTGTTTCGGTCTTGAATCAATGTTTAGAAATTAATAATAGCTTTTATTTGTGATGACGGCTGGCAACACTAATCGATCAGCCCTTTCTACCGAAGCGCAGTCTGTTGGAGCACGTGTTAATTTATTTGGATTAAGAAATACACTTAACCCAAGGTATTATAAAGTTAGGAGTGCGTGTATTAACGTGCGGCATCTTTCTTGTAGTGTGACGGTAGAACAAAGACTCCCTCTAGCGTTGTTGCTCTCCATGAACACGGTTTGCAGAGTTGCCAACTTCTCTCGTAAAAATCCCCTACACAGACCTGAAATTCTCCTTAAAACCAACAGAGTAGACCTAAGTAGCTTTGCTCCAGGTGCAATGCATATTACTGCATTGCAAGTGTGCATTATGTATTTGCATATGCAGGTACAGTACATAATGCACACTTGAGCAAAAACATCATGTGACAAAGGGACTTGCTACGAATCTCGCCGCGAGAACAGTCTTGACTTTTGGAAGCTTCTACTGGTTGCTAAAACAATACAAACAGACTAAATTTTCACCTATCCTGCTAATTCCCTACTAAATTTTGGAGAAAACCCCTAAGTTGGCATCACTGCATCTTAGAGAAACCCAAGGATAGAGGGCATAGACAAAGGCTGATGGCGAAGTGTTGCAAACCGTCGGCACAATTTACGAAATTTAATGTGTTTTAAGTTTCGTGTACTATATAATCTCAATAAAATAGAAAATAATGTATATTTTTATTAATAGATTATTATTGTAAAGGCATTCGGTAAAAGAACAGAAGAAGGTAAAATGTTATCAGATCCCGATCACATATCAGAGAAGAACAAGACAGTATTTCGTTCGAATACAAACCACGCTGTGGCAAAGGCTCATGCACAAACGGTTGCATCAAATCACAGTATTGCAGCTGCTCTAGCACACACCGCTTGCAAACAGAGAACGACCAGTAATTTCGTCAAGACAAGCGTATCGTTTAGGAAACACGATCAACCCCTGTCTATGTCAGGAGCTGGTTGGGTTTGATCGTGATCAATTAAATAAACACCTGGGATTCAATTAATATAAAGTGGCATGCTCCAAATGTCCTCATTGGGAGATGACATCTGCCACTTCTGACACCACACGTTGTATATAACACTACAGTGAGCTGGAGATAGATGATGCTGTATAAGCGATGTGTATATTTACGACATTATTTTTTAATTTACGACAAAATATACTTTTTACGAACATTTTTAAAGGGGAAGAGAAAAAAAAACAAATAAGAAAATAAAAACGCTAATTGCAACACTGCAATATTTTTGTTTGTTCATTTATTTATATATATAAATAAATAAATATATATATATATATAAACATATACACATATATATATATTGTAATGAAAAACAAGAAGGAGAATGTGAAAACATTCCTATTGCCTTAAAATANCAGCTTAGGGCCTCGCGTTATGAGTCTGTAGCTTAGGGCCTCGCGTTACGAGTCTGTAGCTTAGGGCCTCACATTTTTAGGTGTATTATTATTTTTAAAAAAATTGAAAAATGCAAGTAACGAGTAAAATCTTCATTAAGTCCGACTTCACTCGAGTAATGACACGTGACTCCCTCTTTCTCCCCACCCCGTTGACCTTTAACCACCAAAATTTAACAGAATCAACCCACCTAATACACAAACCACCCTGCAAAATTTCAGACATTTTCGACAAAAAGCACAGGAGTTATTCAGCTTCAAAGTGAGTGAACAAATTCGTGCACCCCGCAGACAATGCACAGAAAAAACCCTAAAGTTTTTTTTTGAATTTCTGGACGTTTGAAGGTCCTCTGAGTCCAAAAAATATATATATAAGTCATCGGGGTAGGGTCATTTTTTGACCGTTCCTACCCTTTCCCTGTGTTATGTTGCGACATTGTCACATTTAAATGACTTTCCAAGTAAAATATTCCACAAAATTAAGAGGGAGACGAGAGGGAAAAAACATAAATTGAAAGTTTCGAAAGATTGAAATATTTTAAAACAGGAGAGGGGAAAAAACGGTCGAGTTAATGGAAAGGCAAAAAGAATAAAAAAAAAATATTAAAAAAAATATTCACTCGTTCGACCTCCTTCTTGAAGGATCGTATTGTGTGTTTTGGGACAGTCGTGGAGCAATTTCTATCGATTTTTTTGGTGAAATGGCCCACCGTCCTGACGTTACATTGATTTATTGCGTAAAATCGAGAGACAGGGATATACAGGAAGCACAGTATTATTCTCGAATCATCAAGTTTGTACCGTTCTCCTGTATACTTGTCAACATTGTGGCTCTCCCTTTTAGTTTAAAAAATAAAAAGTCACATGACTTCCGGTCCGAATGGGAAGTTAATCGGAGCCTCTTCCCTAAGCTTTCCATATCTGTACTCGATTTTCTACGTTCTCGACATAAACGAATGACAGACAGAACGTGTGTATGTCATAGTGCAGCTTTAAAGTGCTCGTGCATTTTCCCATACAGTATAAATCACAAGTGTTCGCGTGTATAGGGCATTGTCGCAGTGTGCTCTTGCATGATGACTGTTTTTAGGGGCATCGACATGGCCCATTTTTGAATGAATTAATTTAGTTTACTGTAAACATGGCAGCGTAAGAGAGAGCAGAAGGGGTCTTTCCTGCATTACACTTCGTGTAATGCTGGAAAGACCACCTTCTGCTCCTAGATAAAGATTGAAATTATAATTATGGACATAAAATTTCTGCATATTTTGAAGAAAAAATAATAATAAAATGTTTAAATAATCATTTTATATGAAGAATTTTTCTCTATTTTCCTTTAAATTTAATTAATTTTTTATGAATTTCAAGGGAGGAAAAGTATAATTCGGAGGTACAGTATTTATATACAAATATATTTTAATAAACATTAATTATAAACAAATAAATAAAATATATTTAAAATTCATATTAAATAAAAGCAATTTAAAATGTCAACAACAAGTTTTAAATATCATTAAAAATCATTCAGACATAAAATGAAATTAAATATAATTAAATATGATTAAATCAATTCAATTTACTTAAATATATCCCTGAATTATTATTTTTTTTTAAATATATTTAATTATTTAAGTTTAATTAATATTTCGACTATTTAATTAGCATAGTTATATTATATTTAAGTTTTTAATTAGCACAGAAACTCATATATATATATACTTTCTGCTAATTAAAAGCTGCTATATTGTATATATAGAAGGTTATAAGTAGTAAAAAGTCAGATTTAACATTAAAATAGCCTATAGAATACATAAATAAGCAGAAATCTTTCATGTTTAGGCTTTTAATTAGCAGATAAATATAATTATCTGCTATTAAAGTTGCTATTTATAGAGTATACCTATAAAGAAGAATATGTTTACATCTATTGTGTATACAGCAGCTTATAAGAAAACCTAAAGTCAGGTTTAATATTAATAAATATGCATAAACTTTTCATGTGTAGGTTTTTAATTAACATAGTTATCTGTTGATTAAAGCTGTTATATTTATTATATATTAACTTAAAGCATAGTACAAGTACATATTAGCAAAAATACTAATTAAAACAAGCCTGTGTGTAACATAGTAATGCTTAATTAAGCCTTTATACATAGGCATTTAATTACAATAATTGATTTTAAGTTAACTTTTCTATCAAAGAAACAATTCACTGTATAAAATTAAATACATAAATCTTGTGGAGAAATCAATAAATTCCATTTTAAAACTTTTTTAAGTGAAAAATTACTAAAAAAAATTGATAAATTTTCATGTTTAAAAGTTCAAATCATAGATTTTGTATTAGTCAAGAGCATGAAATAAGGTTAATTAAATGATTCATCATAGCTAATTATACAATTAAGGATAAGATATAATCATAAATAAAAATCAATATATTTATATATAATGCTATTTTAAATGTTAATAAACTCTTTCATTAAATAAGTTTCAAAACTAATTCTCCTCCCTCCTCTCATCACAAATGAATTTTGGAATTTGTAATATTGATGATTCTATATACTATTTTGCCATATTTAATTAATTTGATTATCAAATATATATAATTAATGCAACTAACTAATAGACATCAATTAAATTGTAGAATATCTTAATTATTTCTAACGTTGTGTTTCATTATTAATTAGGACATTAGTACTTTACTCATCATTCCAAACTTCATTTTTAAAATGAAAAGAATTGTACAAGTCGACCCCCCCTATAACACTGTTGATAATTCCGTTTTATATGAATTCCATGTTGTACGAGTCGCTTAGATTTTACAAGTACGTATGCCGGGCTGTGAATGGCTCACATATTTGTAAAATTTAAGTGACTCTTACAACATGGAATTCATATAAAATGGAATTATCAATAGGGAGGTCGACTTGTATTATTATTATTGTTTTAAATAATAAATTAAATTTTAATTCATTTTCAGCATTACAGAGGGAGCTTGAAGAGTCTTAACACTGGAATTGTTACTCTATTAAATTATGGAAAATACGTACCACCTATTGTGTCTCACGTCACTTTGGCACACGAAATCGGCCATAACTTCGGTTCACCTGTAAGTATTTATTAAATTTTAATCGACTTTAAAGACGTTAAATAGAGGGAAAGTAATGAAATTTATACATTAAATGTTAAGAGATAACAATTAAATCGCTAAGTAAAAATCATGTAAGCGACTTTTATATACGCAGCATGATCCAGAAGACGATAATATATGCACACCGGGAGGTGATAATGGGAATTATATTATGTTTGCAAGAGCAACGTCGGGAGATAAGAGAAACAACAACAGATTCTCACCTTGCAGCTTGAGAAACATTAACGCAGTACTTAACACCAAAGCCAGGAGCCTGAAAGGTTGCTTCACAGGTATGAAGAAACAATACTTTACTTGTTTTGTATATGCGAAGGGAAACACTTTCTAAGAGAAGCTGAGGCGTTACGAACGTAAAAAAAACCACCAAACTCTGCGTGGCAAGGCCCGAACCCACGACATTTGTGGGCCAACAATGCTTTACACGTACACGCGCAGTTTTACGTGTTTACGTGTGTTGTTCATTGTCTCTTCTACCAACTTTTTCAGAACCTCAAGACGCTATATGCGGGAACGAAGTGGTAGAGAGAGGAGAAGAATGTGACTGCGGTTGGGAGGAAGATTGTAAAGAGCCGTGTTGTTTTCCTATGCGTAGTAATCCCCCACGTGATAAACCGCCATGCCATCTTAGACCCAACGTAGTTTGCAGGTATTCTAATCCAATTAATAACTCGTATACCCCTCCCCCCCGCTTTACCGTCATTTGTAAAATTGGTGCAATATTTAAATGTTAATTGTTTTAGTGTAATGATCATTACATGTGTATTAAATTCTTAGCCCGAGTCAAGGACCATGTTGCACACACGAATGCAAAATTAAAGTGGGTGAAGAGTGCAGAGGTGATAATGGATGCAGGAGTGCCAGTTTCTGTGAATATCCTTTGTTAATGTTATTTAATATTGTTTAACGCAATTAAGTTATCATCGTATTTATTGCTTAATTAAAATTGAATTTCGGGCTTAAACTATTGTTTTGTTATAATTAAATTTAATATGAAAGAACAACTCATTTAACAGCGTAACAATACACTCTTCCGTAAGACGAATCTCAAATAAATCGTATAGCACCCGATATAGCGAACATCTTCGTTGGCTATTCATCTTTCGCAGTTCACTATATCGAGGGCCCACATACATCTACGTATAGAGGTATTACTCTTCTATGTAAATAAATACACATAGTCAAAGTCCGATTTAGCAACACAGCACTGAAATTGCTATTAATTAAATCGAATGTGGCGCTAAACCGAAGTATCTCAGACGATAAGAAGTAGGCATATGCGTAACGAAGTCAACACGGGTAGAAAGTCACGTGATTAGGTAGTCACAATGTCGTTTACAAAGCCGAATCGTGTCCGATGTATTTTTCCACTTAATACTAGAGAGGTTGCGGCCGACGTTTTAATCGCGAAAACGTGTACGTCGGACGTTCAGCGCCGCCTTCCGGTAAGCCTAGAAGTTTGACAATGGCGTTCGAGTATGATTCCACTAACGTTCCAAACGCCATTATCAAACTTTTAGGATTACAGGAAGGCGGCGCTGAACGTCCGGCGTACACGTTTTCGCGATGAAAACGTCGGCCACAACCTCGCTACTAACGAAGAAGTTCTGTTCGTTAGCGTTAAATCGAGGTTCGACTAGAAATCCTTTACATATACGAAAAAAATACATAGGTCTCTTCTTCATTGTTATTTTATACGACTTAATTGTCTGAGATACTTCAGTTTAGCGCCACATTCGATTGATTGTGTCGCTAAACCGAAGTATCTCAGACAATAAGTCAGCACAAGTAGAAAGCCATGTCATTCCCCACTGTTGTTAACAAAGAGAAAAATCGCACTCGAACCTCGATTTAACGCAGATTGGCGTTAAATCGAGGTTCGAGTAAAAAATCCTTTATACATAGAAACAAAAATATAGACATATACAGGCCTATTTCTATACGAATTGTTAGCTATTGTTTTAGAGTTATCTTTAAAGTTCTTATGAGTTGTTTATAAAAAAGAAAGAAAGAGAAGTAACAACAATAAGTCGAAGTTAACTTAGAAGAAACAACAGTTTAACACTGGAAGTTTACCAAGTTATCTCCTTGTGTGTTTCTGATCTCTCTCTTCACACGGGCAATTCTCCGGAGGATTCAAGAAACTATTCATCTAAGTTGCGATATAGCGGCATGTACACAAAGCCAACAAGATATAAAAAAAAACATTGTGATGCGGGTAGTGTTTCCTGTATTTACTGTATAAAGAAACAAGAATTTTATTGGACTAACACTAATAATACTTCACTACCGGCATATTTATGATGAAGGTACACGTAGTGTATCTTAACACAGCAAATTCCCTCTGTAGATTCCAGGAATTTTTTTTCTTTTTTTTTTAGAAATTAAATAATATTTACTCGAAAATAAATGCAGAAATATGGCGGTAGTCTCTCCTCCATCGCTAGTAAACTAAAAAGAATTAATAATAATAATAAAAGTACAATAGGACTTCGATTTAACGCATCTTTAGCCAGTTCCAATTCACTTTACTTTCATTACGTAAACGCTTATTGGTTAACTTGGAACTCTCGTGTGAGTAAATCGAGTCTGGCGCTAAACCGAAGTGTTTCGAAGAAGAATTATACGCAGTAACGAGGTTTACAGACAATTTTGAGTATGAAAGGCACGAGTTTAAAAATTCAGATACAGAGAGATGGATGCTCTGTTTAATATTTACACATTCGCAAGTATACGATAGCTTTAGAAGCGCGCTATATCGAGGTATCTTTGAATTATTAAACATAAGACTTGCAAACCACGTAGACTTTCAAACTGAAAATTGTATATAGACCTCGTTAATGCGTTTAATCCATACAAGAGCGCTATATCGAGGTTATACCCCGATATAGCGCTTTCATTTGGATAACAATTACATTATTATTATTCTTATTTTTATTAAGAATGATTATATTGTTTATTGACCAAACCAGAGTGAAAAAATGGGTTTTAAAATGTCCAAATTTAGTTTATTTTCTTAAAATTATTTATATATTGA
>NW_019384326.1:1773411-1805559 GCF_000671375.1 Centruroides sculpturatus
TTGATAGTTTATTATTTGTTTAATTGTAGGTAGATCCATCAGGCCCTTTAGCAACATTACGTAAACTATTATTATCTACTGAAAGTATAGCATCCCTAAAACGATGGGTCTTAGATCACTGGTGGGGAGTTATCCTTCTTTTTATTTGCGTCATTATTGTTCTGGTAAGATAATTCAAACTTATTTAACACTCTATAAACAGTTTCGCGTTCAATTTTGTATAATAAAGTCGTTATTTCGGTTTGCCTAGTATTTATTTTCGGCTAGAGATGAAGGCGAAGCCAGATCTCGAGTTGTTGCAGCCCTACAAAATATAAGGGGCTCTTCCCTTCACTAAATAATAATCGATTTAGAAACGCAAGGCCCTAAACTGTAGTTTCCGAGAACTAAAGCTGTGAAATCCAACTGCAAATATAAGATTCAATCTGTTTCGGTCTTGAATCAATGTTTAGAAATTAATAATAGCTTTTATTTGTGATGACGGCTGGCAACACTAATCGATCAGCCCTTTCTACCGAAGCGCAGTCTGTTGGAGCACGTGTTAATTTATTTGGATTAAGAAATACACTTAACCCAAGGTATTATAAAGTTAGGAGTGCGTGTATTAACGTGCGGCATCTTTCTTGTAGTGTGACGGTAGAACAAAGACTCCCTCTAGCGTTGTTGCTCTCCATGAACACGGTTTGCAGAGTTGCCAACTTCTCTCGTAAAAATCCCCTACACAGACCTGAAATTCTCCTTAAAACCAACAGAGTAGACCTAAGTAGCTTTGCTCCAGGTGCAATGCATATTACTGCATTGCAAGTGTGCATTATGTATTTGCATATGCAGGTACATAATGCACACTTGAGCAAAACATCATGTGACAAAGGGACTTGCTACGAATCTCGCCGCGAGAACAGTCTTGACTTTTGGAAGCTTCTACTGGTTGCTAAAACAATACAAACAGACTAAATTTTCACCTATCCTGCTAATTTCCTACTAAATTTTGGAGAAAACCCCTAAGTTGGCATCACTGCATCTTAGAGAAACCCAAGGATAGAGGGCATAGACAAAGGCTGATGGCGAAGTGTTGCAAACCGTCGGCACAATTTACGAAATTTAATGTGTTTTAAGTTTCGTGTACTATATAATCTCAATAAAATAGAAAATAATGTATATTTTTATTAATAGATTATTATTGTAAAGGCATTCGGTAAAAGAACAGAAGAAGGTAAAATGTTATCAGATCCCGATCACATATCAGAGAAGAACAAGACAGTATTTCGTTCGAATACAAACCACGCTGTGGCAAAGGCTCATGCACAAACGGTTGCATCAAATCACAGTATTGCAGCTGCTCTAGCACACACCGCTTGCAAACAGAGAACGACCAGTAATTTCGTCAAGACAAGCGTATCGTTTAGGAAACACGATCAACCCCTGTCTATGTCAGGAGCTGGTTGGGTTTGATCGTGATCAATTAAATAAACACCTGGGATTCAATTAATATAAAGTGGCATGCTCCAAATGTCCTCATTGGGAGATGACATCTGCCACTTCTGACACCACACGTTGTATATAACACTACAGTGAGCTGGAGATAGATGATGCTGTATAAGCGATGTGTATATTTACGACATTATTTTTTAATTTACGACAAAATATACTTTTTACGAACATTTTTAAAGGGGAAGAGAAAAAGAAAAAACAAATAAGAAAATAAAAACGCTAATTGCAACACTGCAATATTTTTGTTTGTTCATTTATTTATATATATAAATAAATAAATATATATATATATATAAACATATACACATATATATATATATTGTAATGAAAAACAAGAAGGAGAATGTGAAAACATTCCTATTGCCTTAAAATAAAGTCCCTCCTTGTACAGTGAATTGTTTGTAACACTGTACATATTTGTTCCATTGAAGAATCATTTTAGTTCGAAGGACACAAAGCTGTAAAATTGTATTGTTTTTAAACACTAATATGGATACTTGGAATTTGATATCGCTGAACAATAAAACAACAACGTTGATGACACATGAACAAACACATTATGACCCATCAGTATTCTAATATGACATGAATACAGTCAAATTTCGATTAGTGCATCCGATATTCGCACTAAATCGGGTGTGGCGCTAAACTGAAGTATCTCAAACAATAAGAACTGTGTATAGTAATGAGTTAAGTTTGAGTTTGGGAGTTTGCAAGGCATGTGATTTGATTACAACAATGACGTTTACAGTGCAAAATCGCTATTTAGGAGGGCGCTATAACGAGGTTTGGCTGTAAACGGGAGGTTAAAAGATTGTCTATATCAATTCTTTATTGTTAAATACTTGTCAACTTCATTATATAGCAAGATTTATTGTTTAACAATTTGAATTGTGTTTATTAAATGGTGATAAAATTTAAGTTTCCATTACATTATTTTTATATACAGTCAACCTCCCTATAACACTGTTGATAATTCCGTTTTATGTGAATTCCATGTTGTATGAGTCACTTAGATTTTACAAATACATGAGCCNATATACTATTTTGCCATATTTAATTAATTTGATTATCAAATATATATAATTAATGCAACTAACTAATAGACATCAATTAAATTGTAGAATATCTTAATTATTTCTAACGTTGTGTTTCATTATTAATTAGGACATTAGTACTTTACTCATCATTCCAAACTTCATTTTTAAAATGAAAAGAATTGTACAAGTCGACCCCCCCTATAACACTGTTGATAATTCCGTTTTATATGAATTCCATGTTGTACGAGTCGCTTAGATTTTACAAGTACGTATGCCGGGCTGTGAATGGCTCACATATTTGTAAAATTTAAGTGACTCTTACAACATGGAATTCATATAAAATGGAATTATCAATAGGGAGGTCGACTTGTATTATTATTATTGTTTTAAATAATAAATTAAATTTTAATTCATTTTCAGCATTACAGAGGGAGCTTGAAGAGTCTTAACACTGGAATTGTTACTCTATTAAATTATGGAAAATACGTACCACCTATTGTGTCTCACGTCACTTTGGCACACGAAATCGGCCATAACTTCGGTTCACCTGTAAGTATTTATTAAATTTTAATCGACTTTAAAGACGTTAAATAGAGGGAAAGTAATGAAATTTATACATTAAATGTTAAGAGATAACAATTAAATCGCTAAGTAAAAATCATGTAAGCGACTTTTATATACGCAGCATGATCCAGAAGACGATAATATATGCACACCGGGAGGTGATAATGGGAATTATATTATGTTTGCAAGAGCAACGTCGGGAGATAAGAGAAACAACAACAGATTCTCACCTTGCAGCTTGAGAAACATTAACGCAGTACTTAACACCAAAGCCAGGAGCCTGAAAGGTTGCTTCACAGGTATGAAGAAACAATACTTTACTTGTTTTGTATATGCGAAGGGAAACACTTTCTAAGAGAAGCTGAGGCGTTACGAACGTAAAAAAAACCACCAAACTCTGCGTGGCAAGGCCCGAACCCACGACATTTGTGGGCCAACAATGCTTTACACGTACACGCGCAGTTTTACGTGTTTACGTGTGTTGTTCATTGTCTCTTCTACCAACTTTTTCAGAACCTCAAGACGCTATATGCGGGAACGAAGTGGTAGAGAGGGGAGAAGAATGTGACTGCGGTTGGGAGGAAGATTGTAAAGAGCCGTGTTGTTTTCCTATGCGTAGTAATCCCCCACGTGATAAACCGCCATGCCATCTTAGACCCAACGTAGTTTGCAGGTATTCTAATCCAATTAATAACTCGTATACCCCTCCCCCCCCGCTTTACCGTCATTTGTAAAATTGGTGCAATATTTAAATGTTAATTGTTTTAGTGTAATGATCATTACATGTGTATTAAATTCTTAGCCCGAGTCAAGGACCATGTTGCACACACGAATGCAAAATTAAAGTGGGTGAAGAGTGCAGAGGTGATAATGGATGCAGGAGTGCCAGTTTCTGTGAATATCCTTTGTTAATGTTATTTAATATTGTTTAACGCAATTAAGTTATCATCGTATTTATTGCTTAATTAAAATTGAATTTCGGGCTTAAACTATTGTTTTGTTATAATTAAATTTAATATGAAAGAACAACTCATTTAACAGCGTAACAATACACTCTTCCGTAAGACGAATCTCAAATAAATCGTATAGCACCCGATATAGCGAACATCTTCGTTGGCTATTCATCTTTCGCAGTTCACTATATCGAGGGCCCACATACATCTACGTATAGAGGTATTACTCTTCTATGTAAATAAATACACATAGTCAAAGTCCGATTTAGCAACACAGCACTGAAATTGCTATTAATTAAATCGAATGTGGCGCTAAACCGAAGTATCTCAGACGATAAGAAGTAGGCATATGCGTAACGAAGTCAACACGGGTAGAAAGTCACGTGATTAGGTAGTCACAATGTCGTTTACAAAGCCGAATCGTGTCCGATGTATTTTTCCACTTAATACTAGAGAGGTTGCGGCCGACGTTTTAATCGCGAAAACGTGTACGTCGGACGTTCAGCGCCGCCTTCCGGTAAGCCTAGAAGTTTGACAATGGCGTTCGAGTATGATTCCACTAACGTTCCAAACGCCATTATCAAACTTTTAGGATTACAGGAAGGCGGCGCTGAACGTCCGGCGTACACGTTTTCGCGATGAAAACGTCGGCCACAACCTCGCTACTAACGAAGAAGTTCTGTTCGTTAGCGTTAAATCGAGGTTCGACTAGAAATCCTTTACATATACGAAAAAAATACATAGGTCTCTTCTTCATTGTTATTTTATACGACTTAATTGTCTGAGATACTTCAGTTTAGCGCCACATTCGATTGATTGTGTCGCTAAACCGAAGTATCTCAGACAATAAGTCAGCACAAGTAGAAAGCCATGTCATTCCCCACTGTTGTTAACAAAGAGAAAAATCGCACTCGAACCTCGATTTAACGCAGATTGGCGTTAAATCGAGGTTCGAGTAAAAAATCCTTTATACATAGAAACAAAAATATAGACATATACAGGCCTATTTCTATACGAATTGTTAGCTATTGTTTTAGAGTTATCTTTAAAGTTCTTATGAGTTGTTTATAAAAAAGAAAGAAAGAGAAGTAACAACAATAAGTCGAAGTTAACTTAGAAGAAACAACAGTTTAACACTGGAAGTTTACCAAGTTATCTCCTTGTGTGTTTCTGATCTCTCTCTTCACACGGGCAATTCTCCGGAGGATTCAAGAAACTATTCATCTAAGTTGCGATATAGCGGCATGTACACAAAGCCAACAAGATATAAAAA
Organism: Centruroides sculpturatus; assembly: GCF_000671375.1. Taxonomy (NCBI): domain Eukaryota; kingdom Metazoa; phylum Arthropoda; class Arachnida; order Scorpiones; family Buthidae; genus Centruroides; species Centruroides sculpturatus. Next base: position 1,778,733 of record NW_019384326.1, read on the forward strand.
AAAAACATTGTGATGCGGGTAGTGTTTCCTGTATTTACTGTATAAAGAAACAAGAATTTTATTGGACTAACACTAATAATACTTCACTACCGGCATATTTATGATGAAGGCACACGTAGTGTATCTTAACACAGCAAATTCCCTCTGTAGATTCCAGGAATTTTTTTTCTTTTTTTTTTAGAAATTAAATAATATTTACTCGAAAATAAATGCAGAAATATGGCGGTAGTCTCTCCTCCATCGCTAGTAAACTAAAAAGAATTAATAATAATAATAAAAGTACAATAGGACTTCGATTTAACGCATCTTTAGCCAGTTCCAATTCACTTTACTTTCATTACGTAAACGCTTATTGGTTAACTTGGAACTCTCGTGTGAGTAAATCGAGTCTGGCGCTAAACCGAAGTGTTTCGAAGAAGAATTATACGCAGTAACGAGGTTTACAGACAATTTTGAGTATGAAAGGCACGAGTTTAAAAATTCAGATACAGAGAGATGGATGCTCTGTTTAATATTTACACATTCGCAAGTATACGATAGCTTTAGAAGCGCGCTATATCGAGGTATCTTTGAATTATTAAACATAAGACTTGCAAACCACGTAGACTTTCAAACTGAAAATTGTATATAGACCTCGTTAATGCGTTTAATCCATACAAGAGCGCTATATCGAGGTTATACCCCGATATAGCGCTTTCATTTGGATAACAATTACATTATTATTATTCTTATTTTTATTAAGAATGATTATATTGTTTATTGACCAAACCAGAGTGAAAAAATGGGTTTTAAAATGTCCAAATTTAGTTTATTTTCTTAAAATTATTTATATATTGATCTATAAATTTGTTATATTGCATTAGAAGATTTATAAAATGGTCGTGTTTAAAATTTTATATTATTTTTGAGGTTTTAAAACAAGAGAAATATGGGACAAACTAGGCCTAATAAATAAAATACTTTTTTTAGTATCCTTCTATCAGTCTAGCTCTACCTATTTACTATTTTTACAGGAAAATAATGGCATAAAGAACATTTTAAAAAATCCTTTTGACATGGAAATCATGAGATAACCTTTATTTTATGTACTAAACAAATATATATATAAAATCAAGAATATGTTTGGAATAAATCACATTCTTCCAACATTATACATACAGTATATAACTACTATATATGATTTTTAGACTGTCCCCGGCCAGTTAAGACATGTTTTTCTTCAATTAAATTATATATATTATTTATATTCATTATAATTTTCAATATAAACCTCAGTTTGTCATAGGAGTTATCTTTATAAATTTTTTTTATTGTTTTATACCATACAAAGAATGTGTACCTTGTATTAATACTATTTTTATTACTTAGCAGCATTTAAATTGATCTCCTTATAGAAAAATGTAAGTTTTCTATATTATTACTACATTTATATTAATGAATATACTGGAAGTATATTCAGTTTGTTAATTAGCGAGGTTGCGGTCGAAGTTTTCATTTCTAATACGTGAACGTCGAACGTCGAGCGCCGCTATCTTGTAAGCAGCGCTCGACGTTCGACGTTCACGTTTTAGAGATGAAAACTTCGGCCGCAACCTCGCTATTAATTTCTCTATAATTAACATAACATGTAATAAATTTGTTCTGAATGGAGCTTGTTGCACGTGGCACTAGACAATCATGATTGCCTACCTAGAAGAAATAGTATCCTGAAGAAACTGGAGCACCATTTTATGAAATGGTGGTCCAATTTCTTCCAAATAAACACTGGCAGCCAACCAGAAAGCCTGTTACGTCTGATGCCCTTTTATAACCTTTGCTATCAAGATATTGTGAAAGGATTTCAAGTGGTGCAAGGGCAACCAATAAGTGCCCTTTTGGGTACATGTTGTGGATCTTTGCAACGTGGCATCTTGCACATCGAGGAAGCCAACTAGAAAAGATGAATACCGATATATTCGTTCCAAACCACTTATACACATAAAAAAACCATAACTACTCTACAAAAATGCTTATCCAAGATGTAGGAATTACAAGGATGAAACTCCAACGAACTTTGATCTGGTTATTTATTAAAATAACGGTGACGATTAGAGAAGAATAAAATTAAAAGAATATAATTCACCATCGCCATCATCCTTTCTTGTACGAAAAAAATTCATTAACCTATAAAATTACGTAAAACCCTGAAAGTCACGAATCTTTGGCAGTATTTTATTAGCTTCCTCCTAAAGGAAAAGATATAAAATTAACGAAAAAAATAAAATGTTCAACTCTATTTTCTGGCGACTTTGTGCCAAACTGTTAAGATGGCCAAACTTTCTTTCCTGATATCCATCTTGTTCTAAGATTCCACTAGTAGATGCTGACTTTACTGTGTGAGCTGGTAGTACCAGATGTTATTTATAATCTGGCATAAACTGATGCTACTTTCCTGCATTTTTCTTTCTTTCTTATATTGTTTCAACCCCGTGAGATCTTCAGGATCTTCATGTTAAATAAAATTCTAATATCTTACAATTTTTTTAAGAAAATAAATGAAATATTTTAAATTATCTGCAATTTTATGTACACAGAGTGGTCCAAAAGTCGGTTAACTGTTGCGAATATATTTTTGTAACCAAGAACTCGGTTTATTGTTACCATATTAACGAGTATAACACGCGAAACAAAGCACGGTTAATTGATTTTTCGATCGCCCTGTATAATTTAATTTCTATCTAGGGTGGTCCAGAAGTCAGTTAACTAAAGATTAAATTACTTTGCAATTTTAAAATATAATCTTTCCATTAATTTTGTCCAAGAAGAGTACAGTTTGTGATTCATATTCGCTATTGTATACTGGAACATACAACTGAATATGGTTAACTGACTTTCGGACCACCCAGTAATTACTATATAACAATCATCTTTTAAATTTTATAAGGGGTGATCCAAAAGTCAGTTAACCGGTTCTTATTCAAATACTTTAAACGCTTAATGAAATGTATTTTTAATGCACCAATATCGTTCTAAACTCAGTTTACCATTGGTATGCCTGCAACGAACGAAACAGCAGCACAGTTAGCTGACTTTTGGGTCAGGCTTTAATAAAAAGTAATTTAGTTTATATATTAAATTTTATATATATTTTTTAAAAAATAAATTTAAATCCTTAACTAAAATACTGGGCAAGGGCCACACTGTCCTTCCTCTACTAACAAACCTAACAAAACAGTTTGCAACGACGAGTTCGTTTGTTATATGGGAGTAAGTCTACTAATTTTTCTACTTCATTTAAAAAAGAAATTAAGGAATGAATAATTAAAATATTCCTTACTTATTCAAGGAATGTACGGGTTCTATATGTATGGCGTATGGACTAGAATCATGCCAATGTAAAAGAAGCTTACACGATCCTTTAACGAAAGCCTGTGAACTTTGTTGCAAATTACCAGGAAACGATCATAGTTGCAAGTAAAGAAAACGTTGAATTCTTTTTTTAAAAAAAATGGCGTAATTAATAAATCCATATTAATTACTATTATTTTTCTTTACGTAGATCATCCTTTGAGTGGAATTCTTCACCGTTTGATGTGCCTGATTTATATGCCAAACCTGGAACTCCCTGCGACAATTATAACGGATACTGTGATGTTTTTCAAAAATGTCGTGAAGTAATTACAGTTAAATTAATTTTATTACACTTGAAATTATAGAAAATATAATATATTATTTGTTTAATTGTAGGTAGATCCATCAGGCCCTTTAGCAACATTACGTAAACTATTATTATCTACTGAAAGTATAGCATCCCTAAAACGATGGGTCTTAGATCACTGGTGGGGAGTTATCCTTCTTTTTATTTGCGTCATTATTGTTCTGGTAAGATAATTCAAACTTATTTAACACTCTATAAACAGTTTCGCGTTCAATTTTGTATAATAAAGTCGTTATTTCGGTTTGCCTAGTATTTATTTTCGGCTAGAGATGAAGGCGAAGCCAGATCTCGAGTTGTTGCAGCCCTACAAAATATAAGGGGCTCTTCCCTTCACTAAATAATAATCGATTTAGAAACGCAAGGCCCTAAACTGTAGTTTCCGAGAACTAAAGCTGTGAAATCCAACTGCAAATATAAGATTCAATCTGTTTCGGTCTTGAATCAATGTTTAGAAATTAATAATAGCTTTTATTTGTGATGACGGCTGGCAACACTAATCGATCAGCCCTTTCTACCGAAGCGCAGTCTGTTGGAGCACGTGTTAATTTATTTGGATTAAGAAATACACTTAACCCAAGGTATTATAAAGTTAGGAGTGCGTGTATTAACGTGCGGCATCTTTCTTGTAGTGTGACGGTAGAACAAAGACTCCCTCTAGCGTTGTTGCTCTCCATGAACACGGTTTGCAGAGTTGCCAACTTCTCTCGTAAAAATCCCCTACACAGACCTGAAATTCTCCTTAAAACCAACAGAGTAGACCTAAGTAGCTTTGCTCCAGGTGCAATGCATATTACTGCATTGCAAGTGTGCATTATGTATTTGCATATGCAGGTACATAATGCACACTTGAGCAAAACATCATGTGACAAAGGGACTTGCTACGAATCTCGCCGCGAGAACAGTCTTGACTTTTGGAAGCTTCTACTGGTTGCTAAAACAATACAAACAGACTAAATTTTCACCTATCCTGCTAATTTCCTACTAAATTTTGGAGAAAACCCCTAAGTTGGCATCACTGCATCTTAGAGAAACCCAAGGATAGAGGGCATAGACAAAGGCTGATGGCGAAGTGTTGCAAACCGTCGGCACAATTTACGAAATTTAATGTGTTTTAAGTTTCGTGTACTATATAATCTCAATAAAATAGAAAATAATGTATATTTTTATTAATAGATTATTATTGTAAAGGCATTCGGTAAAAGAACAGAAGAAGGTAAAATGTTATCAGATCCCGATCACATATCAGAGAAGAACAAGACAGTATTTCGTTCGAATACAAACCACGCTGTGGCAAAGGCTCATGCACAAACGGTTGCATCAAATCACAGTATTGCAGCTGCTCTAGCACACACCGCTTGCAAACAGAGAACGACCAGTAATTTCGTCAAGACAAGCGTATCGTTTAGGAAACACGATCAACCCCTGTCTATGTCAGGAGCTGGTTGGGTTTGATCGTGATCAATTAAATAAACACCTGGGATTCAATTAATATAAAGTGGCATGCTCCAAATGTCCTCATTGGGAGATGACATCTGCCACTTCTGACACCACACGTTGTATATAACACTACAGTGAGCTGGAGATAGATGATGCTGTATAAGCGATGTGTATATTTACGACATTATTTTTTAATTTACGACAAAATATACTTTTTACGAACATTTTTAAAGGGGAAGAGAAAAAGAAAAAACAAATAAGAAAATAAAAACGCTAATTGCAACACTGCAATATTTTTGTTTGTTCATTTATTTATATATATAAATAAATAAATATATATATATATATAAACATATACACATATATATATATTGTAATGAAAAACAAGAAGGAGAATGTGAAAACATTCCTATTGCCTTAAAATAAAGTCCCTCCTTGTACAGTGAATTGTTTGTAACACTGTACATATTTGTTCCATTGAAGAATCATTTTAGTTCGAAGGACACAAAGCTGTAAAATTGTATTGTTTTTAAACACTAATATGGATACTTGGAATTTGATATCGCTGAACAATAAAACAACAACGTTGATGACACATGAACAAACACATTATGACCCATCAGTATTCTAATATGGCATGAATACAGTCAAATTTCGATTAGTGCATCCGATATTCGCACTAAATCGGGTGTGGCGCTAAACTGAAGTATCTCAAACAATAAGAACTGTGTATAGTAATGAGTTAAGTTTGAGTTTGGGAGTTTGCAAGGCATGTGATTTGATTACAACAATGACGTTTACAGTGCAAAATCGCTATTTAGGAGGGCGCTATAACGAGGTTTGGCTGTAAACGGGAGGTTAAAAGATTGTCTATATCAATTCTTTATTGTTAAATACTTGTCAACTTCATTATATAGCAAGATTTATTGTTTAACAATTTGAATTGTGTTTATTAAATGGTGATAAAATTTAAGTTTCCATTACATTATTTTTATATACAGTCAACCTCCCTATAACACTGTTGATAATTCCGTTTTATGTGAATTCCATGTTGTATGAGTCACTTAGATTTTACAAATACATGAGCTGTTCACAGCCCGGCCACAGCACACATATTTGTAAAATATAAGTGACTCATACAACATGGAATTCGTATAAAACAGAATTGTCAACAGTGTTATAGGGGGGTCGACTGTATTATATATTATCTACTTTAAATCAATATATATTTATTTATATATAATTTTTAATGGAGTATTTATTGAAAGTTTATTGTTTTTTCTTCTATTATTTTTTTAAAAAAATTCTATAAGAAATATAGGGAGGAAAAAAATATACATATATATATTTATGATGTTAGAATTTGTATATTAAATTCAGTCTTTTAGGACTTGAAAAAAAATGTTAAAAATGAAATAAATAAAAGATATTTGTATGATAGTGTTTTCTAAAAAACAAAAATGAAATTTTTCAGTTGAGATATTCTTTAAATATATATTAATTCACTTAAAACATCGAACAAGATTTAATCAAGTGAAGTCAAAAGTGCAAAATCTTGGCATGTAAACACTTTTAAAGCATCCTCCAAAAAGATAGGGATTTAAGTAAGATTAAAGACAGGAAACTGAAACTGAATATGAAATTATAAAACATTAAATTAAAAATTTAAATGGTTAAAAGTATTTGCCGTTATTCTTCTGGCATTCAAATTGTGTTTTCTGAAAGTGTGGTTATTCAGAAAGAAAAGAAGAAAAAAAAAGTATATAAATATATATATATAAAGCTTGTTTTTTATTTATTCTAAACATGTAATTCTCTTACAGAAAATTTAAGCAAGAAATGTAAGAGAATTTCCATTCTTCAATATATAAAAAGAAACAGTTATTAAGAAACTAACTGATACAATTATTTCCTATCTTTAGACTAAAAATGCAGATGGTATTTGATCTTACACTCTGCATCAATCTCTTTAATTATATCAATATAAATTATTCTTCAATATACATATATATTTACAGTATATTCGAATAATTCTAAATACTGTCAAATTGTAGAATTTTTTCTGAGCAGACATTCAAAAGCTAACATTACAAACAAAACTTTACAGAAATTTGCTAGCTGGCTAAGCAATTAAAATTATAAATTCCCAGAGAATAATTCATAAGAATTGGCTATGGAAATACATATAAGATCCATTCTGCCAAACTAATTTGTACAGAATGCTAAATAACTTTTGTAACATTGTTTTTGTATGAATTATATCTTGCTTTAGTGAAACAGTTTGCTGTGCTGCCTTAGATTAAAAAAAAAACAAATTAAGAAACAAACAAGACAGAATAACAAACCTGTGAACACAGAACTTGCTGCATTAGTGTGTAGAGGAATCATATATCTGATTTTCATTCATTTATCTGATAAAAATACAGAAAAAAAAAATACAGTTAACTATTCACATTGGTGATATATTTTATATAAATTTAAATATAATGCTATACATATATATTGTATATTTTCTATCAACGAAAAGAGAAGAATATTCTGCATTACTGTATAATCTTTAACTGTAATAATTATTCTGTTTAAATTTAATTTCAATTATTTATTAAAGTGAAATAAATTCTCACTTATACTCGGTTGGATTTATCTTGAAAGAGCTTCCACAAAAAATTGTTACATACATTTTATACTTACATTAATTTATTATAATAGGAGCACTTCTCATCTGAAAAAGAAATTCTGCACAGGGTGATTCAAAATGTCTCCATACACTGAGAATTTATTACATAGTCACACAGTATAAGTCACAAGATATAATCTATGTGGGTAACATTTTAATTGAATACACATAAAAATGCAGGTTAGCATATTTAATGTTAAATGCAGAGTCATATTAAGCACTGGTAAGGCCCCAGTCCAATTTCTTTGAATAAAACATAAATAATAGTAATGAGCAGTGAGACGAGGCCTTTGGCTGCAGCTCTGCATTAATATGGCCCTAATTAGAGGCAGGTAGTCTGTATTCTGTATGGAAACTTTTGACTCACCCTTTATATAGAAACTCATAAATTTCTTTAAAATATATGCAAATAAATAAATTATTGCAATTTTACTGATTACTTTCAAGAAATATATATATATATACATTTATTTAACTAAATATAAGCACTTTATCCTAAAATATGGTATATAAAACTTAATTATTTGGTAATAAAAATATATTAATTTAATTCACATATCTTTAATAAAAATTAATCTTATATATTTTCATATGTTTCACATCTTTTCAAAAATACTAATCCTTAATTTTTTATATAAAAGAATATATAATATATATATATGTATATATTTGAGTTCTGGTGGTAATATATACCTTCTAATCACAATTAAGCATTTATATACATGAACAAAACAACAAGAGCTAACATTCTTTGTGATATTGGTAACTATTTTATACTAAATGTGCCATCTATCATATATATATACATATAACTCTTAGTTTAGGAAAGGAATGATGATATGAGATGATGTAAAATGTACATAATATTCTTGCCAATGGGCTTTAAATGCCAAAGAAATATATGTCGGATATATATTAATGTCAAATCGTTTCCAGATAATTGACTCATAAGCTGTGTTCTGTTTGACTGGTGATATTGCAAGTTGATTGTGAATGATACTGATCTATAAGCTCAGTGGGTTTTCGAATTTTTGAACTGTTTTACTGATAGGTATGTGCTTCTACCACTCCAAGGGAACACATCTCTAGACTTATGTGTGGTCAGATGTATTTGATATAAAGAAAAGTTTGTATCCCATGATTGATTGTATGAAAGATATATTATCAAAGTGTGTGAACTGTTCGGTTCATTGTATAATTGTCAAGTTTTGAATTGGATGCTGTTGTAACATCTAATTATCACATGTATATAAATGTAAAACAAACAAAACAAAAAAAAAAACATTATTATAGATTTGTAAAACTAAAAATTGAATAATTTTGTATAAAAATTAAGTTTGTCGAGTGGAAAATTGTCATTTTTATTATGTTCCATGCCAAAATGGATATAAATTAGGGATTATGTAATGCATAATATATGATAATTGATGTTTGTTTTAATTATATTAATATTAACAGATTCCCAATAGATGAATTAACAATTACAGTATCAGATGAATTAATACATCATATATACAATAAATTCTTTACCTTGTAATATTTTACTGAACCATAATGGGAGCATTAGTTAATAAATTAATATAACATTTCCAATTGGTAAGATCTATGGGGAATGTGTTAATAAAATATTTTGAAAGTTGATCTATTTTCTGTATAACAAAATGTCATTTTAATATACTTAACAATTGTTATTTTTCCTTTTTTTTTTTACATTCTTTTTAAAGGGTTTTATAATGATGCCCAAATCACATGCCCATGAAAGAAAAATATATATATATATATGGAAATCTAAACTGAAACCAAAATACTTGACAAATTTCTATTCCAAACATGGGCAATGTACAGTAAAGTGGCAAATATTGTTAGTATTTACTTGGTTAAATAAATACTGTTGATGCTGTAATTTAGTGATTTAATTATTTCGAAAAATAAAAACAATTGTTTCTAAATATGCATTTTTTATAGTTATTTATAATAATTCTAAAACATTATTTTTTCAATTTTGCTCACTATGTTTATCAGTCTATCAATAATTTTAGGATGGATTAAAGAAACAAGATCTAAGCAGTGATTTTGACTTATTTCTGCTACAGCCATGTTGACTATGCAGTTGATCTAGCAATTAAACATGAGCCATTGTTAACAAAGATCAACTGCTTGCCTTTACACCACTAAATCTTCATTTTACATAAGGAATTGGTATCATTAGGATTGCCAGATTTCTATAACCAGAATAAAGGACAGTAAAATAGGAATTAGAATACCATCCTCCAACTTTCACTCCACCTGGCCCACCAGTAGCCGGGTGAATAAAATCACCGAACACTGGTACTTAGTCGTGGGTTTGTGCCTCGAAAACTGGATGGCTCTGTGGAGTTTTCCAGGAATTCTTCACGTTAGTAACACCGAAATAGGGGCTAGTTCTCACAGAAAGTCTTCCCATAGACATCACCATAATATGTCCTATTGCATTACACAAATAAAGCAAAACGCTCTCCTGTTATGGGCAGATTTAGAGGTATGTGCAGAGCAAACTGTATCCCCTTCTGAGGATATTTTCCAAGTAAAGCCAGGTGCTTGGCATATTGTTTACTTTCTGCATTCCTTCTAAAGATTTCCGGATTCTTCTGGATTTAAAAGTTATAGTTTTGATGTAGAATTTAAATTATCTAATAATAAATCATACCTTTCTATGGAGAAGGATGCAGAGCCGTGCGGTAAGATAAGGGGGAAGGCAACTGCCTCAGCTACCAAATTGGAAGAGATACTAAAAAGGCATCATAAAGTTTATAGAAATATAAGTACATTAGCACCGATCTTAAGGAAGATTTATAAAGGTTCTCTTTAATTTTACGGTACATCGTCATTCGGTTCACTACACTATGATATATGTTTGTTGAACCCTCCATTGATGTTTTCTAATAAACGGACAGTGAAAAGATTTCTAACAGAATCATAATGAATAGGTTTTATTGGACACGTGTAGAGTAATTGGCATATTAAAAAGAGTGTAACGAAACTTCATGCCAATATTTTGATAGTTTATAGGGTCAAAAATAATTTTAAAATCCTCTACGAACGTTTTACAAATTCTTGTAAATACTCAAAAAATCTTAAAATGGATAACGCTTTGTTTACATTTATTACATTGTGCCTACTTAGCCACTATGCATTGCGGTGATAAGTGTTCTGAACGTTAGCTGATGATGTAACCACGATACAGGTTGTAACGCGAAGTCATAGAAGTACAGTAGACCCCTATAACGCGGGTTCCTATAACGTAGATTCCTATAACGCGAAATTCGTATAACAAGGAACGTATCTACCGCGTTATAGGGGGTCTACTGTATTAGAGAAGAAAGATGATCATACAAGAATCCACAAACAAAGATATTATTTTAGAAAAAGCTGAAAATTTAAATTTAAGAAATATTTGTGTTATTTGTAAAAATGAAACCTCAGGAGCTCAAAACTGTTCAGTGTTACTTGCAAGCTCTGTTTAAGATAGAACAGTATTAATGCTGAGAGAGAATGTGCCAAATCCAATCTAGAGAAACAGGCATATAAAATGATTTCACTATCCAACTTAAAATTTCCTGCAGTTGAAACTGGTTTGAATGTTTTAGTTAGGGTACCTGATGTTGATAGGGGACGTGCAGCTCCAGAAATGTTTCAGCTGTTATTACGAGCATTATTAATCCATCAAATCTCTATCAGTTAGGAAACAAGGAAGGTCTTCTTGATCGACTTTATGCTCGTAATGAATTTACAGTTTCTAAGACACTTTATTAACATTCAGGACGTACCCTCAACTTCATTAACATCCAGAACTTGTGGTGGCTTGTAACCATAATAAACCCGTCGCACAGTGGTTTTTAGAAAATTTCTAAAAGAATTTCGAATTTTTACAGCTGATTTTCCCTATGCTCGAGTCAAACTTACGCCATGAAGCGATTGCAGCACTCGAAGTGGCAGAAATATTTATTACGCCAGTATTGTATTATTATAGTTATTGGCAGCGCAATAACAAGTATATCTATCGACTCTGATCAAACCTTCAATGGGCTCTTAGTGCCCGCAGGGCGGAAAGAATTTTAAAAAATAGTCTTTATATTGAGAATATAAAGGTGCGTTCGATAATTCTCCACTAGATCCATTGACCTGTTCGATAACGCTGACAGATGTCTTCGTGGATACACTTTTCCCACGTTTTAACCCCCTCGAAACCTCCTTTAACCACCGAAATTTAATAGCATTGATGCCCTTTAAACAGAAGATACCGTGCCAAATTTTGTTTCTTAATCATTACCCCTATTCTGAGAAATTAAACGAAATAGACCAGCACGCACTCAAACAAACTTCCGAAGCATTCGACACAATACATTTTATCGTCTTCGAGTGCGAATCGCCGTCCGTACAAATGCACCAGACACTTGGTGCAACAGAAACATTGACTGTGCCAAAGTTTGTTGCCATACGGTGGTAACAATTTGATGGCACTCGACACAAGTTGAACCGAACTTTTGTTGGTAACAGCTGTTGCATTGTATGTCGTTACCTATTTCAACGAAACCTTCGTTGCATACGAGGTTAGCGCAAGCAACGCAGCGAACACACTTTTTGTGCCATTGCTTGTCTCCGTACGTTAGCATTTTTGTACCTAAAAATTAAATTTTAAATATATTTTTACGTCGATTTTAAATTACGAGAATATCCAAATGTTCCTTTACCAGCTCGAAATATTTGGCCGCATTTTTCGCATCTGGAAGCGAAAGCTGCATCGTAACACGCTTCGTAGTAGATTTGGATATTTTTTTCCAGGCGAAAGATCTTTCTATCAACGGAATAGCCTATGGCATTTATTGCAGACAAAGCATTCTTCGTGTCAATGTTTATCTTTGTAGAAAAGATTCTGAAAATAATTTTTTTTTTATTTGTTAATATCTTACCTTGGAATGTACTCCTATTGTTCTTCCACATTCCATTCGTGGCAAATATGCATTCGTGGGTGAAGAATGTACGATCCTCCCTTAAAATTTTCTGGCTAGTTAGAAATTATTCGCATTTCAAACGGAAAACATGATTTGGGTGCCAATATTTTGACATTAATTTGGTGCATTCTTCAAAAATCAGCTGAAAATCCAAGAGTACGATATTAATTTTTTATTCATGAATTTAAATATTCTCTTTGCATTCCAGACGAATTTCGTGCTACTCACGCACACATTTACAATGATCGCAGATAGCTCTAACACAGGGCTTCTTAAACTTTTTTTATTCACGACCCCATTTATGATTGTGATTTTTTTCGCGACCCAAAAAAATATAAAATAAAGATATATACAAATTTGCAAAAACAATAATGGTGTACCTGTACTACCACAGTTCACTCTTGTGTTACAATGAAACAAAGACAACTGAATACACTGAAAAGCGACAACACTACACTAGTTCACACTACAATCAGTGTTGCTGAATCATTGTCTCGCTGCACCAGGAGTGACACAAAGCGCAACTCATGAAACCTATGACACAAACCATGCCATTTTCAAACTCTCACAAATTATTTTCAGTATTTTGCATTAAAATCTCGCGACCCCAAGATTTCGCTAAGAGACCCCAATTGGGGTCGCGACCCATAGTTTAAGAAGCCCTGGGGTCGTATTCTGGTCACCGTCTCTAGTCTCTCGTCTCTCACAAGCCGGTCGCTGATTGGCTAGTAATTTGGATTAGCCAATCAGAGGCCGTCTTGTGAGAGACCAGAGACCAGAGATGGCAACCAGAATATGGCCCCTACTCTAACAGAAAAACAAAGCTAATTATTGTGGCATTCTTAATCTTTATTCACTTACATATTTCGAGTGCCTACCTCCAAGCGTGAGGTTTATAACCCGGGCATTGACTCTTGCACTTTACACACTGTTGTCTTTCGTCCATTTCTACGGTTAGTGGACCTTTTTTAACGAAAAAGTACAAGAAATAAAGACTTAAAAGCCCACAAAATAATTTTCCAGCATCAAAAGAAATGATTTCTATTTACAAATGTTAATTTCTAATATTTTGCAATTATTCATAAAGAAAAATACAATAGCATTATATTATAAAAATCATCTATCACAAAAATCCGCCATGAAACAAATAAGTGAATCTCGTTTGAAATGGGCGAGGCGTCACCCTCATTGTGGCCAAAGAAAAATACCCCGTTAATGTCCAATGGACGGAGAATCAAAAGAAAAAAATGCCAATTAATGTAAGAACTGAAGATAAATTACAACGACTTTTAATTTCGATGTGTTTCAAAAATATTTCAGAAAGAATTACAGGTGATACGAATGAAAATAAATCAAATTTCAATAAATATAATATGGATTTTTTAAATAAATAAAGCATTTGTCGATTAAAGTGACTTTAAAACAACAGTTAAATAAAACGAGTAGATCGTATTGGGTCTGTACCAGTAGCGCGTTGTAGCTTTATGGGAACCCCAAGAAAATTTGTATTAGGGGCCACACGTACAGTGTTGACTTCAGACATCTTTCTTATGTAGAAACATTTTCTTATAAAAGATTGGTTTGGAGCCCTCTGTTGGTAAAGGTCCCGGGAAATTGCCCTTTTTGCCCATACGATAACGCGCCACTGGCCTGTATAATCGACAACAAAGTCGTAAAACTATCGATCAATATAATTTGTTTAGAATTGCTAAAAAGAAAATTCGATAACTTGCCGAAATTCCTTCGTCTCTTCTCTCCATGGCCTTTTATGGAATGTTAGAACAATAGGAACGTTTTTCTTTTCTTACAAAACAATCTACGTTAATTATTGTTGCAGCCGATGAAACTATCGTGACGTAACAAGCGTGTGCATTAAGACATTTTCCACTTCAATTGTGAATTCGGTCAGCCCCACAATGGACTTTATTTATGGGCTTTCTTAATGCCCATAGGAAAGGGAAAACTTTAATGCGATTTTTACATAGACTCAAAAAAAAGACGAAACATTAATTTGTGATTTTGACATTTTAAATAAAAAATGAAAATTTATTTCAGAGAAATTTGCTGTTTATCGAAGACAAGAGAGATAAAGAACAGGTGGATTCGTCACGTGATGCTTTTGCTTAAATGTGCCCACTCCGCCTGAGCGCTAAAGTAAAAATTTGTTTCTCTGAATTGTCAAAATACCAATATATTGTACTCGGAGCAAAACTATTTTGGAGAAATTGTTTCAGTATTCAGGGGGATTTCGGATCTGTTTAGGGAGTTTTCTTGATAGAAAGTTGTCAAATCTGTCGCGGGAGAAAGTGGCGTGATCCTTTTATATATAGATCACAAAATGGGAAATAACCATTCTTATCAGCCATTTTCTAATCCTGTGCAAGGCGCATACGCAGTATTCGGCTAGAAGAGGCGAGCCGCCATAAATGCCAAACTCCGTTACATATTTGCGAGAACCAGAAATTCGTTCTCGCCAGCGAGATTTCTCGTTTCTCGCTGGCGAGAACGAATTTGTGGCGAAATATCTGACTGAGTTTGATATTTATGGCTGCCCGTCATAATAGTGATAAACGCTTTCGATTTAACGAGAACGAGAAACGTCATCACCTCTTTTCGCCACATATTCTCGCTCGCTTGCATGTGTATAGTTGCACCCTTAGTCTACTAAGCTTACTTAACCTATTAAGTAAGCTGGATGGGCGAGCGGACAAGGTGTCACCGTGCCGCACTGAAGCCCTTGAATCGAATCCGGACGGGTTAAAAACACAGAAGAATTTTCCAAAGAGTGTCCATCCTTCACCATCCGGACGCCCCACTATGGGTTCTGGCAGAATCCATACAGGTACTCGCTAAAAAAAACCCTCATTTATGCATAAACACTCTTCATATCTTCAATGTATGCCATGCACAGAGCGGTACAAAATATTCTCGGGTGCGTTAACTGATTGCACGACGAATTTTTGCCTTAAGAGTTTCAATATTTTGTGGACGAAAAGTGTGATGTACTAAACGATCTTCAAACACCACATTCTTGCGCCGCTCCATTCATGGCACACTTTGAAGATGTGAAGCGTGTTTTCTGAATGAAATAGAGCAAAGAGAGTATAAAACGAGTCTCACTTGCGTGATGTCATCTTCAAAATATAAATGGCAAATTATGCTGTTTGAAATCTTGTACGTAATAATTTGTTAATAATCTAAAAGTTATTCGTCTATTTTTATTCCTGTCAGATCCTGTATTTACTCTAAGGGAAAAAAATCCCAGGAATTTTGAGTATGGTTCGTTCTGGTTACATCGAACCAAGGGTCGTATTCTTGTCACCGTCTCTGGTCTCTCACAAGCCGGTCGCTGATTGGCTAGTCATTTGGATTAGCCAATCAGAGGCCGTGTTGTGAGAGACCAGGGCCGTGTTCAGTAACGCAGAACAACTAAGAATTCTGAGTGGCTTAGTGGGCGGAGCTAAGAATTCTGAGTGGCTTAGTGGGCGGAGCTAAGAATGTTCTGACAAGTGAGCATTATTAAACGACTATTCTTTGTTAGACAGCTNACCTTTTTCAGAGGGAGGCCCTAAAGAAAAGTGTAGGTTAATTATTTCAAACTAGTATAAAATCATTTATAAATTAATAAATTAAGAAAATTACAAATTAACATTGAAATAATATACTGTATCGCTTCCATATTTTTGAACTCCAAATTAAAGACCCGGAATATAACGTGATAAAAGCTTGTCATCGAATATTTTTATAACAAAACTAATTATTTAAAAAATAATAATAATTATGAAAAATATACAATTAAAATACACAAATCACTTACCCGGAACGAAGAAAATACAATAAATTATGACAATTTTCTATTTATAAATTTATTTAGCCAATTATACGATATCCTGAAGGCAGGGGGCGTTGTCGGTTGCTTCTCCATCTTGTTTAGTGTCATTTCGAAGTTAGAAGCGTTCGTTTACGGGTGAGTTTGCCTAAATGTTCTTTGAAAAGCGTACAGATTGATTGAAAATGTAATTAATGAGCATTTCACGTTGTAGTTAAACTATGGGGACCGGGACCAGAGATGACGAGTACGATTATCTATTTAAAGGTAAGACCCTCTCACCAGTCATTAATTAAAACAATGAATGCAAATGAAGCATTTGGTTCAGTTATAAGGTTGTAATTATCATCCATTTTGACGTTACAAAGTTTATTCGGGGTTCCAAATAAACTTTGTAACATTAAAAAGTAAAAATATTGTATACTCATTGTGACAAATCATTGAGTTAATCACTCCCTATGTCAATTTTAATAAAATACAGCACACTTTTACTAATCCGGCCTCTGTTATCCAGCATACCCCCCAGTGTGCCTTCGTTGGTAAAATGTGCTCTGAAAGAGGGGTTTCCGACTCCCAGAATTGTAGATCCCCTGTATGTGTAAAAAGGTCAAAGGAACCGTACCTGTATGTGCGACCCTTTGCAAGATATTCACCACCAATGGTCGTCTTTACCGTTTACCGGTACTACTGCCTATTCTCTGTGCTCTACATTGGTCAAAGTGAGCAGTACCGAGCCTCGACTGATGTTTGCCAATATACAATTAAAATATACAAATCACTTATCCAGAATCTTCTTTGAATCTGCCAGAATCTGCCACTCGCATGTTGGTCCCCACACTCCCAAAACTATATAATGTCGAGCACTTCACAAATGGTCCAGTGGACTACTCAAAGCCAGCATAGTCACCTGGGCTAAATAGTTATATGCAATAGTCTTGGTGGATCGACATGACACACAATTGTATGTATTAGGTTGATTTCCGGGGTTGTATCTCTCCAAGAATCACCTGTAGAGGTATGGTTCCTTTGATTTTTTTTGCTTCTGAGATATGGTCTACAGCTCTGATAAGGTCCCAAATGTCTCCTTCAGAGATGTAATTGTACCCATCTTTATATTTAATCACTTCCTATGTCAATTTTTAATAAAATGCAGTACTCTCTTGTTAATCTGGCCAATGTAACCCTAATGTGATTGTCTATGTGCTTCAGTTTCCACGAAAACATTGATCCTGTTTACTCTGGTTTTATTTCTACATACAGTAGTGCATGTCGGTACACTGTATTTTTCTGCCTGCCTCCAGAGAGTCAATACTGAAGAACAACTGGTCGTGTTATTTGCCATCTTTAGACCTGTGTACACGATAATCCGGGACTTTTGCTAATCTGTCTCCTCTTATGGCTGGATTAACAAGTCTAGTGAACTTATGTTATTTAGAAAGAAAATATTGGAAAATAGGTAATTGAGACATCAGAATTATATTAAAAACAAAAGAATTGTACATATTTATACACAAGAAGCACTTATTTACCAGTTCAATGCTGCATTTTTATTCTGATTTAAATTTATAACCTTGTTTTGAATACAGAATTGTTTTTGATTTGATTAATGAATAATGAAGTAAATATTGTTGAAATGAAGTGAAAGTATAATGATATATTTCATCACATTCTTTAATACTCCTGTCAGAAGTTTAAATACTGAATTTAACTTTGAATTAAGTGAAAATTTAAACTCCATACTACAGAATGTCACTTGTTTTTAAGTACAATAGGCTCTCAATTTAATGTACTGAGTAAAAGGGGGTTTGCTATTGCCAATAATTTAAATATATATTAAAAACATACATTAATAACAAACTTGCGATGTGTAGGATTTATTAAATTGTTAATGTGTATGCCTAAGTATAAAATAATGTAATGTGCATTGAGTAATTTATACTCATTTACTTATTGACTCATCATTTTAGTGTGTTCTATTCACGAATTAAAAAGAAAAGTCTAAATTTTTCCTTTAGGATAAAAGTTTCCATTATATCTGAAGGCTATTAAATCAGAGTCCTTTAAAATGAGGGCTTATTTTGGTATTTATAGTTTAATTTTCATGTTTTTAAATGTTTTCTTCCTTTGAAGAGTTTAAGAAAATCTGTGTAAATTATATATAAAAGTCTTGAATATTCTCAATAAAAAACTTTGCATTTCTTACGTAACATCTATTTGAAGAGTATGACTGACGCTATTAGGAATAGGTGGAATTAATTTATTTTTTAAATGATAGTCTGATGTACTGTTTATTAAAATAGTTTAGTGAGCTAATAGATTTTTTTTCCCCTCTGAATATTTTAGAGTATTGTTTATTGAAAACATCAAATTTTTTTTACTTTATTACTAGTTTTAATTAGTTTATTATTACATATATGTACTCATTAAAAGTAATCTTCAATGTACGACTTTAACATCAGCTATTGGCATATGTTTGATCTGTAGTGGTTTGCTATGGGAAACAATTGTTGGTAAATCTTATTAAATACTCAATATTTTCTATATATATAAAATCAATGACATTTGTTACATACTAATTAATTTATTAATTTTTATAATTTGATCCAAGCAATCTACCAAATCTTCAGGTTATTTTTAGGATAAGTTAATAATTAGTTTAGTTACTAATTAATTTGACTAGAGGTAGGCGGTTATGCTGCCGTCTCATGTTAATTTTAATAACAATAATAATTTAGCGTAAAAATAGCCCGACGACTCGGAAGATCATTTGGATTTAATAAATTAAATTAAGAGTTATATATTTAGCGATTTGAGTGATTGGATAACATTATATTGATATTAAACATCATAAAAAAATTTTTCACAAGAAATAATGTATTAAAATGTTTTAACAACACAATTGCATAGTTTTTTTCAATAAACAATTTCACGAAAACCTTCAGAACAAAGGATTTTGACATTGTATCTGTAAACGTAAAATTATTTTAGATAATTCACAAGTTTGTTGCCGTCCCATGCGTTAATGTGTGTTTCCTTTGTGTGCCACGAATAAATTTCTGTAATGACACTCGAATATTTTCATGACGATAATGACCTGATTCAGTCAGGTATTTAATTGTTTAGATATTACAGACTTTGTTTGTCAATTAAAATGTCAAGGATAAATAAGAGAATTAATCTTCAAGTGTATACATTTACATTCAACATAACAGCTATTTCCTTTCATTGATTAAAAATTTCACATACCTTTATATTAAAAAATAAAATTAATATTTTATTGTTTTTAAATATTTGTGTAATGGCAGAATTCTTGGAATTTTATATAAAAATCATAAAGCAAGTTAGAATTATTGTCAAGGTAGTTTAGTTTTTTTTTTTTCCAGTTCTGCATACATCTGTATTATTGTAATGAATAGAGGAGGATAAAATGTAGAGGAAAAATGAATGCAGTAGTAAAATATCATTAGTTTTTAAACTAAAAAAAATGTTATTCAAAGTAAAATGGAAAATTTTAAAAAGTTATCTTGAAAATATACATGTAAAACCAATATAATAGCCATTTTAGTTAGTTCAGTACATGAAATTTGATATAAATTAATTTTTTATAATTATAAGAGTGATTCATAATGAAATATTAATCATGATAATGATAATTTCAAAATCTTGTTTATATTTAGCAATATGAAACAAAATTATGACAACCTTGTAACAGATAAGATACTGAATATATAGCTAGCAGCATATATTAGCTTATTATTATTATTATTATTAATTCGAAGTTTTATTTGAATAGAAATGAAACATTTACAAAAAAAACTTCTTATACTTTATCGTATATTTAATCAGTAATTTCTGTTGCAACAAAATTAAACTTCCTGCCATTTAAACAAGTAAATTTTTTATTAGTCATCGTCTTTTAAAGGTATCTACAATGATTAGATAAAATGCTTTAGCCTCTATATATATATATATATATATATGTGTGTGATATATGATTAATTTAAAATTATTTTGTTAAAAATATCAATTTGTCATCCTGTAAACAGTTTCAATATTTTTATTTAGCAATAAAGTTAGTGCTTCTGTACTTGTAATTTTTGTTTTTTTTTTTTAAGTGAAAGGCTATATTTGAATATAGTGCAATACAGTATTTTGAATTGAAAATGTTTTATCATTATTATTAAAATATTGTATTGAATAACAGGTATAAATACATACAGAAATCCAAACCCTTGTTTTATTCTAATTATTAAATTCTAATGTCAGGTTAATTGATGCTATTAAATTTTGGTGGTTAAAGGTCGAGGGGGTGGGGAGATAAATAGGGTCGTGTGTGTATTGAGTAGGGTCAGACTTAATGATGATTTTACTTATTATTAGAATTTACAATTTTTTATAAAACTCATCCCTATCCTCAAAATTAAGCTTTTTGAAGTCCCACTGCATTTCGAATGCTGTATCATCCAGACAGTATATCACATCACTTAATGAAATAACTTGTAAAATGTTACTTACACTTCAAAGTTTAATGGTGATATACAGCTGTTCAACACCAGACCTACTGTGGATTGGTCACATGGGCCCATCTCTTGCCTGCAAGGTCTTCCAATTTGATGTAATGTTAAAATGAAAGTGTATACTGAAAAACTTGCAAATTTGCATTGCCTAAAGGAGAGGATTTATATGGTTATTCTGGACATTCTGGACAAACATCGTCAACATGCAGATTATGAGATTCTGGAAGTGGTTGCGAGAGTGTTTAATCATCACTGGAACACAGTGGAGATCTGGCATTGAACAGCTGTAGGTTGTTGTTAAACTTTGAAGTGTAAGTAACATCTTACAAGTTATTTCATGATGTGATACAGCACTTGAAATCTGGTGTGACTAAAAAAACACCCTGTGTATATCATGAATTTGCCTGCCTCTAGTCTTTATATTTTTAATCTAAATTTTTGTATTATCTAAAAGATTCATACACTGTGTGATTCAATCATTTACAACTTTTGAAAATCAGTCAGATAAATTGAATACTTACAACTGGCCAAATACTACAGAGGGCTAAGAACAGAGATATTTCTAGTCAGCATAACAAGAATGTAATTTAAATTACGTACATCAGCAGACTTCTGGCTTAGAATCTGGATGACTTGACTTTTTATAATTTATCTGTTCAGTTTTCAAGATTCACTGGTTTGAATCATATTCTGATTTGTCTTCTAGATGCTTCTAAAATTAATTCTAAATATTTTCAAACTTTACATCTAGATAAAGGAATATTTGCAAAGATTTCTGCAATATTATCTTGTTCTTTTCTTTATTCAGCTATTTGCTAAATGCAAATATTTAATTTTTATGATTGAATCAATATGAAAACTTGACATAGTATAGATATAATAGAATTTTCTATTACCTGAAAAGTTAATTTTACTTCCAATTCTTTTTGTATTCTTTCATCATATCTAATCTAATAAATACAAAGGTTATATTCATAACAAAGCTTAAAGTTACACCTAAGATTAATGATACAGATGAGCATTCAAAATAAAATATCAAACTACGCAGATTGTATTGCTATTGACTTAAATATCATGTAAAAAGTATTCATCAATGCATAAATTTCTTCATTTGTTTACTGATTCATATAAGAGTCTGATTTTTAAAAGTTATTCGTACTTCAAACTTTGGAATTTAAATTGAGAATTTGTGGGAATCAGTAATATTTGATAAGGAAAATAATAGAGGAAATTTCTCTTTTTGTAATTATTTAACTTCATTATTACTGACAGATAAATTAACAAATACCTCACTGTAACGTTTTGTGAGATCATTTTTTCAAGCCTTTGCTTAAATGTTTTTCTAGATGGCAGTTTCCTACCTTTGGATCAAACATTCTAAAAATATAGCATGTTCGATCCGAAGATGAGAAAGCACCATCTTGAAAAATGTTTAATCAAACATTCAAAAAAAAAAAAAAACCAAACTCCTGGAACATTATAGCAAGGTATGTTAATTTGGCTGTAAAGTGGGAATGCATAAGTTCATATTTTAACATTACTGTGAATTCTTTACCATCTTGTATCAAATTAGCCTTGTATTAAAGGCTAATTTGATCGAGCTTGATCGGTATTTTGTTGTGGGTTGCATACCTTTTGGAATATTTTTCTCAAATTACAAATTTTGTAAATATTATACCGTATGTCGATAAAATTTTTAGAACCAGATTAGCCGTTTGATTGACGGCTAAATATATCTTACGATTAGTTTATTATTACTACTACTATTTATGCCTCTTTGTGGTGTTGTTCCTGTTTACTGGAATTTATTGTGTACAGTTTGTCTTCGTACTATCTCCGTAAATTGTTAGGGATTGAAATAGAGATTACAAAAACTCAGTGAGGTAGTGTGAGCCAATAACATTTGTTAAAAAATGTTGGATGGTTGAGAGGACTTTCTTCCCCAATTATGTCCCTATGTATTTCTTCTTTCCCAATTTTTGCATTAAAATCTAGCAATATGAATATGTAATTCCTTGGGACCTGAATTGTGGTATGTTGGTCATAGAAATATCCTTTACATAAGTATCTTCACTTCTGTAGGTACATGGTCATTAATAAAAGTTGTGTTTGTCCATTTGGATTTCTTTCTTTTGTAATACTCCAACTGTTTTTTTAAGTTTAATCCTCTTTTGTCAAACAAACACACACGCGCACATTCTCTCTCCCCCCTCACACACACACACTCTAGAAAATAAACAGTTTGAAGCAAATTTTATAATAAATATAATTAAAATAGCATTTCAAATATCAAAGATATCTTTTCAGGAGTTATTTTTTACCTAATACAGTAAAACCTATGTAAAATGGAATTGCACAGTGTCAAGTATTTTTCTGTTTTAAACAGGTTTTTTAAAACAGAAAACTGCTCCATTCTGAAGAATTCCCTTCTCGTTTAGACAGGTTTTTGTTTTATTCAGGTTCCATTTTGTACAGGTTTTGCTGTATATAAATTTGTTAGTTGTCCTTCATTATAACTTAAAGTAGTAAAAGTTTACTAACAAATATGTTGAGAAAAATCAGGAAAAAATCTGGCAAAGTTGGGGATTTTAACAGTTTGAGATAGAAAGGGAATTCTGAACCATTACTTTTTTCTCCCAGCATATATTTATTACGCTGAAGTCATTATAATCTAACATCCTGTATCTTTTGAATTTGCAATATTTTTTTTATTCCTAATCTATTGGGTTGTTCGGAAAGTAAATTCTTTTTTTTCCGTGAAAAAAAAACACAATATTTTATAATAAATAAATATTTTATATCAACCACCTTGGTCAAATACCTGTTGTCATCGTTTCTGGTAGTAGCATGATTTCACATTCATAAAAGTTTTTATTGTTGCTTACAAAAAACCAATCCAAGTGATTTTTGACATTGTCATTTCAAGTAAATGTCTTACAGTTAAAAAAAATTTGTATAGATCGGAACAAGTAATAATCTGAGTGTGCTCGATTTGGCGAATATAGTTGTTGTGATAGCACATCCCATCTAAATTGGTAACTCGTCAGAAACTGTTATAAACTTGTGTGAAATTTGACATTATCGTGGTAAAACACTACACCTGTTTTGTCGATCAATTCTGGCCGCCTTTTCTGTTTGATGATATTACTCAATTTGTTTATTCGATGGCAGTACACTTTCGAATCAATTGCTAAATTGTCTGGTAAAAGCTCCAAAAAAAAATTTCCTTAAAATCCCACCAAAGAGAGCATCTCTCTAAGAACATGTGGAACCCATATATCGAGCTTTGAAACGAAACCAATTTGTTTCAAGTAATCATAAACAGTTTAATTTGACAAATTTAATCTCTTAGTGATATCACGTGTTGTTATTCAGCAGTTTGCTTCAATCAGTGCTTTTATTTTGTTTTCATTGGCTTCAACTAGCTATCCAGAACGTGGTGCATATTCAATATTGAAATTGCCAGAACAAAATTTTGTAAACCAGTTTTGGCACTGTCGTTCTGTCAACACATCATCTCCATACATGTACCACAATTTTTTCCTTGCTTGAACAGCATTTTGATTTTTTGGTAATAAAAAGGCAAAATTTTCCGAAAATGATGCTTTTGATCTTCCATGTTTGATGGAACACAAAAAATAAACAATTGCACAAAATCAAACAAAATTTTTTACAAGTAAGTCTTAAAATGCTAGCTGTCAAAATATATAATGATAATACGGTTTAGAATGAAAATGGCGGGAAAAATACGACTAATCCGTTTAGTGGTAAAAAAAACGAACTTACTTTCCGAATAATCTAATATATTAAAGGAATTTCAAAAAATTATTATCTTACATTAATCCCTAAAGTAACAGGAAAAATAGACATACAAAATCAGATCAAATTAGACATATTGGAGACAGAAGGATTAGTATTCAGATTTGAATGTAGCTGTGCACACCCCAGTATCTATGTGGGGGAAACATAACAAAAATTTAAAGTTACATTTAAAGAACATTAATTCCATAAAACATAATAGTAAAAATTCAGCTGTCTCGATTCATTGTAATAATGAGTGTGTGAAATTTAAAAAAAATATCCAGTAAAAATCATGAAAAAAGATAATGATACGAGTGCACACAAATAATTAAATTTTATAAAGATAGTAGAATAAACGATAATATTGGATATCAACTTCCAGAATTCTGGTATGCTTACATGGATCCTAGGGGGATTATCTTTAAAACTCAACCAAATTTATAAGATTAGTCAACCTTTATGCACAGCCAAAGAAAAATGTTACTGAACCTTTTAATCAACTATTTTGTAAACCTTTCTTACTTGTGTGTTACCACCAGTTCCCTTTCTTCTAAACATCTGTTATTTAGGAGCTAAAAAAATTATATAACTGTCAGTTAAAATTAATTTTGTTAAAGATTTCCTTGTTAATATGTCTAATATTAAAATAGGAAAATAGTTGTCAGTTAAATGATTCTATTGAAAACAGGATCATCGTATTACCTGTAATACTGTTTACTAGTATTCTATACAATTTCTGGTATTATATATAAAGATAGGATCCTGTTCTTAATGATGAGTGTTACTCAGACTGGACATTTACCTATTTAATGTAGACATATTTACAAAAATTTTAATAAAAAATTCTTTATATAAAAGTGTAAGCTAATCAGTTATAACACAAGTATAAACTTGTGTTATAACTGATTGGTCTTTTCTTCTAAAATCTTGGATGCAAACACAATGGCTGCTGTGATAGATTTGTTTGATTCCCAGAGCACAGACTTCTATGACTGCATTTGTCACAGTTTTTCAGTGTGACAAGTGTCTTAATGCATATGGGAATAATGTTTCCACAGGCAAAGGTACCTTTTTATTTCATTATAAATATTGCATTTCATCAGAGCTTAAAATACTGCTTCTTAATTAACTTGAAAATTTTAGTATTTTAAAGTGGTTATTTACATAATTTTTAAAAATCAGATTGTTACTTTTGTTTTGACCTTATAAATATTTAAATTTCTACTTTACCAAAATATCTTTTTTTCCATAATTCTTAAATGCAAAAATTGCTAAAATAAAGATAATTTTGAAAATCCAATTACCTGAAAATTTAGATGGTGTTGATTGGAAGATTGGTAATTACATAATGGTCCATGATGCTTTGCTTTGTTCTCATTAAAATAATTTTTCCCGTAATTGTAACCAACTTCCTGTAAAATTAAATTAAATTTCATAAAAGTAATAAAATTAATACAATATTGTAAGAAGCTAACAAAGTTTAATTCTCAAATATTTCATAGGCATATATAAAATTAAATTAAGGGAAAAATGTAAAACTGCTTTAAATAACATAAATTCAGTTAATCTTGTATATTTAATTGAAGTATTAAATACTTTAAGTTTAGCCAAACAACTACCAGATTACACCTGACTACTTTTCCACGATTTTATTTAATTAATTACTAAATAATTTGTCGCTAGAGGGAGGCGTTAGGCACTATTTCTTATTAAATTTAATAATTATAATTAAATTAATGTTTATTAAATAATTTAGAATATTCTGGGAGAAGAATCGGCCCAGAGTGGAACTCAAACCCACAACTTGCGGTCCAGGCTGATTCTTTTCTTCCAGAATATTCTAAATTATTTAATAAACATTAATTTAATAAGAAATAG
>NW_019384326.1:1809094-1835761 GCF_000671375.1 Centruroides sculpturatus
TGCCTGATCCCAGTATACTTCAATTCCTTGTTGCTTTGCAAACGCTGCGAGGACCGTGCTATCAAGGCTCCTATTTACTGAGTACTTGTGCTCATCAATCCTTTTCTTTAGGTTCCGCATAGTTGCTCCTATATATACTAGGTCGGAGTTAAATCTATGGTCCTTCATAGGTATCGAGTACACTCCTGTCATGTTATTACGTTCATATCTTTTCTTATCATTTCTTAGGAGCTTATATACTGTAGGATTACGTCTATAAATTATTTTTACATTTCTATTTCTGGCAACTTTCTTAATAACTTTATTTAGAGACGGATGGTAATTAATTACAATTCTTTCCCTTAGTTCATTTGCTTTTTGTTGCCGGTTCCGTTTTTGCATCCTTGTTATCAGTGCATCGATTGCCTTTCTTCCATATCCTTGTTGTTCAGCTAGTGTTGAGTTAAATTAAAATAAAAACAATGTAGACAAAAAAGTTTAGTAGTGTAATATGGAAATATTTTACGATAGTAAATGAATTTTGCATGATAAAATTTTTGCAATGTTAATGTGCCAAAAATGTGATTATAAGAAATAAAAAGTGATTTGAATTGAAGTTATTAGTATTTTATTGCTACTTATCTTTAAAATTTCATATAAGTAATGAAATTCATTAAGATAAAAGATCCGTTAAAGATCTGCTAAAAAGTAACAGATATGGATACGAATACGGATTTTTTTTTTCTCTCAGATATCTGCGGATATGGATATCCGGCACATCACTACTAACAATATATTAATAATAATAATAGTTTAAGTTAGAACTTCTTGCAAGAGATAACTTATAGAAGTTTTGATTTATAAAAAGTTTTCTATATAAAATCTCATAAATACAGTATGAAAAATATTCTAATGAGTAAGTTAAGGCCAAGAATATTCTATTTTACAATATTGAATACCAATTTAAATTTATATTTGCAGAAAAGCATGTACTTTCCTTTATCGAAACTTCGGCGCTCGATTCTACAAATGTCGAAGCAGCTTTTCAACAAATATTAACAGGTATTTAGAAAACTGGGAACAGTTTTTTAAAATAATTATGAAGTTCTTTAAATTTTTACTTTAATTTAAAAAAAACAAAGTAGAGAATTACTTGTTTGTACAAAAGCAAAAATGTGTGTGTGTCTGTCTTGTTGGCAATATTGTTCAAAAGCAACTTCTAGTTTGCCAGTTTGTAGGTTCAAATCTTGTTTGAGCACAGCTATTTACATTTGTTGGATTTTAAAGAATTTATCATCTTCTTCGTGGTGCCATATCAGAGTTCTGACGTCAGTGACACCCAGCACAGATTAGTAAGTAGTTAATAATATGCCAAGGTGTTACTAGGGAAGGTTAGTACCCAGAGTGGTTTCCCGTTTCCTTCTCTGGGGCACGATGTTATGTGAGGGGAAAGAATGCCTTCCGGGAGGACTTTTATGAGGAACTGGCCTCCTATTTCGGCAAGGAGAAAACCCGGAAAACTCCAAGCAGCCAGCCTGTCCGATTGCGGCGCGAACCCACGACCGAACTCTCAGTGTTTAGGGTACGAAGACTGCTCGGCCACTGGTGGGCTAAAGAATTTATGGGAATGGCAATTGTAGCCATTGGAAGTAGTGGCATTATGCTTACTCAAAATTGCTTGCATTATAGTAGTAAAAACATTTAATGCTGTTGGCTGTTTTCTATAAATATTTTAGTATAATGATGGAAATTATTTGAAGTTTATCATCTTAATTTAATCAAANGAGTGTGCTCGATCTGGCGAATATGGTTGGTGTGATAGCACGTTCCATCTAAGTTATAACAATTTATGACAAGTTACCAAACTTGTGTGAAATTTGACATTATTGTGGTAAAACACTACACCTGTTTTGTTGATCAATTCTGGCCGCCTTTTCTGTTTGATGATGATATTCAATTTGTTTACTCGATGGCAGTACACTTTCGAATCAATTGTTAAATTGTCCGGTAAAAGCTCCAAAAAAAAGCTACCGTTCGAAACATCCAAGCATGCTGCCATT
Source organism: Centruroides sculpturatus (assembly GCF_000671375.1). Taxonomy (NCBI): domain Eukaryota; kingdom Metazoa; phylum Arthropoda; class Arachnida; order Scorpiones; family Buthidae; genus Centruroides; species Centruroides sculpturatus. Next base: position 1,811,134 of record NW_019384326.1, read on the forward strand.
GCTGTTAATTGGTGTTGCCAAATCGTTGGATTCCCATAAATTTAGTGAGAAATTGAAATGGTTGTGCAAAATTTAGTGGGAAGTACAGTATTTTCGGTGAGAAATTTTAGACCGATTTTTATATTTATGCAGCATTTTGTTATAAGATACTAAACACTCTTTTCAACGGCCTAAGATGATGAGCCTAACAATATTTAATATTGTGCCCAAACTCTAGTATTAGAGCTCAATATCATGCTATGTTTAATGGGAAGGCGTTCAAATTTAGTGGAAACTGAAACCTATCTATGACCTGGCATTGGTTTCAGTAATACCCGACAGTCAACTACTGTCGGATTACTGGATGTGTCACACTAGCAAACGGCTGGATAACTGAGCTAATAACAAGTGTGATGTAAAAAGTATTGTTGTGACACTATTTACGTTTTGTCATGGATATAAAGACGATTTATTTTAAATTCATTTGTTCTCTGTTATATTGAGTATGAAATCTGTTATTTGTCACAAATTAAATGATTTTTGGGCTGATGGCATGACCAAACAAGTTGTCTTCAGATTGTCAGTCTGTTGTCGACAATGCTGTTTAAAAATTTCATCAAATTTGATAAGATCATTTTTTAAATTTTTCAGTTGTACTTATTGGAGATTCTGGAGTAGGAAAAAGTAATCTCCTCTCCCGTTTTACAAGAAATGAATTCAATTTAGAAAGTAAAAGCACAATAGGAGTGGAATTTGCGACAAGAAGTATTCAAGTAGATGGTAAGACCATTAAAGCTCAAATTTGGGATACTGCCGGTCAAGAAAGATACAGAGCAATTACTAGTGCGTAAGTATATATTAACTAATATATTTTATAAAAATTAAACAGGTATAAATTATCTTTACTGATGTTCCCTGCAATTAGTTACTATAGAGGTGCGGTGGGTGCCCTTCTGGTGTACGATATCGCTAAACACATAACGTATGAAAATGTCGAACGTTGGCTAAAGGAACTCCGAGATCACGCAGATCAAAACATAGTAGTGATGCTGGTCGGCAATAAAAGCGATCTCAGACATTTACGAGCTGTGCCGACCGACGAAGCCAAAGCTTTTGCAGGTAAATTTTCAATTATTTATAAATTTGAGAGAGATGAAATTTTGTCAGTTTGATAAATATTTAACAAAAATTTCTATAATCACCTCTTTCATTTTAATTTTATCATCTTTTATTAATATTCACTAAACATCAGAGTCATCCTCTTTTAGGCTACTTGTCTTTCACTCTGTAGTAATAATTCTATTTAAAAGACACGAAAAAATATTCCTTTTACGAAAGAGTTGTTTTATTATATTTTTTTTAAATGTAATTTGTGATTAAGCTTTTAAGCATTTATCGCAAGTTTTAGATTAAATTCAAATACAAATTTATTTGGAAATAGTCTCCATTGTAATGCTTCTAAAAATTATTGTACAGTAGATTGCTATAGAAGGTTGCTATAACATGTTATAGCAACCTTCAGCAACTCACCACAATATAACCAATAGTCTCGATCTTTCTTCTGTAGAAGTAATGCTGCTTTGTTATTGATGTAATGATGTCATAAACAGTCTAATCTTGATAGAGCAGCCTTTTGGCACATTGCAGGAACAAATCCAAAAGCAAAAAATGAACCACTGTTTGAATACAATCTATTTTCTTTTCATAAGAATTCCTATTATAGTCAATTAAGTCTACAAAAGCTTTGTTCCAGTTGCAACATATGACTGGATAGCTGATCTTTTTCTTTTTATTATTATTATTCGTTCCAATAGACAACACAACTTATCCGGGTGGCTAGTCTGAAATTACAGGGTATGCAATTAACAATGTGTGTTTTAGGGTATCAAGTGGCAAGAACTTTTATGACAAGATCATTTGCCAAACAAATTGTATTGGACAACAACCTGAAAAAATTAAATATGAAAAACCCATTAAAATTTCTCCCAAAACATAATAGTTGCTAATCCTTTCAATGGTTGCTGTAACATGAGTCTATTGTAAGTTTAAAGAACATTAAGTGTGATCAAAGTATCAAGATTGAGTAATTTCGGAAAGGAGATTTGCCAGCTCTTGGAAAACAAAAATTCATGGGGACTAAATACTGTAGGTGGGAATCTGTGATTGAGAATCTATCAAACTGTTCTAATATAAATGCCAAATATGCAGGGATGTAACCACAATATAATGCCAGTTTTAACACCGTATGCTTGGCAAGCACTTATTCAGACTGCAAATAGATGTGCAAATCATTACATGATACTATAAATGCAACTTATGGCAACACTCGAAACGGGATGAGAATCTTAAAAAGTGTTTTAGCATTTTAGAACTTTGTTATTCTGAACATAACCTTCATTTCTAAATAAATTTGAAATTCTTTTGGTGATTTTCCAATCAATAAGTAATACAAAATGATCATACAGTTTGCGGCATTCTGTTTAAAGAACTACTCAGTTACATTTTCATTTAATGCCTTTTTAACAAAGGAAAACACTTTTTCTAATGTGACTTTGTTAGTTCTGTCTCAATTCGGTTTCCATTTTCATATGGACGCATAATTTTGATATTAAGGTTTATAGTTTGTATGTTATTTTAGATTTACTTAGTTCTATATTTTGAAATATTTTCACACCCAAGCTTAGTTTTTGAGATAGAATCATCATTACATGATATAGATTTCAGAAATTGAGAGTCGAGTGTACTAACTATCAAATAAGAGTTTGGCTGTCCTTTATCCGGCATGTTGCCTTTAGCACCTGGAACAAGCATATTCATAGCAAGTAGATATAAACAGTAAATAAGTTGTAGTGCCAGAGAACTGTATTTATTCGGGACTTGTAAAAATACAAAATAGTTGAAACTGTTATTTAAACTGTGTTTGTTAGTGATATTTTGTGAAATGCTTTCCCATACAAAGAATTAGCTTTTTTTGACACACTGGACAATAATAGCATATTCTGTAGCATTTTTTGTGAAAATATTTTCAGCCTTCTGATGGCTTTTTTAGTGTTCCATAATAAAAAACCATGTACATTCCATCATTATCATCTGTATTTAGTATTATCTGACTTAATCAAGTTATTTTGCAGACGGTCCATGTGCAGAATTCTTTTGTACGCCATCTACAAAAGAACTAATGTCGAGTTGTTGGTAAAAATAAGCTTTTGTTAAATTTAGCCGTATAAATTTAATATTGCATGTAATAACAACATGCTTCGATGAGAATGACAGGGAGCATTCTCACCTGACGACGGGGAGGCAATATGTTAATTAATATGTTTGTTAAAGTTTCTCATGGTTAATACTTTTATATTAGAGCTGTAGTTAGCACTGTTTAGCTAGAAATAATTTCTCTGTTTTGATATAGACATATAGAATGTATAGAATATGTTCATTCTTACTTTTATGGAAATTATGGATTAAATTATTAGTCATATAATTACAGAAAAATTACATATTTTAAAAGATATTTTGAAGGAAATATTTATGAAAATTGTTATAACATGCCTATATTTATGAACAAGAAAATTATTTTCCTCTGTGCATTTTTCAAACTGTCTCCAATATTTGAATCTGTTCAAGAACCTAGGAATGGGAAATTTTATTGAGTTTAACAATTATATTATTTTTATTCAACAACTTTATTTTTATCCATGAGACGGAATCATCTGGCGGGTGACACATCCCTACGGTGACCATACGTTCTTTATTTCACTGCTTTGTCCTCTAACTTTATTTATTTTATAAAATAGGCATTTTGTCCTTTATTTTGTAAATTCAATGCAAAGTTTAAAAACTTTTTTAATAATATATTGAAGAAGTTAGTTTCATGTATGCCATCACGATCAGTGTTGTCATTGTGTCCATACGTTGCTACATAGAGTGTGGTAGCGCAGTGTATCGCCAACTGAACGGCCCTTTGACAGTACCAAGGGGCAGACACTCTTATGGGGATTTTTGTGATAGTTTTTTAACTCTCTGTTTGGTGGATGATAAACTTGGAGCGTTGGTGCACATTTGTCGCCACTTGTCGACAATCTTCGGGGGCTCGAGCATGTGACATATTTACTGTTAATGTACTAAATAATTGGAACATGTGTTTTATTGAAAAAGAGGTGTTTGAATGGGTCACATTACTCAAAATTCCTTTGTGGGTGAAGGTAGAAGAAAGCTAGATTTTTATTTCGAATCATTGGTCTGTAAATATACTCGACAGTGAATTATTTGATGAAGTTGTGTGTGTAAAAAAATATGTCACAAACGAAAAGATCGACGAATGGCGACAGAATAACAAGCCCTGTCATCAAAAGTGGGTTGAGATTTTTGAACATTTTACAGCAAAAGAAATTGCTTTCAAAAACATTTGTAAAATTGTAGAATTTTCTTTGTTTCCCTGGATCTAATGCCACGTCGAACAAATATTTTCATTGGTGAATAATATGTGGACGAATGAAAAAATTCAGCTAAAAGTAAGCACATTATTTCCGTCAAATACAACTTTCAAATGAACTGTATGGAATTTCATGACTTTTTAAAGTGTGAACCAGTGCTATTAAGAAAAAATTAATTCTACTGAAAAGTATCAAAATTAATGTTATTTGAATTTTTACAATGTGTATGTATGTGTAATAAATGTTATAAACTTATGAATTCTATAAGATATTTTCTTCAATATGTCCTTTATTTTCCCCCAAAAAATATGGTCACCGTACACATCCCGTACCTGGCTTAAATTTGAGAAATCTAGATTGTTAGTTTGAAGCGTTTTGCACTTACACTCTTCAAGATTGTGCCATGGCTTGAAAGTACTAGGGACGTCACTTTGTGTGTTATTTATCATATTAAGTTTACAAATAAAGTAGAAGACAATTTAAAAATATAGATACTTTAAATATTTGGATATTCTGTATTTAGATTTAAATCAGTTTGATATTAAATATTATCATACTAATGTTAACAACCTATACATACTATATGCACACAATAACACCTTACTTGCTTATTCCAGCAATGTTTATTTTGAATTACAAATGTTAACAGCCACATTTAGATGTCATCTTCAGTTTTTGATGGAGAAAAATTACAAATAATTGAGGCTGTAGAAATATACAGAGCTAAACTAAACAGAAATTGCATCAACAATCATTACATATCCTTAGCCCAGGCTTGGCAGTGTGGCTATGTATCTGTAATTCATAACCTCAGTCACCTCTCCCTACAATATTTTCAATAGTTTGTGCTATTTTCACACTGTTATTTGTAATCTGTTAAAATTAAGGAGGTTAAGTGATGTTGGGGTTTTGTAATTTTCAAAGCACAAGAAAATGTATTGTACGTTATTGTATTATTTTTAATATTTAGTCTTATTTTAATATTAACCTCAGACTTTATTTTACAAATTTTTTGAATTAATCCATGTCGGTTAATTTACAATGTAAATTTTAAAAATCAAATCCATAATACTTGTAAAACATTTTTTTCTGTTTTTCGAATGTGCGATAAACAGAACAGCTCATTTACTTGGAAGAAGGCCTCTAAATGCAGCCAAAAACATTTGTAATTCAGAACAAATGTTGTTGGAATAAGCAAGTAAGGTGTTGTTGTGTACATATATGTTAATTTAACCCTTTCAGACCTGACAGAACTTACAAATCTCAAATTCTTTAACTGATTGTAAAAACACTTATAATGTTTATGGTTTTAGAACCTATTGGGACTAGTAAGCTCTGCATTACGTTATGTAATGGGTGGCCAAACTTTGTCACAAAAGGAGCCATACGCTTCCTATTAGAAATATACCAGCCAAGTCCTCTATTGGAGAGTCACATCCTTTATTTATAGTATTTTAAGTATATATAATATAAATATCACTGTTACTTTACTTTGTTTACCTAATTGTCATAAAGTACCAGTAATCATTTAACTCCTTTGACTTCATGAATATGACCTAAGTTTTCGATTGCCTGTTTGAGATTAAGTTGCTTGTTTCACTTACAGTTTCTGTGTATATTATGCTATGTGGTAATCAGAAAACTTACTAAAATGTTATATATTTATAAGCAGTGCATACCGAGTCCTAAAAAGAAATCGTGTATGTGAGAGCAACAGTAAGGGTTTAGAAGAGCCATGTTGCTTGTGAGCCAGTTTGGCCATCCCTGTTATATGACTAACAATTAGTGATGTGCCGGATCATTAAAAATGTATATCCGCGGATATGGATCATTAGTGTCTAGATCTGCGGATACGGATATGGATCTTAACTTTCGTACTCAGTTGGCGCCGGTGCATGTGACCTCAGACCGATAGTTGACGCTTTGCATTAGTAACGTGACGTGTTTTGACTTGCACTGTGCATGTTTTTGTTTGTAGTTTAGTGTGACACGGAATAGCGTAGATTACGTTTGTATTTTTGGAGTGTGTTGAGTTATAAATAAATAAATTCTTACTGGAAGTATTAAATAAATATAAAACAAACACCTTTCTCTATTCCAGCACACTTTTAATGCTTTGAATAACGTTTTCGATCGTTTTAATCGATCATCCTCAGTTCAAAATTCGAACTCTACAACGAACAAAGTATTCGAAAAATACAAAAAAATTTTTTTACATCGCTAATTTACGATTTAACGCTAACGCGCATGCGCATACTTATAAAACGTATAAGTTTAAATCTAAGTAATTAAAAATAACAATATTCTATATCAATTAATATTATAACAACGCCGCGTATGCGGTTGCTATATTTAATCTATGCCATCATAAAAGGACTTCCATGCTGTTGATAAACTTTCGGCGTCTCTGTAGTTGATGCACTGCGCGGTCGTATGTGCCTTGTATATTTCAACTTTTTCCAGGTGTTTCACCGCTTGTATCGATGTTGTAGGTTTAATAATCTCTGCCTGATCCCAGTATACTTCAATTCCCTGTTGCTTTGCAAACGCTGCGAGGACCGTGCTATCAAGGCTCCTATCTACTGAGTACTTGTNTTTGAATTGAAGTTATTAGTATTTTATTGCTACTTATCTTTAAAATTTCATATAAGTAATGAAATTCATTAAGATAAAAGATCCGTTAAAGATCTGCTAAAAAGTAACAGATATGGATACGAATACGGATTTTTTTTTTCTCTCAGATATCTGCGGATATGGATATCCGGCACATCACTACTAACAATATATTAATAATAATAATAGTTTAAGTTAGAACTTCTTGCAAGAGATAACTTATAGAAGTTTTGATTTATAAAAAGTTTTCTATATAAAATCTCATAAATACAGTATGAAAAATATTCTAATGAGTAAGTTAAGGCCAAGAATATTCTATTTTACAATATTGAATACCAATTTAAATTTATATTTGCAGAAAAGCATGTACTTTCCTTTATCGAAACTTCGGCGCTCGATTCTACAAATGTCGAAGCAGCTTTTCAACAAATATTAACAGGTATTTAGAAAACTGGGAACAGTTTTTTAAAATAATTATGAAGTTCTTTAAATTTTTACTTTAATTTAAAAAAAACAAAGTAGAGAATTACTTGTTTGTACAAAAGCAAAAATGTGTGTGTGTCTGTCTTGTTGGCAATATTGTTCAAAAGCAACTTCTAGTTTGCCAGTTTGTAGGTTCAAATCTTGTTTGAGCACAGCTATTTACATTTGTTGGATTTTAAAGAATTTATCATCTTCTTCGTGGTGCCATATCAGAGTTCTGACGTCAGTGACACCCAGCACAGATTAGTAAGTAGTTAATAATATGCCAAGGTGTTACTAGGGAAGGTTAGTACCCAGAGTGGTTTCCCGTTTCCTTCTCTGGGGCACGATGTTATGTGAGGGGAAAGAATGCCTTCCGGGAGGACTTTTATGAGGAACTGGCCTCCTATTTCGGCAAGGAGAAAACCCGGAAAACTCCAAGCAGCCAGCCTGTCCGATTGCGGCGCGAACCCACGACCGAACTCTCAGTGTTTAGGGTACGAAGACTGCTCGGCCACTGGTGGGCTAAAGAATTTATGGGAATGGCAATTGTAGCCATTGGAAGTAGTGGCATTATGCTTACTCAAAATTGCTTGCATTATAGTAGTAAAAACATTTAATGCTGTTGGCTGTTTTCTATAAATATTTTAGTATAATGATGGAAATTATTTGAAGTTTATCATCTTAATTTAATCAAATCAAAACCATTTATTCAGAAATATACTTATTATGACTTATCACGTTAGGAAAAAGTGTTAGCATGATGGAGTGATGTTTAGTGAATCTATGTTCACTAAACATCATTCACATTACACAGTTTGTACCATAAGAAGCTTTATATTATTCTGGAGAAGAATAATTTTCTTCTAGGACATTGTCATCTTATTTACATGTCTAGCCACCACACAAGTCTGTGATCCCATAAGATTACAATATAGTAGATGAGAAAATCTTGGAGGATGGCCTAATCTGGTGGCAAAATGTGATCGATGTAGGGGAAAAGATTGTCAAAGTTTTGGATAAAAACCAGTCTTGTGTACAAAGTGATTGTGTCACTAGGAATAAAGTTCATACGACCAACATTGCCGGGTTCTAAAATTTAAAGCTTCCAGAAAATATTGCAGATTTTAGAATTTCCCAGATTTAAAATTAATATTATATAATATAACAAATATAAAACTGACACAATTACATATACATAATAGGCATTTTAATTTGTACTATACATGTACAATATCTTGGCTATTTAATCGATATAGATATACTATGTATTCCTTACAGCTTGTGCAAACAGCATATTATGTATATGTGCCTAGAATGTTGTGCAATTTAGTTATTCACTATTCCACAGAATATATTGTGGACATTAAGCAACACCAGACTGTACTGATAAACTTTGTCATCACAACTTCTGTAACTCTGATTTGGTTAAGCAACAAATTTGTCATAATGTTAAGAGTAATGCCAATGGTATTATACCAGACATATAACATGATTTAATCTTTGGTAGATAAGTTAGTGGATTAACTGTTCATTTGACTGTCCCAATGACTGTACTAACATTTTTTGGGTTGCTTTGCTCAGAATTCAATATTGGTCTACTATGTACTAGTTACTGAATTCAACATGCAGTCTGGGTCATTAATACTAGTTTTTAGCAAACTGCCTCACTTATTATTGATATTGGAGAGTTGTCATTTTGTCATTATTTTACTTCATGCTTATATCAACTATTGTATACAAGTAATACATTCAATAAATTTTCATCAAGACACATTGTCTGCATTACTTAATGTTGAACAGAATACAATAAACCTCTCTAGTGCATTCAATAGGTAAGATCTGGACTTCAATATACAGAGAAGAAATAAATCTGGTTGATGTTTAGTTTATATTTTAAGGCAAAAATTTAGAGAAGTTATATTACCATCTTGTATTTTAATTATTTAATTTATAGGTTTTCATTGTGAATTTGAAATATATTGTACCAAGGTAAAGTTAGTTGCTTGTTATTGTAGAACAGTGTTATTCAACCTCTAGTCTGTGAAAAAAATGTCATGGGTCATTAGAAAAATATTTGACCATACTGAAGCTGGTGCAGTTGATAACGGGTGATATTTAAATAGTAATTTAAAGTTACTACAAGTAACAAAGTACTTAGAGTAACTCTGGGTAAGCATATATAAGCTTAATAAATAAGTATAATTTATAATCACACATAATTACTTGGTCCATGTAAAATTATCTATAATTTTACTGGTTTACAATGAGGAAAAGATTGAAAAACAGTGCTGTAGAAGAGTTTTAGACAGATATGTTTACATGCTCATTTCCAGTGGATAACAGCTGTAACACCCCAAGAAGTTATGGATGGAAACAAGAAAGAAGTCTGTATGTCACCAGTTCCATTTTTAGAAATTCTTGTAATTTTAATTGGATATATTTTTTGTGTTTTTTAAAAAGGACTTTTTTATTTTCTGGTGACCAGTAGCCTAAAAAGAAAAGTCAGTTGCCAAGAAAGTGTAGTCTGGAACACGAGATAAATAAATGGTGGTTCCTTTTTGGACAGACTTTGTCTTTAGAAAGATATGTTTACAATTGGCAAGAAAAAAATCCATATGGTTATACAATTCTAAATTTTGTTTAATTTAGAGAAACTTTGGTAAATTAATCTTTGACATTTATTACTAGTATTTCGGATATAAAAAAATTTATGAATCCTTCGAAATAAATAAGCTTTAATAAGTTATTGATTTTACAATGACTTCAGTATTAATTGGATAGATAAATTTAGTTTTTAAGTAATTTAAAATAACCTTGCATTCTATTTCTGTACATAAAAGTTAACGTTTTACAAATTGACATAGAAGTAAAAATTAAGCATTGTTTTTTAAGGAAGTAAAATTTTTCCTGGAAATTTAAAATATTTGGAAACAACTTTTTCAGCATAAATGATCATACAAATGATCAACTACCTTACAGACATGATGAGTTAAAGATAAATTATTGTATAAAACTGTATAGGTGACTTTAAATACAGTAGGATTACATGGATGTGTTTAAATTTATGTAAGTCAATTAATCATAGGTAATTTTATAGAAACAAATTATGCATGTCAGCAACAAACATCCTAATTGCATCAACAGACCTTTTTTCTGAAAGCATACTTTATTAAATGTGTATGGTAGTGTTTATAGAACAGTTTTATACTTGGTGTATACATATGCAAAATCAAATGTCCCTGCTTATGAAATGTCAGTACTTCGGATCTCTATTAAGTGCTATATTTCTTGGTTTTTTTCTTCATTTTTATAGAATACCCAATAAATATATCACTGCTCAGTCCTACAGAAAGAAGCATAGAAATCTCAGGAAATTTGCATATAGCAGCACTTAACCTATATATATAAAATATATCTGAAAGATTGCATTTGTTCTAGCTGTTGATAAAAGAAATGGAACAACCAAACATTATGCCAAAATTATCATGAGATGCTTTAAAAGATGGGAGAACAAAATAGTGAATGCTTATATGGAATCAGCAGGATATGCATAAATCAGAATTGGATAGAAATAAATACATGTATTATTTTGAATGCCATCTAATCCGTTTACTGAAAAAAAAAACATTGCAGCCCATTTCATTACATCAATACGTCAAAATATATCATTTCGGTAACAACAGACTTGTTGCTCACTACATGTCTGTTGTTGCTAGATGTGTGAAATTGCCACATTTGCCAACATAGCACATTCTGCTTCTGTCGCTTTTACAATAATGGAATGAACACGTGGCAAAACAATGATTAGGGGTTTAAACTGAGAGATCATTCCATCTCTGCTGCACTCGCTAGACTTGGTCTAACAGTTTTTAGTCTGTTTTGGTCTCTCTCTCAACACCCTGAAAGGGATCTACTTCTAAGAAGACTTGGAAATTTTGTGGAAGGCGACTTTGCCACTCAACCTGTGGTATTCTTCACACAAGGACTTCGTTGCTCGCCCAAACATTGAGAGAATTAAGTAACAATGGAGTGATATGTATTGATTGTTTTTTGTTTCGTGTCCATATTCCATTATTCGGAGTCAAAATCAGGCACGAATTTATGCATTAAACCAAATAATATTAAGCATCACAGTGCCAACAGTATAGAATAGTTATAATTACAATAAATGTTCTCTATGGAATGGCATGCAAAATTTGAGCTTTAAATTTTTAAAATTCTTGTATATTTTGAAGTTATATAAATTCAGAAATGACAATATCCTTTGTAAAAATCTTTGTACATCTTAAAATTGGATTTTCTTTTCGATTTTTGTTTTGTACTTTAATGATAAAACAAAAACTGATTAAAATATGTTTTTAGAAACAACCAACTGATTTATTAAAACATGATGATAAGTTAGTAATAGTAATAAGATTTTCAAAATTGAAGAATCATGGTCTAACAAAATGATTAGATAAGAAGAATGTTTTTTTTAATAGTAATGGTGTGATAAATGTATCGTATACTGTGTTGTTGATGTTGCAAAAATAAATTTCAGCTGTTGTGAAGAATGTTAATTATATTTGCCAAAGGAATGGTAACTGTTCTTAACAGAAAAAAAAACTGTCAGATAACAGAAGTTGCAACCAAAGGAGAACTTGTCTGTCTTCTGACACACATCTTCGTCACTAACCTGAGTGATTACTTTATCATTGACAATATTGATGGAGAAATCGATAATTCATTTTTTATTCCAGTACACTTTAGAAAACAAAATTTAAATATTTGTTATGAAAGTCGATTTTGGCATTACTTTTTTAGTTGTATAACACTGACATGATACTCTTTAAATGATATTCCCCTCTTTTTGTTTTTCCTCCATAAATTTCAATGCTGTTTTAATTATAAAACATCAGTTTAACAAAAATATAAATCAGACAAGCTTAACCTTTTTTTAAAATGGATAAAGGGGAAATATATATTTCTTCTCCTACTCTAACTTTTACAATAAAAAATAATATATACAACAATACTTTATTTATTATAAAACAACAAATTTTATTTAAATCTCAAAAGATTAAAAGAATTAAATGAAAAATTTTACTTACTTTTTTTGTATTTTATCATTTCAGAAATTTACCGCATCGTTTCGCAGAAGCATATCAAGAACGAAAGCGACGGAGACAATTTTCCGTCATACAACGAAGGATCGATACCGATATCTCCAACGGTGAACATAGAAACGCAGAAGAACCAGCATAAGTGTTGTCAAAATTAATTTTCTATCCCACAGAGACATTCTTCTCCATCTCTCAAAATGATTCTCAAGTGGCTGCTAACAGTGATCAAATTTGTTTCGTTGTATGGTTTACATATACATGACACATTTACTATATTATACATATATATATATATATATATATATATGAATTTTGGTAACGATTTCGTATATAAGATTATACATGGTCTTCCTTCAGATTTTACAACTATACTATACTTTTTCACTTACTGTTTTTTGTATTTATCTATGAAATTTACAGTATTAGTATCTTCACTTAACATACTGCACAATGCAGTATTTTATATTGTTAGATGAACAGACACACACACACACGCTGCTTATTTAACTAAATTCTTTTGTAGGGATGGAGAAGCAACATTCAATTCTACAGTATTGGCAAAAAAAAAAATCTTACCCATCTACAGTATTGTAAAATATTTTTGTAAACAGACTGAACAACAATTGTATTTCATTAAGACAATTCCTTATCAAATAGTAACTTAATCTCTTCCTGATTTAACCTAATGATTTTAAATACCAAATATCAAATCGTTTAGAGATAACACACTTTTATAGGTATCAAATTGAACCGAAATCCATTCCTGCAAACGACACGCCAGTCTGTGTCGCATTTTACGAATACTGGACGCATTCCAATCATCCAGGGACGACACATCTCAATTCTCCAGAATATTTATAGCGTCTAGTCACAAACCAAATGATATTCATTTTGTTGTTGTTTACTTATTAAACATTATTATTATTATTATTATTATTATTTTTTTTTTCCTCCAGTATTGTATACAAAGGGGCCAATCTTCTTGTAGACATTTAGCAATTTTGTGATTTAATTCAGATCGTATATGTATAATGGGGTACGTGTTCTGTTCAATAAAATCATTTTTTTTTTTTCGACATTAATTCGGTTAATTGTTTCCGCTGTTTTAATGACGATAAAAGTAGGTTTTGATAGTGATACATATTAACACACTAATATTCAAATTCTGCATTAAGTTGTAAATGTTAAAGTACTTGTTAATAGAATATCAATTAAAAATTCATACTATTTCCAAGTTCTTGCAATTCTGATTTCTTAAAGTCCTTTATGCTATTAAGAAACCTCAAAAAATCTCAGGGGATACATATATTGAGTCTGCAATATATGGTTTCTCCATCACATATTCAAGACAATATACTGTGTATTTTATATGTAATCTTGAATATATTCAGTAAATAAGTTTGAATAATTAAGATTTAAAAACTTTAAATTAAAAAAAAATAAAAACAATGCAACAAAACATTTTATTTGTATAACTTTTAGATCATTAGAAAATCTAGAGTCACGGCAGTGACTCAGCGCCAAGTAAAGGTGCTGATTGATTACATATATACAGCAATCGGGTTGGATATTTTCGGGGTTCGGTTTCTCTGTCCCCTAAACGTCTATAGTAATTCTGAATATTTCGTTCGAAAGATAATTGTTTTCTTGGGTAGTGTGCAAAATTTCAGATTTTTGTATGGAGGGGTTGCCGAAATATAAGCAATTGAAAAGCTGTGTTTTCTTCTTCATCCGGCACTGCAGGCGCTCCTACAGANAGTAATATTAAACAAAATTTTCAAAGTACTTCGTTTAAATCCTAGTACTTTTTGGCCTGTCCCAAAGTATCAAAGTTGTCATGATGGAAATATTAAGTGTTCAAATGTTAAAATACTGTAATTTGTAATTTGGTCAAGGAGTGCATGTTGGCATAAAGTCTGCCACTCTGACTTCTCAACTGACTTTCATAATTACTAGTTGTTAGGTGGTTTATAAATTTAGTAAGTTGAAAAGAATTATATGAATATAAAGTTAAATAATCTAACAGCCCAATGCTAATGAACTTTGAAATTGAAATTGTCAACAAATTTTATTTGTTTTGAATTTAAATTTTAACCCTTTCAGACCTGACAGAACTTACAAATCTCAAATTCTTTAACTGATTGTAAAAACACTTACAAAATGTTTACCTAATGTTTATGGTTTTAGAACCTATTGGAACTAGTAAGCTCTGCGTTACATTATGTAACGGATGGCCAAACTTTGTCACAAAAGGAGCCATACGCTTCCTATTAGAAATATACCAGCCAAGTCCTCTATTGGAGAGTCACATCTTTTATTTATAGTATTTTAAGTATATGTAATATAAATATCACTGTTACTTTACTTTGTTTACCTAATTGTCATAAAGTACCAGTAATCGTTTAACTCCTTTGACTTCATGAATATGACCTAAGCTTTCAATTGCCTGTTTGAGATTAAGTTGCATGTTTCACTTACAGTTTCTGTGTATATTATGCTATGTGATAATCAGAAAATTTACTAAAATATTATATATTTATAAGCAGTACATACGGAGTCCTAAAAAGAAATCGTGTATATGGGAGCAACAGTAAGGGTCTAGAAGAGTCATGTTGCTTGTGATCCAGTTTGGCCATCCCTGTTATATGACTAACAATTAGTGATGTGCCAGATTGTTAAAAATGTATATTTGCGGATACGGATATGGATCTCAACTTTCATACTCAATCGGCGTCGGTGCGTGTGACCTGGGACCGATTGTTGACGCTTTGCGTTAGTAACGCGACATATTTTGACTTGCACTGCACATGTTTTTGTTTATATTTAGTGTGACACGGAATAGCATAGATTACGTTTGTATTTTTGGAGAGTGCTGAGTTAAATTAAAATAAAAACAATGTAGACAAAAAAGTTTAGTAGTGTAATATGGAAATATTTTACGATAGTAAATTAATTTTGCATGATAAAATTTTAGCAATGTGAATGTGCCAAAAATGTGATTTTAAGAAATAAAAAGTGATTTGAATTGAAGTTATTAGTATTTTATTGCTACTTATCTTTAAAATTTCATATAAGTAATGAAATTCATTAAGATAAAAGATCTGTTAAAGATCCGCTAAAAAGTAACGGATANGTAATTTAAAGTTACTACAAGTAACAAAGTACTTAGAGTAACTCTGGGTAAGCATATATAAGCTTAATAAATAAGTATAATTTATAATCACACATAATTACTTGGTCCATGTAAAATTATCTATAATTTTACTGGTTTACAATGAGGAAAAGATTGAAAAACAGTGCTGTAGAAGAGTTTTAGACAGATATGTTTACATGCTCATTTCCAGTGGATAACAGCTGTAACACCCCAAGAAGTTATGGATGGAAACAAGAAAGAAGTCTGTATGTCACCAGTTCCATTTTTAGAAATTCTTGTAATTTTAATTGGATATATTTTTTGTGTTTTTTAAAAAGGACTTTTTTATTTTCTGGTGACCAGTAGCCTAAAAAGAAAAGTCAGTTGCCAAGAAAGTGTAGTCTGGAACACGAGATAAATAAATGGTGGTTCCTTTTTGGACAGACTTTGTCTTTAGAAAGATATGTTTACAATTGGCAAGAAAAAAATCCATATGGTTATACAATTCTAAATTTTGTTTAATTTAGAGAAACTTTGGTAAATTAATCTTTGACATTTATTACTAGTATTTCGGATATAAAAAAATTTATGAATCCTTCGAAATAAATAAGCTTTAATAAGTTATTGATTTTACAATGACTTCAGTATTAATTGGATAGATAAATTTAGTTTTTAAGTAATTTAAAATAACCTTGCATTCTATTTCTGTACATAAAAGTTAACGTTTTACAAATTGACATAGAAGTAAAAATTAAGCATTGTTTTTTAAGGAAGTAAAATTTTTCCTGGAAATTTAAAATATTTGGAAACAACTTTTTCAGCATAAATGATCATACAAATGATCAACTACCTTACAGACATGATGAGTTAAAGATAAATTATTGTATAAAACTGTATAGGTGACTTTAAATACAGTAGGATTACATGGATGTGTTTAAATTTATGTAAGTCAATTAATCATAGGTAATTTTATAGAAACAAATTATGCATGTCAGCAACAAACATCCTAATTGCATCAACAGACCTTTTTTCTGAAAGCATACTTTATTAAATGTGTATGGTAGTGTTTATAGAACAGTTTTATACTTGGTGTATACATATGCAAAATCAAATGTCCCTGCTTATGAAATGTCAGTACTTCGGATCTCTATTAAGTGCTATATTTCTTGGTTTTTTTCTTCATTTTTATAGAATACCCAATAAATATATCACTGCTCAGTCCTACAGAAAGAAGCATAGAAATCTCAGGAAATTTGCATATAGCAGCACTTAACCTATATATATATAAAATATATCTGAAAGATTGCATTTGTTCTAGCTGTTGATAAAAGAAATGGAACAACCAAACATTATGCCAAAATTATCATGAGATGCTTTAAAAGATGGGAGAACAAAATAGTGAATGCTTATATGGAATCAGCAGGATATGCATAAATCAGAATTGGATAGAAATAAATACATGTATTATTTTGAATGCCATCTAATCCGTTTACTGAAAAAAAAAACATTGCAGCCCATTTCATTACATCAATACGTCAAAATATATCATTTCGGTAACAACAGACTTGTTGCTCACTACATGTCTGTTGTTGCTAGATGTGTGAAATTGCCACATTTGCCAACATAGCACATTCTGCTTCTGTCGCTTTTACAATAATGGAATGAACACGTGGCAAAACAATGATTAGGGGTTTAAACTGAGAGATCATTCCATCTCTGCTGCACTCGCTAGACTTGGTCTAACAGTTTTTAGTCTGTTTTGGTCTCTCTCTCAACACCCTGAAAGGGATCTACTTCTAAGAAGACTTGGAAATTTTGTGGAAGGCGACTTTGCCACTCAACCTGTGGTATTCTTCACACAAGGACTTCGTTGCTCGCCCAAACATTGAGAGAATTAAGTAACAATGGAGTGATATGTATTGATTGTTTTTTGTTTCGTGTCCATATTCCATTATTCGGAGTCAAAATCAGGCACGAATTTATGCATTAAACCAAATAATATTAAGCATCACAGTGCCAACAGTATAGAATAGTTATAATTACAATAAATGTTCTCTATGGAATGGCATGCAAAATTTGAGCTTTAAATTTTTAAAATTCTTGTATATTTTGAAGTTATATAAATTCAGAAATGACAATATCCTTTGTAAAAATCTTTGTACATCTTAAAATTGGATTTTCTTTTCGATTTTTGTTTTGTACTTTAATGATAAAACAAAAACTGATTAAAATATGTTTTTAGAAACAACCAACTGATTTATTAAAACATGATGATAAGTTAGTAATAGTAATAAGATTTTCAAAATTGAAGAATCATGGTCTAACAAAATGATTAGATAAGAAGAATGTTTTTTTTAATAGTAATGGTGTGATAAATGTATCGTATACTGTGTTGTTGATGTTGCAAAAATAAATTTCAGCTGTTGTGAAGAATGTTAATTATATTTGCCAAAGGAATGGTAACTGTTCTTAACAGAAAAAAAAACTGTCAGATAACAGAAGTTGCAACCAAAGGAGAACTTGTCTGTCTTCTGACACACATCTTCGTCACTAACCTGAGTGATTACTTTATCATTGACAATATTGATGGAGAAATCGATAATTCATTTTTTATTCCAGTACACTTTAGAAAACAAAATTTAAATATTTGTTATGAAAGTCGATTTTGGCATTACTTTTTTAGTTGTATAACACTGACATGATACTCTTTAAATGATATTCCCCTCTTTTTGTTTTTCCTCCATAAATTTCAATGCTGTTTTAATTATAAAACATCAGTTTAACAAAAATATAAATCAGACAAGCTTAACCTTTTTTTAAAATGGATAAAGGGGAAATATATATTTCTTCTCCTACTCTAACTTTTACAATAAAAAATAATATATACAACAATACTTTATTTATTATAAAACAACAAATTTTATTTAAATCTCAAAAGATTAAAAGAATTAAATGAAAAATTTTACTTACTTTTTTTGTATTTTATCATTTCAGAAATTTACCGCATCGTTTCGCAGAAGCATATCAAGAACGAAAGCGACGGAGACAATTTTCCGTCATACAACGAAGGATCGATACCGATATCTCCAACGGTGAACATAGAAACGCAGAAGAACCAGCATAAGTGTTGTCAAAATTAATTTTCTATCCCACAGAGACATTCTTCTCCATCTCTCAAAATGATTCTCAAGTGGCTGCTAACAGTGATCAAATTTGTTTCGTTGTATGGTTTACATATACATGACACATTTACTATATTATACATATATATATATATATATATGAATTTTGGTAACGATTTCGTATATAAGATTATACATGGTCTTCCTTCAGATTTTACAACTATACTATACTTTTTCACTTACTGTTTTTTGTATTTATCTATGAAATTTACAGTATTAGTATCTTCACTTAACATACTGCACAGTGCAGTATTTTATATTGTTAGATGAACAGACACACACACACACGCTGCTTATTTAACTAAATTCTTTTGTAGGGATGGAGAAGCAACATTCAATTCTACAGTATTGGCAAAAAAAAAAATCTTACCCATCTACAGTATTGTAAAATATTTTTGTAAACAGACTGAACAACAATTGTATTTCATTAAGACAATTCCTTATCAAATAGTAACTTAATCTCTTCCTGATTTAACCTAATGATTTTAAATACCAAATATCAAATCGTTTAGAGATAACACACTTTTATAGGTATCAAATTGAACCGAAATCCATTCCTGCAAACGACACGCCAGTCTGTGTCGCATTTTACGAATACTGGACGCATTCCAATCATCCAGGGACGACACATCTCAATTCTCCAGAATATTTATAGCGTCTAGTCACAAACCAAATGATATTCATTTTGTTGTTGTTTACTTATTAAACATTATTATTATTATTATTATTATTATTTTTTTTTTCCTCCAGTATTGTATACAAAGGGGCCAATCTTCTTGTAGACATTTAGCAATTTTGTGATTTAATTCAGATCGTATATGTATAATGGGGTACGTGTTCTGTTCAATAAAATCATTTTTTTTTTTTCGACATTAATTCGGTTAATTGTTTCCGCTGTTTTAATGACGATAAAAGTAGGTTTTGATAGTGATACATATTAACACACTAATATTCAAATTCTGCATTAAGTTGTAAATGTTAAAGTACTTGTTAATAGAATATCAATTAAAAATTCATACTATTTCCAAGTTCTTGCAATTCTGATTTCTTAAAGTCCTTTATGCTATTAAGAAACCTCAAAAAATCTCAGGGGATACATATATTGAGTCTGCAATATATGGTTTCTCCATCACATATTCAAGACAATATACTGTGTATTTTATATGTAATCTTGAATATATTCAGTAAATAAGTTTGAATAATTAAGATTTAAAAACTTTAAATTAAAAAAAAATAAAAACAATGCAACAAAACATTTTATTTGTATAACTTTTAGATCATTAGAAAATCTAGAGTCACGGCAGTGACTCAGCGCCAAGTAAAGGTGCTGATTGATTACATATATACAGCAATCGGGTTGGATATTTTCGGGGTTCGGTTTCTCTGTCCCCTAAACGTCTATAGTAATTCTGAATATTTCGTTCGAAAGATAATTGTTTTCTTGGGTAGTGTGCAAAATTTCAGATTTTTGTATGGAGGGGTTGCTGAAATATAAGCAATTGAAAAGCTGTGTTTTCTTCTTCATCCGGCACTGCAGGCTCCCTACAGAAAAAAATGCTGGGTCTAGAAGGCTTAAATTTTAAACTTAAGACTTTCTCGTTATCGGTGTGGTGTTGGCGAAACTTCTGGGTCGATAGGTCAGAGTTCACGTGTCGCATATTCGCTATTTTATGCCTATAAAGATAAAATTGGATGGAAACGAATGACTTTCATTTAAAATGTATACATGTAATTTACAAGAAGTAATGTTCTTTCCTGCAATTTAATTTTTTTTTTATTAAAGATAAGGAAGGGCCTCTGGTTTCCTATTTATGACTTATTATTTAGAAAGGAAGTACTGTATTTACATTTCTATATACTGACACGTGCTGAGTATCGGCCTTGATTTTACCCATTAAGGAAACTCGATTCAGAGTTCGAAAAACTTCGATGAGGAAAGGAGACCAATGCCCCGATTCGAACTTAAAATTATAGGAGTGTGGATCGGAATCGAATCCGGATCCCTCACGGTATTATAGGGAATCTCTTACCGTGCAACCATCCGGCTGACCCAGAAACCATAATGAAAATTAGATTCTAGCATTCGGTATGATAAACTCTTACGTAAGATAACCCTTTTTAAATATAATATAATATATATAATAGAAGGGTTAGAAGTACGTAATAATCTTTGCTGCTGTGACCCGTCAAGGGCGTTTACATTCCTCCAACTTTTGAACTTTAAAAGTTAAGTAATATTTTAATGTAGGTGGATTAGACAGGTGAAATTCAATAGCATACAAAACTCGCTCGGTTTCTATGTACACACGATATCTACGTCAAATAAATGTCTTATAAAATTCTCTATAAATAGAGGATTATATGTAATATTTAACAGAATATATCTATATTCATTGATGCTTTAATCGTTTCGAAATCCTTTATAAAGGATGAAATTTCTCCAATGTCGATTTAATTTCATTTTTCATCGTTTATTCACAAAAGAGAGGTATGAATTCTTTTAATTATTGTATTACTTAAAGTGAATCTAAGTATAAATTCTAGATTACAGTAGACTCCCTATAACACTGTTGATAATTCCGTGTTATATGAATTCCATGTTTTACGAATCACTTAGATTTTACAAATACGTGTGCCGGGCTGTGAACGGGATCACGTATTTGTAAAATCTAAGTGACTCGTACAACATGGAATTCATATAACACGGAATTATCAACAGTTATAGGGGGGTCTACTGTATTTAACGTTAGATAACATTAAAATTGTTATAGTATGTTCTAATCTATTTAGATAATAATTGTGGGCTGTAATTTTTAATTAATTACATTTAAACTATATGCTCTCCACCTCAAATCAGTAGTGGCTCGCCCCTATACATCGTACTTTCCCTTTAACAATAGAGTCGTGCCGGTCATCCTTTCGGGGGAGGGGTGGGAATGTTTGAATTGAAATAACGTAACTTCCGGTTTGCAATGGAAATTCTTATATAGTTATTCGGGCCCTCCTGCTCCTAAGGTTTCCATATCTTATCTTGTCTTTCATCTATCTAACTCCGTTCTCGAAATTAATGAAAGACAGACAAAGACTATGGGAATTGATAGGTCTACAATTGTTTTCAAATTGCAGCCGAATAACTGTAGATAAAATCTTGTTCAATTACATGTTACACATACAATATAACCGATTATATGCAGCAATACACCCAAAATAAGAGGTAAAACACCCACGCAGAAATGTGGTTGACCCTGGACGACACGTGTCTGTATTCACGCCTTCTAAAAAGAAAAAAATAATGGCAAATGCATTAATTAATGCGGATTTTATTATAATGCTCTGCATGCCATACATTAATGTGAAATTGGATGCTCAGATTATCCTAAAAACTTTCACAAATACCTCCGTTTACGCATGAAGTGTTACAATACATTAGATCTATTTAAATAAAAAAAATATATATGAGGTATTCTATACGTTACTATTTATAAATTAAACAGTATGTACCCTCTAGAATAGTGGGTTTTAAACCCTTTTTTTTTTTCTTTGAAGCTGGCACCTTAACTGGTTTAACTTTGGGCACACAATACATTGAAAATTACATTGATAATTCTATAGATAAGGCAAATATTATGTAGGTTTATCTGATAATTAATCATATACGAAGTTGATAATTTAATTAGAACAAAGAAAAATCGTATGGGAAGTTGACGCCTTTTTAAAATAAATTGTCAAAGGCCTTACATTATAAAACAGAAAAAAAGAAAAAAAAAAAAACATGGAAGCATCAATTACAAGCCTATTTTCGGTTGAGAAAAGAATCTTAAACACTTTTTTTTTAACGAGAAAAACCGATATATTTACGGCTGATTTACGACGATTTAAATCCAATATAGATTCCGATCAAGATTTACAAGGATGCTACAGTATGAGGAAGGAAGAAAATTAGTTAAAAAAGTTGATAAAATTGAATTAAAATAATATTTACTAGTTCCACGCAGTAATAAAACGACCTATTTTTCTCGATCAAGATCTCTTTTTATTATTATTATTAATTTGGGAATGGAGGAGCCTCTAACGAGTTTATCTGTTCTATCAATACGGTGAATCACGCAAGGATTTTGAAGGGTGGGAATATTATTCGTGTGATTTGACCTGGGAATGCACGTTCCTATACAAAGATGCCAATCGCCTTTATTAATTAGAATAAGAATTTATTTTTTTATCTCTCTCTCTCTCTCTCTCTCTCTACTGTTCTAGTATATGTTTTAGCTCTTCTTTACAAGAGATTCCTCTCTCTTAATTTGTCTTGTGATATTTCTCACATACATTAATATTTTAAGTAAAAAGGCTCGAATTCTTCATGTTAAATCTATAGAAACCAAGCTTGAACCATTAAATGAATGATGCTAGTCACGTTATTATTTTCGCTGCCATTTTTTTTTTTTTTTTTTTTTTTAAAGGATGGTTAAAGTATACTTTCCTTATCGGAACGAGTCCTTAATTGCAGATGAAATCTATAGATTAGAAAATGACAAAAAGTCCTATTACTTCGGCCATTTCGGAAGATTTTAAAATGGTTGAAAAATCTTATTAAATTCGAAGAATATTTTTCGTAGAAGAACCGATGAAAATGCGATATATAAAATGCTGAATAGCAACTAGTTTCGTGAGGTAAATGACCCGCTAAGAAACTATTGCCAGACCGGATCGACTTTTCTTCATTTGTTACAAGCTTTAAACCATACGCTTATATAAAATATTTGTTGAAAAATTTTGATGAACAAGGATGCAGCAAAAGTGGAATTTGGGTGCTTTCACGCTTCTGTGCTTTTCTTTACCTGTACACGAATTGGAGTACTACACCTGGAATATCCTAATCTTTCGCAGGTTTTATACTTATTATATTTTTTAAAACTTTTCTAAAGTATATTTTTAATAAGTTATTTATCATTAATCGTCTTTAATAATTCTCTAAAAAGTATATAAAATCCGGTAAAGACACCTGAGGTATGCTTTTTTTTTATATTACAATTGGCATCAAAATTCGCCTCGTTAAACGATAGATTTATTGCATAAAAATAACCGAAAATGCAATTAAATGGCAGCATTATAGAATAAAGAATAATGCATTTTTTTCCTCTCTCTCTCTCTCTCTCTGCTTATCAAATGTATTGTTATAATTTATCTCTATAAAAATTTCTACGGACCTTATTGTATTCAGTACTGAAAACCTAGTATCGAGACTGCTTTTTATAAAAATTATTTTATGTGGCCTCGAATGTCGTATACTAGACCTATATTTTTCTTCTGTACATTTAACAAGTCCTAATTATACCTAGCAGGTTTAAATTACAGTTGATATTATTTAATCAGTCTTGTTTAAATATTAAAAATATCTTTTTTCTTTAAAAGAAAGGAAACATTAACGAGAAAGGAAATAATAGTTTAAAAATATTCATTTTTCTTTTATAAATATCAAAGTTTATTAATTTTACTCTATACTTATCGATTGGTGTGAGCATACTTTAACTTTTTTACGTGTATAAAAAACGTACATACATACAAATCGACCCCCTATAATACTGTTGATTTTTCCGTTTTATATGAATTCCATGTTGTACGAGTCACTTAGATTTTACAAATACGTGTGCTGGGCTGTGAATGGTTCATGTATTTGTAAAATCTAAGTGACTCGTACAACATGGAATTCATATAAAACGGAAT
>NW_019384326.1:1836876-1878803 GCF_000671375.1 Centruroides sculpturatus
TAAAAATGTCGATTAATTTCATTTGAAACAATATTACTAAAAGTCCAAACAGTTTCTAATTGTTACTAACGAAGGTAGGAATTACTTTTATGTAAAGTACTTTGTACGTATATAAACATATACACAAATGAATAATAACTATTTTAAAACTAAAAAATTTATCATTAAATAAAATGTTAGTCAAATATTAAATTTTCTTACTCATCAAGCCTCGAGATAACAACCACCCATTTTCTTTTTGTTTCGTAATTTTTAGGAAACCAACGAAACGAACTTTATTTGCATTAGTTTCCCCGATCGTCAGTTGCAAAAAAGGCACACAACAATGTATCACCTTCCAAATTAATAATTAATTAGCAGATTTTCAAACTATTCACTCACGTGAACTCGAGGACTCGGGACGTAAACACGACCTCTAGCGTCATGTTTTCGAAATTTGCCATAAACGCTTTTCTAAGCCAGATGGATGCACAGACTTCTGTAGTCTATTTATCGTTAGTTGGCACCTACTGTAAACAAACATTATGTCGGTATCAATCCGCATTGATCAATCACAATCGGAAGTGACCAGACACGTGTTGACCAGCAAAGCCCATTTTTCTGCACATGTTAAAGTAGATAGAGTGGTCATAACAATTTTAAGACTTTCACAAAATATATTTATAATTGTGTAGTTGATTTTTCAATCCAGTAGATCGTCCGAACATAATGACTTACTTGAACACTCCTTCCATACTTTATTCTCGGTATGCCCCGCATTAATTCATGTTTTGTTCAAATAATAGCGAGGTTGCAGTCGAAGTTTTCATCTTTAAAATGTGAACGTCAAACGTCGAGCGCCGCTATCTCGTAAGCTGCGCTCGACGTTCGACGTTCACGTTTTACAGATGAAAACTTCGGCCGCAAACCTAGCTAATATGTCAATGGTATAATGAAAAGTGCATTATATTATAATGCATAAACAAGTAAACTTCTTAATTTAATTAGGTTTTATATAAACAATTAAAAATTTAATCTGAAAACAAGTGAATTTATATATTATATATGTGTATTTTTCTTTTTTAATATGGTTAGCATAAAATATACACGAGTTCAACGTGTATTTTAATATAAGACGTGTAAATAAAATGATATTTAAAAAATTTTAATTAGGTATGTAACTAAATTATCTTTTTAAATAAGGCAAAATAAACACGTTAACTTGTTTTATTACCTAATTTCCATACCTTTAATCTGGAAATAGACTAATAAATATTTTAATTCCTTTTGCTTTTGTAACTTATACAGTGAATATTTTATTATTATTATTATTATTATTTGCGTTTTTTTAACAAGGATAAACAGTAAATAAAAGCATTAATAGAAATATAATTATATTCTAGTTATATCCTTTATAACAGTTTTATTTTTATTTTTTTCCTCTGTTGCACTTCATTGTTATCTCTATGTCGTCTTTCAACGCTCTAATAAAATTATATTACAACTAATTTTATATATATTTCACTATAAAATTCTTTATAAATGATGTTTTTTCTCTTATAAAAAGTTATACAGTAGCGGTCGACCCCCCTATAACACTGTTGATTATTCCATTTTATATGAATTCCATGTTGTACGAGTCACTTAGATTTTACAAATACGTGAGCCATTCACAGCCCGGCACACGTATTTATAAAATCTAAGTGACTCGTACAACATGGAATTCATATAAAACGGAAAAATCAACAGTGTTATACGGGGGTCGACTTGTGTATAAACTGTTAGAATTTAGAGATTTGGCAGTGATTTTTAACTCCATTAAAACTGTAAATTTACTAGAAAATACTTGATTAATTTCGGATGCATCTCTTAAGTCAAAAATATAGAAAAAGTGAAATCAAACTAGCTTCGTCTGGGCCTTCCAGTCTGGTATAAGTTTACCCGGAAGTAAATAAAAGTAGGGCATAAGATTGTTAAACTTGAAACAGTTAAAAAACGTAACTAAATATAGTAAACGTGTGAGAAATGAAGGAATTCTTCATTCCCTCTTATTTAACGAGAAAAGTAGAAATTGTGTGACGTTATATTACGACAGAGGGAAATTACGGTGCCAAACCACACAAGCCTCGATGACGTCCAACCCATAGACCCTGTCCTAGAAAGTAGGACACACCGGGTCACAGCGGGAGGAAGTCTTGGCCACGCTACGAGATTATATGCCCTGCTAGATTGAAGGGGGCATCATCCTGTCATGCTCGGCAGTTAAGTCGTTCTACTGCCCTCTAAGTAGGACTGGAACACTAGCAGCCGTTCTTAACTTCTGTCTGATACACAAATTTATTTCGTTCTTTTACATGGCTTATTATTAGATTGTTGCACGCTAAAAATGCGTGCATGTGTTTGATTTTATCACGTTGGTGAGGAGGTTTCGAGTGAGGTACGTAATTATTTTATTTATTTATATTTAGATTTGCCAAAAACAGAAATTACACCAATTCTTGGTACCAATTTACCTGAAGTGAAAAAGGTTACAGTTCCTTGGGTTCCACAGCTTGCTGAAGAACATGACAAAGGTTTGTTTTCACATTTGAGCCAAAAATATGTATAGATTTTTATTATATTCTGTAAAATGATAAATTATTTCATTTATTTCAGTTTCAGATATTGTTAATAATAATAATAATAACGACGACAATAAAAACAACAACAACAACAACAACAATAATAATAATACTTCTTCTGAAGGCAAAATTGAAGGTAAATTATTTTTTATTATTACTAATTACATAATCTGAAACAATACATAATAATAACAAACTGTTGAATTATACAGATGAAAGCATGGCCAGTACTTCACTATTTAGTAATCTTCCTGATCCAAAGAAAGGTCCACTTCTAAACACAAAAACTGAGCTTAGAAATGAAAACTCTCAATTTGTCTCAGTTCGAAAGTTCTTCAATGAAGAATATTGTTATATTATGGATGCTAAAAATTGTGGAAATATTGGAAGATATTTAAATGTATGTAAATAATTTAAATTAGATAGATTTAAAATAACTTTGTTTTAATCTGTTTTTATTTTAAGTGAAAAATAAGCTTTAGATTAAAAACTTTTTTATAAAAAACTTTTTTAACCCTGAATAACTAAGAGGGCCTTTTTTTTCAAGCCCATCTTAGATTCACCCAGGCCCACAATAAGGCAGCCAAGTGATGAAGGATGGGCCTTATATATTTGGGACTAGCCTTTAAGAAAAATTCCTGAATTGCTCCCTGGATTTGATTCTGAGTCTCCCAGAACAGTAGGCTGGTGCCTAAACTGCCTTGCCCATTGGGCCATCCAATCCATGAAAAAAGGCCTTGTAAGTGCCCACAGGGAGAGGAAAGTACCAAAAATGAGAGACCTTCAAGCTAGGATTTCTCATTTCCTGGTCCTTTGGTTGTCCCGGGATTTCAAGTAAAAAGTGATCTGTCTTCCAGGAAATCCCAGGATATAATTAACCTTTAAGATATAAAATAAATCTTGAAATCAAATGATATAATTATTTTTTATCCTTTAAGTAATTTAATATGTCCTGCAACCTCCAAAATAATAATATTAATAATGCTGTGTAAAATATGTATTAAAAATTACCTTTGAATTATGTAGAAATTTTCACAAATAGAAAAAATTTATTAAAGTTTGTTACTTACAACAACAACAACAACAACAAAAAAGCCTTTGAATTGAGTTGAAAATTTAAAGAAAAAAAATGAACTTAGATCAAACTTCTAACTTAGAAGGTAATTTTCATTTTTTAAATAAAACATAATACAAAATATTATTGTACATTTTTTATAATAAGATTTTAAAAAGGAAAGATGGTCAATACTTCGATCACTTAGTCTGGTTTTTATTTTAGTAGTGAAAAGTCTTGTTACCAAGAATGCCCTTTCCAATTAAATTGATGTGGGTGGAATTGTCTTTAATGCATTTAAGAGAAGACAGATGTGTGTTTTTTCACCTGTAGCTTCAAAGGTTTATAGTTTGTTTTCAAAATGTGTTGCAGTACTTTGTTTTCTCTCTACTATTTTTGATTTGTCTACCTCAGCTGCTTTAATAGTGGCATCAAGCTTATAGCCCAATAATTTGGCAGTTTGTTTAGTAATCAGGTTTATGAAGAAAAACTTCATACTCATTTGTATCCTTGCCCAATTTGCACAACCTGGCATAATGCAGTTATTGAAGCATGGTTAAAAATTAAGACATTATCAGCACAATTATTTAAGATATTACAGGTTCTGATAAGTAAAGAATTTCAGTCTTGCCACAAATAGGATACATATTGATTATTAACAATCTGTGACATGCCATAACAAGCAAAAATTTAAAAAATTAATAAGCAGGCTTAAAATCGATAAATACAAATGTATTCTAAATATGACAAATGTATATGAGTTAATTATACTTTCTATTTGCAAAATTTCCTCAACCTTAACACAAAATAAGAAAAAGTGAATTTTTAAGAAATTTGCGGGATTTCCTGAGATGAGAAGAATTTCCCGGGTTAAAAAAACAACTGGGATCCCGGGATTCCGTTTGAGAAAACCTAGTGTGGACCATGTTATATCTCACTGTCTAACTGAGTGGTACACAGTGAGACAGGTTACCAATTTTCATTCTTTTTATTCCACAATAAAAATTATTGTTATTACNTATATTATTTATATAAATGTGTAAATTTATATGACGATTCGTAGAAAGTCAATAACGTGGAGCAATATGAATCCGCCTGTGTTTTTAAGAACATATATGAGTCAAACATGCCCCCAAGGATGTCGAGTAATCTACAATTCAGTCATAATTTTGTCAGGAATGTTTAATAAAAACTGGGCCATATATATATAACGATTCCTAGTTTATAAAAGTTCAAGCCAATAGCTTTTCTTAAGAAAAAAGTGTGTTTACATGAACTGGAGAGGATATATATATATATATAGTTTGATGCAGTGTTGATTAGAATGTTTAATAATGTACATTATTGAGAAAGTTTTTCTTTATTTCTTTGGAAATTATTACGCCGCAATGGTATTAAATTCAAAGAAAAAAATCTCTTATATATTATAACTAGTGACAATACAGGAAACATACCTATGGCTTCGAGAGTCGAGGTCAGAAACAGGTCAAGTTTGTAACCGCCTTTGACTTTGTCCTGAGTAACCTTGAATGTTACGGCAGTAAATCCATTAAACGAAATGCCTCCCTTATTTATGACATTTTGACAATAGGAAATGGTTGCAAGGATTAAATCCGATTAATCCCTCCTTTTCCTCTTCCTATTCACCTTACAAACGAAGTATATACACGTATTTAAATACCATTTTCTTTTTTAATTATAATAATTTATAGTATAATTATATATTAATTGTGTGATTTATTTGAATAAAAATATTATAAATTTCTTTATATTTTAGGTGTTAAAACGGAATGGCCCTTCTATCTAGCCAAACAGTAGTTCGGCTCTCGATCCTTCTCCTGTTAAATGGATTTCGATGTAAGTCTTTATCTAAAAGTTATTTTTCGTTCTATTTATTATGTATTTAAAAAGCATCAATAGTTAATAATAATAATAATACGTGATATGCATTACTTTCAGTCGTGTGGGGTCATAAGCAAGAGTGAATTGGGTAGACCCATCGTATGACACTTGACACAATATCCTATATAAAGTCTAGAACAGTAGCTAGGTGTGATGATCCTATACTTTTCATTCCTATCTTTTATTTAAGCGATATAAGGCCCTGGGTAAGCATATATTCAAAAGGGCCTTTTATATTTTATATAAAACGAAGTTCGTATTACATTTTATACTAGATATTGTACGGGATCCGTGATAATATTTGTACGAAACCATTAGACTGGTTTTCAAAGTTTTAGCATATATAAAAACACCTGAATGTTTGCTTATATTTTAACAATTTGTATAAGGCAACACGACACGTGGGCGATCTGCCGAAAGCGAATGACTTTCTATAAGAAACTAACCTCCTATTTAGGTGTTACTAAAGTAAAAGAAAGCCCGGAAAATTCCGCATGGACGGCCAAACCCACGACCAGTCAGTGCTTCTTGGGGTTTAGACAAATTTGAATTAGGGGTTTGTAGTTCTATCAAACCCCCTCCCTTCTAATTTCGTGTACAATAGATTCATGGACTCCCCCTGACATTGAAGAAACGACTTACAAGAATTTTATTATTCGCATGCCACTAATACCACTAAAAAGAAAAAGGTTCAACGTAGACAATGACTCGATCCCCTCCCTCCCCATCGTGTACAATGATGTTATTTTCTCGATCCTTCTCTCCCTTCCCCCGTTAAACTGTACAAGTAATTAATAATAATGGACGACCCATAATTTGAAAAATTCTTTCGTTAGAAACAATTTAAATCAATTATAGATATTCAGTGTATAATTTAAATAAAATACAAAAATTTTTATACGTTTAACATGAAGACATTGATAGAAAAGCATGCATGGTCATGACCAGGAAGTGCAACTGTTGAGCCAAATTGCCTGGTTGGATAATCAGTACTGGCTGAAGGCAATATACAATGACTCTGTATCGTCATTTCTTTTATAGCTACCACAAATATTCCAATATAAAATGAGTCACAATTTATCATTATAAGTAACATTTCGTATATTTTACACAAGGAAGTATATACTAGACTATATGCCTTTGGGCCTACAACTCGACTATAACAGCATCTGGCACACGAAAACAATAGGTATTAATGTATAAGTCTTGGGGGAGAATTCTGTGTAATTTTAAAAATTTTTAACAAAATGATAAATAAGTTTTTCAAATCTTGTTCTGTAACTTCTTATAAGTTTTTCGTCTTGAAGAAAACGGGTAATTGCAATACGTTAAATTGAATTGTAGTGTTATAAATATTGGAATTTTGTGGACAGTTTACATATAAATGCAATTATTTTAACGAATATAATAGCTTCTAAGAGAACAAGTTCCGTGTTTTTAAGGGCCTTTTCGAGATTTCGAGGACCCAGGGCCTCTCTAAGTACCTCTAAGCGAGAGGCCCCGCGCGAATGAACAGATTGCAACCTGCTCTTGATTCTAATCACTCGTGGGAATTTCATGTAATTTCATGAATTTACATGAAATTACCAAGAATTTTAGCGGTCATAAATATGTAAAACATCATTAATTACATTTATAAATTAATAACTGCCATTAAAATAACTCAATTTAATTATATTGTAGTACTAAAAACGTGCAATACACCCGATCCAATTTTTCAGCCTTTACGCGCAGTTAATCTTTCGAGTGAATAACTAATAAATTGATGCGCATAATAGCGTGCTAAATACTTATTCATAAGCTATTATTCTCACATAATATTGCGCAAGTATTTATTTAATAGTATGCTTATTAATTAAATGCGCCGTAATGATTGATCTATAACGCGAATACAGTTTATCGTATTAATCATGCAAGGAAATATAATTTTAATATAAATTATAGGAAGCGACCAAGTATCGTTTCTCACCGTTAACATAAATTATAGAGTAGTTAAGGAAGAAAACAAGCTTAATATTATATAGAGACCTACAATATTGTTGATCCATGACGATCTAAACGATTAGTCACTTTTATGCAACGTTTCCTAATTTAACACATTACCTGGCAATAAATAAATAAATATTTTTTTATAAAATTCTCCCTCGCTTGAAATTCTGTGTATTAATTGTATAAAATTCGTTTTAAATTCATGTTTTATTAATTAAATTAAGTATGTATTGTGATAGCTCATAAAATTAATCTTTATATACCATTTTAAAAAATTCTTTATAATATATTATCTTATGTGCTTATAGAATACTTGCTAACTTATCTGCTCTGTACATACTTACTGCTCTATGTACAGTACAGTACCCTATGTTCCTATAGAACACTTGTAAATGCTTTGGAGAACACTCCTAAGTGTTCTATAGGAACACAGAGCACATCAGTTAGGAGTGTTCTCCAAAGCATTTACATCTGATGTGCTCTGTGTTCCTATAGAACACATGTAAATGCTTTGGAGAACACTCCTAAGTGTTCCTATAGAACACTTGTAAATGCTTTGGAGAACACTCCTAAGTGTTCCTATAGAACACTTGTAAATGCTTTGGAGAACACTCCTAAGTGTTCTATAGGAACACAGAGCACATCAGTTAGGAGTGTTCTCCAAAGCATTTACATCTGATGTGCTCTGTGTTCCTATAGAACACATGTAAATGCTTTGGAGAACACTCCTAAGTGTTCCTATAGAACACTTGTAAATGCTTTGGAGAACACTCCTAAGTGTTCCTATAGAACACTTGTAAATGCTTTGGAGAACACTCCTAAGTGTTCTATAGGAACACAGAGCACATCAGTTAGGAGTGTTCTCCAAAGCATTTACATCTGATGTACTTTATATTCCTATAGAACACTTGTAAATGCTTTAGAGAACTCTCCTATCTGATTTGCTCTGTGTTCCTATAGAAAACTACTGTTTTGTGTGTTGAAGATTTTACTTGTCTTAAGTGCCTCTATAACACTTGCTGCCTAATATGCTGTGGATAACAGTTATTGCGTTAGATGGAAGGGAAGCGTATGCAACTGGACGAATAGGACAGTCTTCTCTAGCCTAAATAGTCAGTGCAACATTTTCAACTTCATTCTAACCAACACCAGGTCTTTTATACATATATTGCTCCCACTTCTCTTTAGTGTTTCTCCTTCTTTTGCCATTCATTTATCAATATCTGGTCGCAATTTTAGAGCATCGACAATCCTTTAAAATCCTTCAGATAAAATTAATATAACCTTTGTATAAGAATATATAAATCTAATACAGCAACAGAGGAGTGAAAAATATATAAAATCTTTCAAATTTTATATATATTTTTTTCTTTTTTTTTGCGATAATTCCGGTTTTCTCGACAAATCATTCCTATTTTGTAGTTTAGTTACGGTTCATTTCCTTAGAATAAGATAAAAATATACAATAAATCCATTTAAAAAAAAGAGGAAAAAAATAGTTATTTATTTAGAAATTTCGTACGTTTTTTTTTCATAGGTTAATAAGAGAAATAAATGTGGAAAAATACCATAACCTAGCATTAACATCATAGAATTAAAGTGCATAAATAAATCTCTAAAAATAATTATTTATAATTAGAAAATTATAATTTTTTTTTAATACAAAATCAATGAGGAATTTTATAAATAAGAACACCAATAAGAAGAATTGAACTAATATACAGGTCACTCGATATATCACACAATTCTTGTTATGTCAATGCACTCCATATAACACTATCCTGGACAAGATTCATCATAATTTTTCAAGTATTGTCATTAAAAAATTATATATATATATATATAAAAAATAAGTAGATAAAATATATAAAATAAATTGTTAAGGCTTCATTGTCATATGTTTGAAGAACGACTTTATTTTGATTATAATAAAGGGGGGAAAAAAAGAAACACAGGTTAAAGATAATGCAACTTTTCTAGAACCAGTTCTTGAAAAAATTCTTGCATTACGTGACTTGAAAACAGAAACGTTTCCAATTAATCTCTTCTCTAGATGAATGGATAATTATGACCTCTCTGTCTAAAGTACATTTACATAAGATAATAAAACCTGATACATAAACTCACTTTAATAAAGAAAAATCATAAAAGATACAGACACTAAAACACAGTACTTCTTTGGCTTTTTATCATTGGGAAAGTAAGGGGTATCAAGTGTATTCTAAGTATAAAAAGTCACCAGTTATACCAGGGTTTCCCATGAGAAAATTTCTCTTATTAAAAGCAATACATTAACACTTTTCACTTGAATTATTTAGAGTGAATAAAGAAATGGATTCGGAATAAATCCGGGTCTAGGGTGTTTCCAGGATACTATTTCTTCTTGTCTGTGTTACTGACCTGAATAAAAATACCGGGTGTATTGTCAATTGATGATATAACTGTATACACTTTTTTTTTTTTTTCTCTTGTTAGAATGACACAAATATCAATAGGATTCACGTGTTTTGATGTGTGTTATGACTCGTTAATATCCTATTATGTTCTTGGAATGTTGAACTTTCCGAAATTTCTAAAGATTTTAATCGTTTTCCGTGATGAAATTTGGTGTAGAAAATAATTTAAATGTTATCGTAGCTTCTTCCCTTGTAGGTTTGCTCACACTGGAAGCAGCCGGATGGCGTGGGATCTTGCCAGACACATCAGGATCCTCGCGAAAATTTCTGATGTCCATTTGCACTTCAGAAATTTTCGTGAGGAACGTATAGGGCACAATCCCGCACTACACGGTTGCATCTTGTGCGAGAAAAAGGCCCTCTTAGTACCTGCATGAGGATCTAACAAGTAAGTGCAAGTGGACATAGATCCTCGTGTAGGTACTAAGAGGGCCTTTTTCACGCACAAGATGCAACCGGATAGTGAGGGATCGTGCCCTATACATTCCTCACGAAAATTTCTGATGTCCTCCTGCACTAAAAGGATCTTCTACTCGCACTGGAGCTATTCAGGGGTGCAGGATAGTACCCGACAAATCCGGATCCTCGCGAAAATTTCTGATGTCCTCTCACATTAAAGTCCTCGTGCAGTTACTAAGAGGGCCTTCTGCTCGCCTTCGCCTTGGAGCCAGCTATTTAGTGGCCCTCGTGCAGTTACTAAGAGGGCCTTCTGCTCGCCTTCGCCTTGGAGCTAGCTATTTAGTGGCCTGATTCTCTCGAAAATGTCCGAAATCTTCACCGATTCGCCATTTAATGTTATTCATCGTGACATTTCTAAATTATTATTTAATATTTAAAGAATTTACTTGTTTTTTTTAATCTTTCCTTTAGTATTTTATAAGTAATACAACCGATCTTTATGCATTTATGGATAACAAAACAGTAACCTTTATAGAAAAAACAAGCATAATTTCACACATCCGTAACTCTTAAAATTATAATGTTATACACTTTGTCAACTGTTTCAAGAAGTTAAAATATTTATTCAGCTTCGTTTCCTTCTTTTTATTCACTAAAAAAAGGGTTGTTTTTTATTAAAAAAAATTGATATTTTATTGTAATTTTTTTTGTAATTCTATTCTAATTTTCTCAATTTAAACCTAAAACCACGTAATATTTTCATGAAATATTTTGCTTTATATACAACAACACTCGTGATCAGTAGCTGTTTAAAGCATTCAGGTTTTGTCTAGGGCCTCGTGTAGGTAATTACAGACCTGAGAGCAGCACAAATAGGCTATATCCAGTACTCAAAAACTCTATACTATATCTTGTGTAATAACAAGTAGGGTATGATACAAATTTACATTATATAAATTTACATAAAAGGGCCTGGAAAGTTTATCAGGGCATCACTTTATCATGGGATAAGTACTGTTTATGCCAGTATTTTTTAAAATGCTTCCAAAAGGTCGTTATATTTAAAATTATACGATTATACTTAAGCAATTATTGAAGAAATTTAACATAATTACGGTAAAAAAACAATATATATTCAATACAATGTAAATAGTAGAGGGAGAATAACATAAAATAAACACTTGTAAATATGGTTGCTGATAAGAATACTAAATCAACATAACGACAATAAACAGGATTTTTCACTAAACTCTCAACACTGGATAGTTACCAGACTAATTTAATGGCTAGAAACTTAAAATGTCACTATTTAGAAAGGTTATTTTATTTATAATGTAAATACAGGATTTTAATATTCGTTTACCTATAACAGGTCTTAAAATAATTCATTTCTTTTGACACTTTTACAACTATTAAATCTTTTTAAGCTCATTTGTATTCAATTTCCATCGGATATATTTATGTTAGCAACTGTTTTCTTTCTGTATCCTCATCCTGATCAACTGTATAGGAAGGTAAGAGTTGTATCACATTGTACAGATGGATAAGAGACTGTTCTCATTTGTTTAATATAAGATTATAAGTCTTAAAAACAATTAATTTATTCTGTTTACGTAGAGCGACGTCGTCTAACATAAACCACTTTTACATACTTTATACACATTATTTAGAAGGATAAAGATGTTATTTAAAGATTAAATATAATACAAGATACAAGAAACACTAAATAGAATACAGATCTTATCTGATTTATACCCATTGCTTCAGTTCACTTACTAACAAATCTTATTGCAAACTCATAAGCAATAGGCAAATATAAACGAGCAATAATCCCTCTTTCTTATCACGTTTTCTACTTGAGCACCTTTGAAGCACTTAACAGCTAATTGTTTTTTTACATACGTCTGGATCCTTGAAGTTATGCATTCAACTCTCATAGAATAAATTAATTGTTTTTAAGACATACAGGCTATTATATTATGCAAATATTATACAATACAGTCAACCACTATAACACTGTTGATTTTTCCGTTTTATATGAATTCCATGTTGTACGAGTCACTTAGATTTTACAAATACGTGTGCCGGGCTGTGAACGGCTTACGTATTTGTAAAATCTAAGTGACTCGTACAACATGGAATTCATATAAAACGGAAAAATCAACAGTGTTATAGGGGGTCGACATGCACACTCGAGATAGCACAACATACTTTTGTGCCATCTGGTGAAGACAATGTAAACAAAGAAACGAACTGTTCTCGTTATTTTTAAATATGCATTCGTTTCGTCAGAATGGTGTACTGTTTACGTCACTTTGACGTCAATTTTTAATTGTTTCCTCGGTATTTTACGTTAATCTGACATTATTTTTATATTTAACATTTAAAAAATTCGGTAATTTTTAATTTCAATTAACATAATTTTACTTTAATTAACAAGATTTTAATTTCTTTAATAATATTCTTTATTATTTTGCTAAATTAATTAATAAATGAAAAAAATGGCTGTGTAGAATTAAATCCTTAAATTTTTTAAATTTATTTTAAAGAATAATAATCACAAATTCATTGTTTATTTATCGTTTTTAAAATTTTGCAATATAATTTCGATAAATGTTCCATACAAGATTCTACTTGTCGATCACTCTACTTCTTTCGATTGCGGTGTTTAGCCCCATATTTCTATACATTCCAGCTTTATATAGACGACTGCTGAATATCTGGCCCAAAGGTTTGTAAATTTGGGGCATGGTGTGAGTAACTGGAGGCAAACTTCCATATGCACTGTTACTAGTCACGAACATGGGGTGTTGCTGCTTCTGTGAACGTCCATAACCTTCGAACCAGTCTGGATTGTTAAATCGCTTCGGTATATCTTTAACATTGTACAGATCTTCAGTTTTTGTAGCATTTCCTTCTGTTCTCCACGCGAGTTTGGAAGGAAGCTTCCAGTTGAAACGATTCACCATATCCTCCTGAACGTCCTCTGAAGGAACTGTGGTCCCATTAACTTCACTGTCGTTGCTCATGATGATTCTTTTAGTGTTCGAATCTTATAAAATTTTGAATTATATTCTAATATTCTATTTCTTTTTTTCGACAGTTTGTTCCGTTCTGAAGATAAATCCGAAACCGTGTTCCAATGCGTTAGGTTCAAAAGGAACTTGCATGTTTGTATGGGACTGCATTAAAACGGATGGTAAACATCTAGGAACGTGCGTTGATGGATTTTTATTTGGAAGCTGTTGCGAATATAATACGAAAAATACAAATGAAACATCGATAAATTCGGTTACAACTACGTCAACCGTTAGCCAGAATAACAAACTGGAAGAAGCTAAACCTACAGAAATTATCGCCATCCCTCCGATAGCTATCACTTCGGCTCCTTTAATAATTAGCCAAACTAAACCTTCATTAAACACGAGACAACCTTTAGGAACCTCCACGAAAACCACACAAACTACAAGCCTGAGAAACACGGATACCACTACAGTTCCTTCTACATCTACTTCTGAAAAACTCCCCATTGCAACGAGGAGCCCTGAAAGTAGGGAAGAAGGTAAGTTAGAGAACAGAACAATTTAACTTGAAAACAAGAGAATAAACTAAAAAAAGAAAAAAAAATTAATTTTGCTTTTGTAGAATGTGGCATTTCTCCGGCTCACCATAAGAGCAAAGTGGTTGGAGGAACGAATGCAGCTTTTGGTGCGTGGCCATGGCAAGTAAGAAGGCAAATGCGTTTTTCTCTATCTTGACTCGAAACATTTCGTAATAAATAATTTATAATATATTAATTTAGGCATCTGTGAGACGAACATCTTTCTTCGGATTTTCTAGTACGCATAGATGCGGAGGTGCCATCATAAATCGACAATGGATAGCCACAGCTGGCCATTGTGTAGACGAGTAAGAAGTCATCTACATCTACATCATCATTACAATTAAAAAAAATTACAATTAATTTACTTTTTTTATATTGCCACCTATAGTTTGCTGCTGCCACAAATTAGAATTCGAGTTGGTGAATACGATTTTGCCAGCGTGATGGAGCCATACCCTTATATAGAAAGGGGAGTGAAGAAGAAAGTAGTCCATCCTCGTTACAATTTTTTCACGTATGAGAATGATTTAGCTCTTGTGAAGCTCGAAGCACCCTTGGATCGACTTCCACACATAGCAACAATTTGTTTACCATCAGACACTGAAAAAGATCTCATAGGAAGGAATGCAACTGTCACTGGATGGGGAAGATTAAGCGAGGGTAAGATTGTCTGTCTACTTATTGTGTTGCAATTAGATATAAGGGCGATATAATTCTTAAATAATTATAATTTACTAATTTTAGGTGGTGTATTGCCCTCTATTCTTCAAGAAGTTCAGGTTCCTGTCATAAGTAATGAAAAATGTAAAAATATGTTTTTGAAAGCGGGTAGACACGAATATATACCTGAAATTTTTATGTGTGCAGGGTTCGAAGATGGAGGAAGAGACTCTTGTCAGGTATTGTCAATAAGGATTTTAATCGAAATATATAATTTGAAATACGCCATTGTTTAGAAAGCATTTGATGATTTAAGAAGTAAAATTACTGAAAAACTTCCTTAACTTTTCGAGATTCTCATTAATGATACTCATTTTAAACAAGATCATATTTTTAAATTAAACTTTTAATGATCCTATTGGTTAATCAATTATAACAGAGAAACAATATTGATATAACAATAATAAAGTGATATTCTCAGTCCTGTAGACATTGAGAGCCTCTTTTTATATCTGCCATTCGTTTGATAGATCCACAATACATTTGGTTTCATGATATAAAACACCCCAACACATGGGCAAACTGCCAAGGAAAGGAATCTCCCGCGAGGACTTTCTAACGGAAACTGGCTCTCTTTTGGTGTAGCACACACGAAGAAATTTGGAGTTTGAAAATCACGTGGTTGGGTGATAACAATCGCCCAACTACGTGACTTTCAAACTTCCAATATAAACTCATGGCGACTTTCAAACTCCTATTATTGTTTTTTGCCCGCTCTGTGGGCACTAACAATGCATTTTTCCCATCTTAATCCCATTGAACCCATCGTGGATTCGGCTACAGACCGATCGGGTGAAGGTTGGATCCGATATATCCATGAAAATTCCTAGAGGTTTGCCCGCATTCGATCCCGGATCTATCAGAATATACTGCCATCACATTATTATTGTTTTATCGGTGTTGGATATCACGTGGTTATTATATGTTACACATCTCATTTCTTCTAATAGAATTAAAGAATATAAATTAAAACTTTGGGTATATCTAGGAACCTACTTGGATAATCACAGAATTTTATAACTGTATTGCAATATCTATTTCTCGAAAAATAATTGACAAAATTATCCATTATCTTGTATCTTTGAAATCCTCACGCCAAGGATTTTCTGAAGCAAATTTCTAAAATCTTAATTGTTCTTGTACATAATCATTACATTATTATTTTTTTTTAAGGGAGATTCTGGTGGTCCACTACAAATGCAAGGAGAAGATGGAAGATGGTTCCTAGCTGGGATTATATCGTGGGGAATCGGTTGTGCAGAACCAAATATGCCAGGAGTTTGTACGAGGATATCGGTGTTCAAAGATTGGATATTGCAAAACATCAGCTAATACAGGAATTATAAATAATTTTTCATGTATAAACAGCACAGTTCGAAGGACAGCATGGATGATAGTTTGAGAAGATTAAAACACTCTGTGTGCCAAAATGAGAGGCAGGAATTTTATGAATGTGAGTCAAAACACAAGTATTGAAGATTAAATTATTACAAAGAACTCGAGAAAAAGTGTGAGAAGAGACGAACGAACTTTACATACCAACACGAATGAATAGTTACTGATCAAAATTATGAATTTGTATATTGAAAATGTACAGCACATCATATACAACAGCTATATATACATACGTACATATATATATATATATCTGTACACTAACACTTTCTATAGCAGAAAGCCTAAACATTGTGATGTCACTAACAGTAGTCAATCAGTTCTCCAATTTGTGCTCAGGAGTATATACTAAACATGGGCCCATGTAAATATGCACCGTACATATATATATATATATATATACACTAACACTTTCTATAGCAGAAAGCCTAAACATTGTGATGTCACTAACAGTAGTCAATCAGTTCTCCAATTTGTGGAAAGGTTAGAGATATTATTAAGAATGTGATGAGATTTATTACTTGTTTTTTATTCAGGGCTGTGGAGTCAGTAGATTTTTTTCACGATGATTCCAACCAGGGGCAGACTTGTTAATTAACAAAGTAGGCCTGAAAATTCTGACATAATCACATGATCTTGAAATCTAAGCTTCAATAAATATAGTTCTAATAAAGATAGAACATAGAAACTTTTTATTCCAAAGCTAAAATACTCCTCTAAGTAATGACATAGTCAATATATAAATATGTATTTTATAATTTTTACTTTTCCGGCTGTTATATAACAGAGGAAAAGTGTAGTGATTGATCAAAAAATGATCCCACCCCAAATTTTTGCATTTTTGGAGTCAGGACACCNATACCATTTTCTTTTTTAATTATAATAATTTATAAAAACAACAAATTTTATTTAAAACTTTATACAAGACTGAATTGAGGCCATATTGCAAATAAACTATTTTAAAAACATTCATAAAAAATGTAAGTATTAGATTTTTGGCTTTCTGTTAATATATAATTTTATATTAAAAAATTATTTAAGTATCCCAAAGATATAAGTAAAGCATTTTCATAAGTCTTTTCAGTCTTGAATCTTCATATCCACACTGTTGACTTTTGGTAGAGTGGATGCTTCATAGAAGAAATTCATTATATTATCATAAATAAATGTTATTTGAAATTCATTTAATGTCTACATTTTGGCCTTTATTATTATTGCACTCGAGGCACGAAGAGGCAATTAACACATAATTTTTGTGCGCTCAAAGCTTTACAATGGCATTTTAGATCACCTCTTACAACAAGGCATTTAAATATCATCACATAGTTTTAAGCTTTAGTAACTTCGTGAATCCAATCTAAGTAGTTTGTAACTCTAGTATACACACCGGGCTGTTCCTTTTCTCCACATTTACTACCAAAAGACACGATTCCGACTAGTATCCATCTCCTACTGTTGTTTGGAACCATCAGAGGACCTCCAGAATCTCCCTGAGACCAGACACGATTTTTAAGACTTTTAAACACGATTTAAATGCTAATACTATTTAAATAAATTAGACACTAACCTGGCAAGCATCCTTAAGTCCTTCGTGGTAACCAGCACATAACATACCTTTTGTAATTTTCTGCACATACCTCTTCTGACAGTCCACATTATTCCAGATTGGAACGGACACTTGCTGCAATGTTTCTGCGTTTCTTCCACCTTAAAATTTGCATAAAATTACACACGTGCTTGATATTTAAACCTCTCCATACTCTCCATGAAGCACTCACCATAAGATATCACGCCCCATCCCAAAACGGTAGCCATGTATCCTTCTAAATTGTTGTCTGCCATTTTGATAGAGGGCAAGCAAACTGGAGATATATCTATGTTGTATTTAACTTCGGATGCTAATTGGATAATTCCTATGTCATTATAGAATCCGTGCCTCATAAACTTAGCATGAGGTATAGTTTTTGTTACGTAAACGTCTATAGTATTCTTCCTATCGTAGTGATTGTATATCCTATGAGCGGCTAACCTGACAATTATAGAGCGTGGGTGATATCTACAACAAATAAGCAGTGATTTATGTAAAAACATACAAAAAAATACTTCAAAAATTTACATAATTTACACTTACTTCCGCCCACTCTTATGCACCAAGCAGTGAGCTGCCGTAATCACATGACGATTGTCAATTAAAGTACCACCGCACCAATATTCCCTACCACGATGGGTTATAAGGTATATAGCAGCCTGTGCAATGTACAGTATAAAATATTAATATCTAGATTAAAAATTTACTTATTTTTTTTTAAATACACAAGTATAAAACAACAAAGCAACATTTCAACATGAAATATTCAAAGATTCTTTCAATAACCATGAAAAAATTTCGAGAAACTATTAAGAAGATTCAAAGAAATATAGCCAAACCTCGATATAACGCACTGTAAATAGAGCCAGCCGACGGTCAGATGACCTAAGCGGTTAAGGCATTAGCCTACTGTTCTTAGGGACCCAGGTTCGAATCCGTGCGAAATCCATGGAAATTTTTCGGGGCGAATCTGTACTGCACACGTCGGACACCATCCCTTACCTCCCAGGCTTCTGGCCTAACCCAAAATGAGCATGATTAGAAAAGCCCTCTTAAGGCCAGTAACGGTGTGGATGAAACCACTGAACACTGAAGGTGGCTGGTTTATGCCTCACCAATTGGCCGAGTGTTTTCTCGTGTCTAACGCCTAATTAGGGGTTATGGGTTATTCTCCATAGAAAAAGTCCACCCGGGAGTCATTCTCACATGGTAAATCGTCCATTTGTTGCGTTGCCTTGCGTTAAGGGCATTGTAGATCATCGAAGTTTAAACCAAGTTCAAACTCGGTTTAGACTTCGATACTAGACATAATCCTTATTGTTTGAAAATAATTCGTCCGTCAAAGGTAGCCTTGTTTAGGGGTGCGCTATATCGAGGTTTGGCATTACTTTAAATATTAAACCCCTATATAAACTATATATACCTAGATACAGTTAAACATCTACGTGTATATTAGTTTGTTAGGCCTATAAATTACATACGGTTAATTGTCTCTTAGATGTAATGCCCCCATCAGTAGTATACTGATGGGGGCATTACATCTAAGAGACAATTAACCGTATGTAATTAACCGTGTTACATGTAAGAGACAATTAACCGTATGGCATTACATCTAAGATGACAATTAACCGTGTAACAATAATTAGTTAGGCCCTACAACAATTCAAACGAGTAGTATTTTAAATAGAAATGTAAAACAATATTAATTTTATAATACATAAATTGTATACGAAGTACATTACATGATCAGGGCCCCTCGAATTTTTTGGGCCACTTACCTTGCTGGGGCCTAATTTATTAATTACAAACAATACAGAGTTAAATAATAAAATTTAACAATAAATAAAGGTTTTTTTTAATACACAAAATATGCAATTAAATGAATCATTTGCAAGAAATAGGGCCTGATCTATACGTAAACTAAACACAGAGGCCTCACTCTACCAGGTTACAGCTTAGTGGAGAACGAAGGGCCCTTCATACGTTATAATTTAGATCTTACAAATTTA
The DNA here is from genome assembly GCF_000671375.1 of Centruroides sculpturatus. Taxonomy (NCBI): domain Eukaryota; kingdom Metazoa; phylum Arthropoda; class Arachnida; order Scorpiones; family Buthidae; genus Centruroides; species Centruroides sculpturatus. The sequence continues at coordinate 1,856,593 of NW_019384326.1, forward strand.
AATCTCGTCTTATTTTAAGTCCCCCATATGTATATGACGCGGGAAACGGGCCTTTTGAATCCCCTTTTGTAGGGCCTATAAATCTCGTATACATCTCATCGATTGTCGTAACGATGCAGCAATTTTTAAGAATATTAAAACTTTATTTATTAATTAATAATAAAAATAAAAATAATATTTACCATCCAAGGCCAATTACCAGCTTCGGATTCGAACCCACCTACGATTCTTCCATCCCTTCCGGAATGCCCACAACCTAAATATTCGAATTATTTTCGTAAAAATGAATATTTTTAATTTATTATTATACGCTTTATTTATTTTATATTTTTAAAATTATTTTAAAAAAATAAATAAATAAATAAAGTTTACAATAAAAGTATTGCTTACAGTATAAAAATAGATTAAAATACATTCAAGTACAGTATAAAACACAATAGTAAAATATTTACGCTGTAAATGTGTAAAAACCTTCACTTATAATATAAAATACATTCGAACTTTATACTGTAATCGAAGATTTTTATAGTATTTAGAGTACTGTACAGTACAAAACAGTGTAAAGTATTTACACTGTTTAATAAAACAGTGTAAATACTGTGTAAAGTATAAAATAGTGTAAAGTATTTACACTGTTTTATACTTTACTGTAAGTATTTTAATCTATTTTTACAATGTAAACAATAACTTTCCTGTATTTTCATATTAAACATAATTTTTCAATAAAATATAGGCCTATTAGTGTATTTTACTGTATTTTACAGTATAAAACTATTCACAGTTATTTACATTAAAAAAACAGTGAAAAACACTTCGTACGATTGTACGATAAATTTTTTCATAACATTTACTGTATTTTACGATACATTACTGCATATTGCTTTGTGTATTGTACTGTACATATTTCCATTGTATTTACTACAACTTAGTTCTATTTTACTGTATTTGTTCTAATCTACTGTATTTTACTGTAATATAATTTTTTACACAGTAATTTACTTAATACATCTAAATAATTACCTCTAGTCGACTCGGCGATAATGGGTTGTTTAAACAATGACAAATCGCTTAAGGTTTCATTTACAGCTTCAGTGGTCGTGTCAATAGTAGTTACAGTAGTTGAAGTAGTCTCAACGTCAGTAGGCCAGATAACTGTAGTAGAGGGTAAACTAGACGTAAAATTATCATAAGTAATGGTCGTAGTAGTAATTGGATCCAATTTATCAGTAGTAGTTGCAGTAGCAACCGTCGAAGTCACGTCCTATAAAAGATCGTGGGGTGTGAGTTGGTTAGTTTAAAAAGGCTGATTTTACTGTTTACTCACCGGAATAACTGGACAGCAAACACCAGGCATGGAAAAAGGCCTGAAACATACAGACTGACGGAGTTTATTCAGATCAAAAATCAGGTATATGCACTGAGTAACCACGCTGCAAACACCAGGTAAACCATCGGGTGTCCTACACTGATACGAACTTTGAAACGGTCGTAACATGGTGTTTAATACCCGGTTCCTCCGATCTCCAAGAGAAAAATCAAAGATGATAATCAGTTAAGGGTGAAGATGGGCTCAAAATAAAGATTTGGTCAAGAGAAATTACATAGTTTACTCACTTGTGTGTTGCAATCTTCCCTGAGAAAACAGTAAAAATAGAAAAAGTACGAGGAGGTTCCATTCTTTTCTCCTACAAAATTAAAAAAAAAAACAGAAATTCTTATAGAAAATTAGTAATTTAGCTTTATTTATGGGTAAATTTAAGATTAAAACGTAAATTAATCTGCACAATTTCTTAAAAACAGGAAGAAATGGTTGGTTTATAAATTTCCCTTTCTATTATCTTAAACTATTCTTTGTTTTTCTGTTCTATTCGACAATTAATTTTTTTTGTTGTTTTTTTTTTTTGTAAATTGAAGAAACTAGGTAAAGAAAGAAATCAGTCGTTGACCGTAACAGTTGCACTACAAAATCTATTATCTGATTTTCCGCCCATCAAACATACCTAAAAAAAAAAAAAGTGGACTCTGAACAAAAAAGGCATCATTTCTCTGGACTTGACCTTCTAGAATATTTTAAAATCTACATAAAATGAGTACAGCAGCTAGGTTATAAACAATCCTACGCACGAACCATCCATAAAATATAACTCGCCCCCATTGGAAGCGCGTTATTCAAGAATTTCGATACGTGAAGTTTAAACGGTTATTTCCTCTAAATTTACCGGAATTTTAGCCAGTTTTCAAGAATATCGTAGGAGCAAGTTTCCGTCTACGTTACAGTAATCATTCAGGCTACAAGAAGTAATTTTATTACGCGTTAAGCGTCCAAAACTTAACAATAGACCTCAAGGTTGCGCGCCTCCTTGACAATACAGCGCTTAAAAGTAAAAAAATAGAATGTTTTATTGATAATAATTCGTTTTTAAGTAATATTCTTTACGATAAGCTAAAGACTGCAAAATATTTAATTTAAAAAAAAAGGAAAAAAAAGCAAATTGAGTGATATTCATCGCTAACCATCTCTACCTCTCTCGTGACCCAAAACGAATCCCTCCAGGCAAATCGGCAATTCGAGCTTATCAAGTAGCAAATCATCATCAGTAAACTTTAATTTTGCAACAAAATCAATTTAAATAAATCTGCAACTAAACTATACAAGTGTCAAAAGTTAACCCGGATCCTATTATGGACTTTGCTTATCTGAAGTGCATCAGTGCCAATTAATCTTTCAATTTAATCTCGATTTGTTAACGCACTGAAACGTTTTATTTACTTGGCTCTAATCACCTTCTATAGAATTAGTGAGAAGGGGTCTTGGGGTCAACAAAACTCTATGGAAATAAGCTATGTACTGTACGTGCCCCAAAGAAATGTGGCAGAAAAGTAGAGAATATTTTTAAAAATAGAAGAGAAAATTTATTTTACTTTAAAAAAAAAAATAATAAAAATAGTAAGAAAACACAGTATTGTGTTTGTCTTCCTCGTTTTTAACCCGTAATGTTCCAATTATTAAGTATTCTTGTCAGTTCTTGAACATCACAAATTTACAGGTTTGGTGGCCTTGAACGTTACTGAATTATTCTGTATTCTATTATTTCGAATGTAATAAGGATAAAAATAACAGATAAAGGGACCGTCCATTAACTGCATGTACAGTTTTTTAGCACCCTTTCCCTCCTCCTGTTGTGTACAGTGAGATACTTCCAGCAAACCCTTGTTCTGTACTGTACTGTACTTCTAGCAAACATCCTCCCCTTTGAACAAATTCGTACAATAGTCCACGGACCCCCTGACATTTAAGAAATGACTAAAAAGTTTTGTAAATACTATTCACGTGATTAGTAAATAGGACTTACAAAAACAAATTCGTATGCCACACTAAAAAAAAAAGCATACGTAGACAATGCCTCGATCCCTCCCTCTGTACTTTTTGCAACCCTTTTAAATTGTACACGTAATTAACGAAATGTATATATAATATACGTATTTAAATTAGATAAGGAACTGTAACAAATAATTGCTGCATAAGATAAAAATTTTATTACACGAAAACGCAGTAGTAAGCAGTATTATGCATAAGCAAACCATTATATAAGATCCCTCATATATAAGGATTTAGCATTACACAAGGATGACCATCCAAAAATACAGCATCAGACAAAGAACCACTATACACGTGGGTCCACTAAGTACGATTAGAGAAGTATTTAGGATTAGAATAGACTTATATCGATGCCAATATACAGAGAACCACTATAAGTACCCACTGGGCATAATTAGGCAAGTGTTAAATATGCTAATTGGTAGCCTAAGTATCTACTATAAATAATAGGAAAATTGAACAGTAATCAGCTCAAAACTTTCTTTCAAAGACAAAGCTCGCATACTGATGTAATTATTGTGTAATATAAATGGTAGAACTGCTAAATTAATCAATTAAAAATGTTTACTTACATGTTAACAGTTATACATGGGGCCCTATAAGTCCAGATAGTTATAATATAAGGCCTAATTCCTTGGTTGATGTGTGGTTGTGGCGAACGGAACTGTGTGTGTTTGACACAAATCGTCACAAATATGGGTCGGAAGAATGACCCAGATTTCGCTTGACGTCCAAATCACGAACGAATCAGATAATTTGGGGGGAAAAAATAGAAGTTAAAATTTCCCTTTATAAAATCTCTACGCTTTTCTAACTTCATAATTAAGAAAAAAGCAAAAATAGAAATAACATTGCAATCAAACCATCCGTAATTTGTGTGAAGTCCCCGCGCTTTGCAATAGGGATAAATTCGATCAGGAAATTGAATTTTTAAAAGAAAAATTTAGGGATTTTATCGAGGAAAAATCCCCATATTAGAAATTTCACAGAAAATGTCCTACTCCCTAAATATAAAGAAAAATCCCTATCGTATTCACCCGTCTCGAATTATGCAATCTGGGAGTTACCTTAAAAAACGAACTTTCCCAACAAACCAGGTAAATGCCCTTCCTTATTGGAATTTCCCAGATGAGTTAAAAGTACTTACTGTAATATGGAAATAGGTTACTTTTTGTTTTGAGCCCCCTAAACCTGTTTATATTTATTCGAAAACCCTCGAGCTATACTTAGAGGAAAGTAGATTAAATAAATCTGTAGATCCGTTGTGCCTTTGTCTATATTTTTCACCTTCGTACCCTCAGCTAAGGGGTTTCTTTTTTTCAATAGATTAATCTCGTGATCGAAGAAAATAATAAGAGGCCCCCCAACTATATTTGTCAAAGTTCATTCAACCGTTTACTTCCGAGTAGTATCCTAAATGACATCACGAATTACATCTCTTAACATTTGTTTTTAATAACCCATGAATGAAAAGTCAAAAATCGAAGTTTCTTTCCGAATTTTAAACCCACAATGAGCATAAAAAACTGGAAATCGCATAAGATTTTTAAGTTTTAAACCCATAATGAATATCCCAAATACAACACATCACTCCCAATTTCAGTTTCCCAAACGTAATGGGCACATAATATTTGAAGGATAACTCGAAATTTTTATTGATTTTACTACATTATAGAGGTTATTGACCCATTTTATTAATAAAATCTCATTTTGCATGATACGTTATGGATGTTTATACAAATTACAAAACACTTTTTTTTAAATTGAAATAAAAAAAACTGGTTCATTGACTCGCAAAAAAACGGATGTGCGGTTTTTGTACAGGAAATTAAACAAAAAATATGTATAATATGATTAATAGACATAGGAAACTTTACCTTTTTTTTTTCAGTTTCTAAAACGAATTTCCAAGTAAAATTTGTAATTTGTTCAAATTTAAAATGTCAAATTGGGAACGTTAACAAGAAGACCATCAAGCATTGATTTAATGATAAAAAAGACTAAAGTCGTGAGAAAATAACTAATGAAAAGCATATAGAAACATGAGAATAATAAGATAAACACATAAAGTGACTAAAGGAGCGTATAAACAAAACTTAACCAATTAGTCTAATTATATAATTAGAAGTACAAATAGGAATTGTTACTCATAAAGGGAAGGGAACAAAGGAGAAACAAATATTCTTTAAACTAAGACAAATTAATTACTAACACAGAGAAGAGCAGGAAATAAATGGTTAGCGAATAGAAAAAAAAAATTAAACAAAACAATGGAATAGAGTAAAGGGTGGTTCGTAAGTCGGTTAACCGAGTCTTAATCTACGTACTGTATACATTACACTGCGAATATGGATAAGTGTTTTATCGTAACGTGATTAAGTACTTAAATAAGATAGTTAACTGAGTTTTGAGCCATCCAGTGTAGCCATTATCATACCAAAAGTCGGTTAACTGTTCTTTGTTGTTTTTTTTTTTTTATATGCTCCAAGTACCGTACGTTTAAGAATACGAATCGTTCAACAAACATAGGAAAGTAAGTGAATTGATGTATGAGAAAGCCAAATGGCAAGAGAAAATATGAAAGGACGAGTAAATAGAACATATTAAAATTAATTAATAATTAATGAAACAGATATTAAAAGACAATGGAACAAAGTCTATTCAATATTAAAACGGTGTGCTAAATAAAGCACATAGATGAGAAACTAGGAAGCGTATAGAATATAAAGCGATTAATGATGTAGATAAATACTTTTCGAGCCTTTCCGATTTTGGAGAAGATAAAACACGAAGAGCACAGAAGAGAATTTGAAGTAAATGTGCGAAAAGAACGTTGAGAAATTAAAAGTACAAGGTGGAAAATCAAATTAGGAATCGCTAGTTAGGCCCTTATGACAATGATTAAAGGTCAAGGTCGCGCTTGGCAACATTTCCCACAACAAGCCGTCAACCAATCACAGGTAGAAGGTAAATGTCATTGACCGGCGGAGTCTATGTTTTCCACCTGTCTCCCTCCGTTTGGCGATTATGGAGGAGAAATCTTGATCTCGATGACCCCACAGGCGTTCAATATGGCAATGTGGCAATGTGTGCTGCTACTGTGGTTACTTCGACCGACGGATGGTCAAGGACACAATTCCAGCCAAGAGGCATTATCAGGTAAGACATGTTTCCTTTTTAGAATCCACTTCCTTCAACAAAGGTGCTTTCAACCTCCTCCTTGCTGAGGCGATAGTGAAATCATTCGAGAAAAATGAAAGTAATATCGCCTTTTACTGTGGTATATTCTTGTATTGTAAGCGGACAAATTTCGTTAACGAAATCGACTCCCTCGTTGGTGAAAATTTAAGCCAATTCCGTGGCGAATTTCTTCGGATTTTAAACAATTTTATGATAAAAGATACCATTCTTGATCTGTGGCAAATTCTTTTACCATAAATTTGAATGTATAAAAGGCTTAAAAGTATCAAAAAATGCGCTTAAAATGTAATTTTATCCATTGTTTCAATGGGCGTAAAAATTCCTCCTGAAGTCCCACTATAGGTATTTCTGTCTCGGGTCTTTGCCCTTAACCCATCAGTATCTATTTATGGCATTCTTCAATTTAAAACCATATATTTATATAAACATGCCTAATTTTCTCTTCAATTGAACTGTGAAGCTTTCAATTACTAAAAATATACCACTTGATAGGGACCTGATACGCAATGCTATTATTTTTAAGCTGAATATTTATTTAATATTTATATTTATTTGTGATATTTCACGCTAAAGTGAGGATGAAAGTAATTTTAATGGATATAACACGCAATAAAATACGCTTCACGCTATTAAGTGTGACAGTTTCTCAGTAACCAAGTATGTTGCATGGTTTCAAGCTGTATTAAAGGAACACAAACCATGTATTTTTTTAATTATTGGTTTATCATCTTACAGATGCACAGCAAAGCATACAGAACATAAAATGTCCAGGTGACTGCGTTAATCTTTTCGCATCCTTCCTATGCGATCGAGTCTTGGATCAAGTCAAGTGCGACGACGATTATTCAAGATGTTGCGTGGCCGAAGACATGATTTTTGGTACCGAAGTGGTGACGTCGCCCCCGTTACCCGAAGAATTCGAAAATGCCACTACTACAACCCCGAGTACAACCACGTTGTCTACGTACCACGTCGAACCAACGTCACACCCATTCAGTCACAGCAAATTGGCATCTTGTCCGGGATCGTGTGTAGACAGACGTCACAGTGCCTCGTGCGAGAAAATCGCTAAAACTGTTTGCAGCCAAGAGGGCAAAGACTGCTGTTCTAAAAATGTCACCATTTCGGAAACGAAACCGGATTTATGCCCGGGGACTTGCGTTTCGGCTCTCTTTAGTCTGTTATGCGACCACGTGGCACACGAGTATTTCTGTGCAGACGGTGGCAAATGCTGTGTTCCTCCAACCACAACAACCACCCTCCCACCTATAAACCCATGTCCCGGAAACTGTATTCCCACTTTACTAAGTGGAATGTGCAACAGACCGTCACTGTTAATAGTGAAAACGACAGATTGCCCAGCAGGGACGATCTGTTGTTACACGCCTGTCGAACGGATCAAGCCTACAACTCCTCCATCAACTCTACCGACGACCCCGATTCCGAAAGTGAAACCGAACAAGGCAAACTTTCCCATTGAGTACATGTGTCCCGGTACATGTATCAACACCCTTCTTCGATTCACGTGTGTAAAAAATCACATAATATATAATCGATTCAACTGTAATACACCTGGAACAGTTTGTTGTGTTTCTATTTATGAGGTAAACAGGTTTGAGCAGATGTTCCGGCGACCTCATTCTCCTTCTCGAATCACCAATTATACAATTCATACAAACATAAAAGGTAATTTACAATTCTAATTACATTATAAAACAAAGTTGTCTTACATAATTTCTGCATGTTAATCAGTTTTTAAATTCGCATTCCTCTGCATAAATTCTGGCAGCTCCCAGCGTGCGGATACCAAACCCTTACATGTGTGGAATCAAAGGAACCGATAGAAGGCAGGCAAAGATTATAGGGGGCCTCGACTCTCTACCGGGAGAATGGTGCTGGCAGGTAATTAATTGTAATTTTAATTAAAATTTTCAAATTTTAAAACACTCCTCTCCTTTAAGGTTGCTCTCATAAATTCTCAAAATCAGTATCTATGTGGTGGAGCCTTAATTGGTACTCAGTGGGTTTTAACTGCAGCACATTGCATAACCAAGTAGGTTTTCACAATATCAATTAGCCTTCATTTATTTTTTATGATGTAACTTTAAACATGTTTCTGTACAGCATTGTGAGAAATGGAGATGCCCTGTTCATTAGGGCAGGTGAAAATGATCTGACACAACAGAAACAAAGAAAGTCAACATCCGAAACAAAGCGAGTCATCACTACTTACATCCATCACAATCACAACAGTCAGACATTAGATAACGATATCGCACTCTTGAAGTTACAGTTGCCGGTAGAACTAAACAAAAACATCTGCCTGATCTGCTTACCTGCTCGAGGAGTCACTCAGCAGGCCGGAAAATTATGCACCGTAACCGGTTACGGCTATCAAGGAGAAGGTAAGACCGAATATATCCATTTATAATTAACTAGTTTTAACACAAATAATTCATTTCAGCTGGCCCCATAGCACTTAAAGTCAGACAAGCACAACTGCCAATTATTGACGAAAGAGAATGTACAGTTCAAATTAATGCAGTTACAGAAAAGTTATTTGTTCTACCTGCTAGCAGCTTCTGTGCAGGTGGCAAAGAAGGTGAAGATGCCTGTCAGGTAATTTATTTACTTTCTGTAGTTACACAAACTAGACACGAGTGGTTTAAACAATTTAAACGCATTCAGGGAGACGGCGGAGGACCTTTAGTTTGCGAAGTGGACGGATTTTACGAGCTGACGGGAATCGTGTCGTGGGGTTTTGGCTGCGGCAGACAGGACGTGCCTGGAATTTATGTGAAAGTTTCTTCATTCATCGGCTGGATAAATCAGATCATCAGCGTCAATAATTTATAGTGAAAAAGTAATTTATCACTCTACCTCCAATACCAAAAATTAATTTTGATCATTTTCTAGTTTAATTATATCAGTGTTTTTACATAATTATTATTATTCAGGGTTGAAATAAGTTTTGTATAAATGTTAATAAATCACCAAATAAATCATTATATAACAAAATAATGTTTGGTTAATAGATACGAGCGCGCATATCTTTTGGACCGAGCATCCTTCATAAAAGAAAAATGTGTTTCTTAAGAAAAATTTATCTTTAAAAAAGCATTTTCAATTGTTATTGAGGAAATTAATACAATTTACTTCCTTTTACATGTTACAAAATATATAATGTCAATAAATAACATCAAATTTTATCTAGAAGATTGATTATCACCCAAACCAATTACTCACCTACTGAGATATTCACACTCTTCATATCTTCCTATTAATTTTAATAAATAATTAACAATTACCAACACAATAGATATACACAGCCACAATTATGCCCATTAGGTACAACCCATAATGTTGTTAATGGTACAGGGAAGAGAAGGAAAACAATACCTGAATTACTACTGCCATGTTAAATTATAGGAATATGGTTCAGACTTGAGTCAAATCTCCTGTACTACCTTAATGCTTGGCAATTTGGCTGGCTATTTTCTATTAAAACAATATATTTACAATTGAATTTATGATTTAGTTGGATTTGGGTAAGACGTGTGATTAGCCAATTTAAAAATTCATTGGTATATTTATTTACAAATAAATTTAAACAAACTGTTAATGTATCTTCAAGGCATGCTTCAGAGAAACTTTTATATTGCCAAATGCCAATCAGTCTTCATCTATGGTTATGGTTATACAAGTTTAATTTGAATTTATAGTTGCTGCAACTACCGCCTCTATTGCTGACTGGAATATAGCAACCCTTCAACTTCTCCTATATTTAAGGAACAGATAAGTCTGTGGAAACACAGGAATAAAGAGATGAGAAAACATTGTTACTCCTTTCTTCATTGATGGGTATATTCATTACCCATATAAACCAATGGAACTGAATATAAAAGCTGCAATGACGACGAAAGACCTTAAAGATGTGATAAAAAATGGCTTTTAGAACTTCTTTGACAAGTGGGTATGAAATTGTTGGAGCAATATGTGTGAAGGTTGTGCCGCAATTTGAAGGTGGTGCCGCAAAATACCTGTGCCGAACATCAGTTCATGTTTTTGGCTCTATTGTGTATATGCATACATATACAAAATATAGTCAAATATAAAACCTCTGGAGCAGGGATTCTAATCATTGCACTGGTTCCAATTTCTTTCCATGTGAATTTTATAGCTCCGGTCCCAATCAAACATTTAATTTTTAGGTGCAATTGTTCTCTTGACTGCATATATCAATATCAATATATAACTTTATCATTATTCTCAGATATATAAAACTATAATTTAAATACAAGATAATGTTCTCTATACAACAGAATTAAAGTAGTGAAGATCAAATTAAACCATAATTCAGAGAGAGAGAATTACTTACTTTTCGGTGGTCATATTTACAAACACGAAAGTTATAATAAAGTAGCTATTGCGTGTAAAATGAGTACAGTATTTCAAAGAAAAATTTTAATTGGTAAATCTATTTTATTTATTTTATTAATAATTACAGTATAAGCCATATATAAGTTACAGACATTTATAATTCCATAAAAGTTATCTAGAAAAAATACTTCTAATTGTTGAATTACTTTAAATATTGAGTCATATTTATCACTAATATTTATATATTTCTTTTTCAAAAATATATTTTAACATTTAGAAAGTGTAACATTAATATAAATATACATATAATCTTCAATAAATTATATATGTTAGAATTTGACATATATATTTTTGTACATTTATTAATATAGTGGTTAAAACTATAGATTAAAATTTAAAATATATGAAAATGTTACCGTTTACAAATATATACAAGCCTCAAATATCTTCAAAATATTTGTATCATCCTATAAAAGCAGGCAATTCGGTAAAACAAATTTGGATATTTTCATTCTCTTCTTCAGTTCTTTCTCTCTGTTCTTCATGTAAACTGTCATCTTCATAATGATGAAAATCTTGAGGAATGCTAAGAAGTTGTATAATATCATCATCCGTTTTATCATTCGACTCGACAAATAACTTTCGAAAGGCCATGCAATGCATGTGTCTCTGTTTTTCGTAAGCTATCCTCTGAAATCCAATATGTTCCAATGCCAATCTCCATTTTTTCATCATGGGAGCATTACAATGTTGTTTTTTAGAATCTGGAGTCACTATGAGCAATAATCCGTCATATTTCAAGAGTTTCCATGCTTTTTGACAAAACACAAATCTTTGTTTCGGTGCCGGTAAATATTCTAAAACTAACGAAAATACAACAACGTCAAACGTACACTCGCTAAGTTCTGTCAATGCCTCCGACTGCAACAAATTTGAGACTTTTGGTTGAGACGAAATTTTTAGCTGAAGAAAATCACATTGTAACACATTCTGAAAAATTTTAAAAAAACCAAGCATGGAATTTTTAATCAAATATTAAAATATTTTAATAATTATATTATACAAACCTCTACAGCAGGTGTGAGATCAATTGCTGTGCATTGATATTCAGGATAAACAGAAAATGGATTATAACAACTGCCGACATCTAATAGTTTTACCTTCCCAACAAGTGGCAAAATTCTGTAGAAAAGTAACAGAAATCCATGTCCAACATTTAAAATCTAAATTACATCTCATATACAACTTTATAAATTTAATTTAGTCATCATATTGTTGGAATAATAAATATACTCACATCTTTTTATTAATACAATTATTATCTGCTTTATCATTACACAAGTTTGATTTCTCCAATAACCTCTTTAGTTTCCCTCCACAAAAATAATCACTAAAAAATATTAAAATTATATTTTATTTTTATATTATTTATTAATTTAAAAAATTTATGTATATTTTTTCATACATGCAAGTCTGATGACACCAAGTTATCCTCGTATTCTTTTCTAACCAAGCAGTAGTTGCGAGTTGAAACATAGCTTTTGAATATTCTTTTCTCTTCTCAATATCGTTGAGATGAGTCATCCATACTGCATCGTGATTGCCAGAAGCTGTTTAATTAATGCATTTTATGAAATAACATTGGAATACATCAATTCTTTAAACTTAAAACAAAGCTTCTTGCTAATGTACTGTACACGACTAAAAAACTTTCAAATAAACTAGCTATTACTTCAGGGTCTTCCAAGATGAATGCTACCATTTTAAATTACCGTAATTATGTTATTATCCGAGAAGTATGTAACATATACCAATTGACAGAGTAACCTCCCAAGTTTCATCTCTTGTCTGCATTGAAATGTGTTGTCGTCTACCGCCTCTAGGAAGCACCATAAATAAAAATGGTGACTCTGCAGCAAAAAAAAAGCCATTTTGTGTTCAACAGTTTATAAAATCAGAATCAATCAGGAGCAAATTCTCTGGGCTTGCTTAGTATGTGCCACATTATTAAGAGAAAGTTTTGATTGTCAATATATTTTTTATGAGAATAAATATGCTAATACAGTAGAACCTCGAAAACTCGTCCCTCGATAACTTAGCACTCCGGATAACTGGTCCACACCTTGGCAGGGCGAAAAAATCCTTAGTTAATTAATTTTCATTATAGACAGCTTTATAAAAGTATAAAAGCTCTCATAAAGTATTTTTCTGAGGTCTGTCTTATCAGGTAAATTACTGTACACAGTGTATTCATTAATTTTCATTTTCATGTAGTGGCTCTATGCCTTCATAAAGGACGTACTTTTCCTTTGTTTAAGGGTATTTGGGCAGTTTATTCTCTGTTATATTCTTCTCAAGTAAACAATAACAAGTTACAGTACAGTATTTTCTGAGGAAATACTCGTACTTATTTTTTTTAACCCCATTCCCGATAACTCGGCATTTTCACAAACTCGGCCACCCTTCAGTCCACATTAGGTCGAGTTTTCGAGGTTCTACTGTAATAATTTATTCTAATGTGTAAACTCTTTTATCATTTGTGTTTCCTTTTACATTGGCATCGTGTGCAGGTTTTCAGTGGCAAACAAGTGCACATGCATAACATCATTCAAAGCATTTAACACAGCCAGATTGTATCGAAAGCTTGTGGTACCCAGTCAGCATACAGATATTGTATATAGAAGCAGATCTACATAGGGACTAACAGGACTTAAGCCCTGGGCACCCAATGTCAAGGGCCCACAAAAATTAAATTATTACCATAAATTTTTAATACTTTTTCATTATAATATAATATATTTCATATACAGTATACCTCGACTTACGTGAACCCGGAGTTACATGATTTTCAAATCTTGTCGATTTGTCTTCTGTTTGAGCGCCCCGCAACTCTTGATTACTCACTCCCCTCATACTATTGTTCAGCTTACATGTTTGGATGTGTCGTGCGGAATCGACACATAGCTAAAATTTATTTTGTGTTATTTATTTCTGTGTTTGTTATATCTACGAAGACTTGAGAGACCCTATGTGGTGATTTCTTGTAACCATGAACGAATCAAAAGATGAGATAAGGTTAACGAGAACATTTATTAGCTTACATTCATCCCACTTGAATTTTACACAAATTGCGAAATTATACACTGACTTACGCGGTCATCGCTCGGTCCCATCTATCGCGTAAGTTCGGGATATTACTGTATTTCATGTGTAGACATAATGGGCTTTATAATAGTCCATGCTTTTTTATTCACACCAAATAACATTTCTGCCTATTGTTTAGTGCTAGAGATAGGCCTGTTATTCTTATAACTTTCAGCATGCCCAAAAATTTTGGTCAGGATTTGCCCCTGGAATCAATCACCATTGCACAACATGAGTAATCTGTCAATATAAACTCCCCTGATGAAGACTCCTAAATGGAGCTAAAAATGTTTGTGTGTTTATTGAAATCATGTGCTAGAGTAAGTACTGAGGTTTAATTTGAAGAGAATTGCGGCTGCCGTGAGAGGAATGACGACAGATATGCCATAGTGAGCATAGGAAGAATTTGAACTTTGGTCAGATGTGTGCCTTATGACACAAGATGCACAAACTGAGAAATTGTAATGGGTAAATGTGAAATTTGGACAGTTTTCCAATGTATGTTACAACATTCTTGGATAATAATTAACATACAGTAATTATAATAATTTAAAACAGTAACATTCTTTTTGGAAGACTCTATAAGTTCACAATTCAAACTAGCAATAAATTATCATTGCTCATTACATAGAAGCATATAAATTTCTACTTGTTTTGGTATTATAGGTAATATAAAACTTAGATTTCATCATTATACCTGAGATTCCTAAATAATGAATGAATCGCACATACATTAAACTGGGCACTAAATTCAAATTAAGACCAAACACCTAACGTCTATTTTTTTTTTTAAATTATATTACAGGCAGTGCCGTCAAATGGCTATTAGATCTCCCCAAATTACACATATCCCCATAAAATAAATAAATAAAACTAAAACAGAATTATGAACCAGTGGTACGCTTAACTGGGGAAAACAAGAGGGGGAGGAAAGGTCATCCCAATCATTTGCAAAAAGAGAAAATTGCATGATTTTGAAAGACAAATATGTCAACTTTAATATTGTTGTAAATGTGTAAGAAAAATTTTAAAGTGTTTAGATTTTATAACAGCGAAAAACAAATAATTAGGTATGTACTTCATTGTAAATTTGTCATGTAAAATCCACATAAAAAATAAGGTTTTAAAATATTTTAGATAACATAAACTCTTAGATTTTCTTAGATTAAAGTGTGTTAAGCGCCAAGAAATTTTTGTAACAACCAGTAAACATAAGCGATGAAACCTGTGGTTTTTAATATCTTGATAACCTGTAATTAAAAAGGTATGCTTTTAGAAAAACAATACCTAATATGTTTGTTGTAATTTTATAGTGTTGAATTTTTGTTTTTAGTTGGCTGAAGAGGGGCAATAAATGCCCGAAACGTGTGTAATAACAACACGTATCAACTGAATAAAACTTGATGATGAGTATTGCCAAGTGCCTGAAGATAAATACGATAATTATTTGTGTTTGAATTACTACTAATAACTACAAGCACAGTTTCAAAAGTACCAGAATTATGAACACAAACATAAAGCCACAATAATTGTTAAAATTAACAAAATTTTATAAATGGAAATCTGATTTGCATAATCTTTTCAATTTTAAAAATTCAACATGCAAAAATCTTTTAAATTCTGTTAAATTACGCATTACCCAGTTAAGAAAAGATTGCTGCATTATAATAAGTAGTTTTCTGAATTAAATAAACATGATTTGTTTTGCATAGTTTTTGCTGGGATACAAAGATATAAAACTTTCAGATCCATAAAAGCATTAAAAACTATATAAAATAAGATTCTGTCAAACAAACCTTTAGTTTTGTTTGACAGAATCTTTGACGTATTATAAAATCAAAGTCAAAATACAGTAAATTGGCTACTTTGTTAAAAAGGAAATAAACTTTTGATAATGCTCTTTCAACTTTTAATACCAGAGATGATGAGACAGAAGTCCAAATTAATAATGCATTACCTACAACTAATTGAAAATTGACATAAAATATTGAATAAAGTATAGGTTTAGTAATTATAAATCAAGTTTCTCAAAAGAATACCTCTGTGAATGGCCAAACTTTTAACAATTCTATTAATATGGTCAAAAAAAGTTGCTTTATTATCAAAAATAATTTCTAGATCTGAAATTTTATCCACATAGTTAATAATCGAATTGCTTATGGTAAATGCATAGTTCAAAGGTTTTCATAAGAGAGTTATGGATTTAAACCTGTTGAATTATTATACTTCAGGGATGTAGTGTGGATTATAGCATCAGTGGTATAATATACAGTATACTAATATACACCGGATGTCCATTTTAATCAATATATCCACCAGTGGCCAATGGAGTTCCCTGAACACTGGAAGTTCAGTCGTGGGTTCGCGCCTCACTCAGATGGACTGGTGATGTGGAGTTTTCCGGGTTTTCTCCACGTATGTAACGCCTAAATAGGAGCTAGTTTCCCTTAAAAAGACCTCCCAGAAGCATCCCCTAGTCAGATCGCCCAAGTGTTGTATTGTCATAACTTAAAAAAACAAACAAACAGCAAATATCTCAAGAAGTTGGAATTCTACAAAAAATTTATAACAGACAAAATTTGTACTATATCAAGTGGATCACAAGATGTAATGGTTGATTATTTGCCTTACAAAGTGGTTGATGTTCTAATTTTATGAGAATATCATCAAGATTACAGGTAATCAGCTCAATTGTATCACGATTGCTATCCTGATAGCCAAATGCTGCTGATCTTTAACTGATGAAGCATGATGCTGAGTAAGAAGGAACAAATTCAAGTTGTTTTGATAGGAGATATGAAGTGTGTGTATATATATACACTCTTTCTGCATAGGCACTCAGATCTTTTAATCATATCCACTGTGGGCTAAGCCTACAGGTGGTGAGGGACAGGACCCTATCCAACCTATCCAGAATAAACCACCTCCCAAAAAATTCCTGAGGATTTTTTGACTGCTCGAATTCAATTCCAGATTTTCTAGAGTGGTAGGCTGATTAATGCTTTAACTACCTTGGCTATCTTGCCATCTATCAAATATATTTATTTAAATCATTCAGAATAAGAAAAATAAGTACTTAAATTAATATAACTTATTAAAATAACAATAGTGAATATAAAATTAATACTTTAATAGCACAAATTTATAATAATGCATATAATATACTCACTTTGCTGGTAACTTTTGCGGAGTCCCTCATGCACTCCTCTTATAGTCGCAACCAATTGATCTCTATCGTGCAGCATGACTAAATAGTAAATCAAATTACATAAAAAAATAAAATATTTTATCTACATATGACCTTATTAATGGGTGAATGAAAATGATTTTTGTTGAATATAAATATTAAAATTTATTTGAATAGGACCTATATATTTATAAAGCATAAAAACTGAACATTTTAATTATAAGGAAAACAAACTTTAAAAGATGAGGTTAGATTTAAATATCACAATAAAATAAAACAACATAATATTCTATACAGTAATACCTCGAGTTATGCTATCCCGACTTACGCAAACCCGGAGTTATGCGATTTTCAAACCTCGTCGATTTGTCTTTTGTTTGAGCGCCATGCAACTCTTGATTGCTCACTCCCCCACACTATTGTTCGGCTTACGTGTTCAGACGCGTCGCGCGGAATCGACACATAGCTATAATTTATTTTGTGTTATTTATTTCTGTGTTTGTTATATCTACAGAGACTTGAGAGACTCTATGTGGTGATTTCTTGTAACCGTGAACGAATCAAAAGACGAGATAAGATTAACGAGAACATTTATTAGCTTACATACATCCGACTTGGATTTTACACAAATTGCGAAATTATACCCCGACTTACGCGAATTCGACTTACGCGGTTATCGCTCGGTCCCACCTATCGCGCAAGTTCGGGGTATTACTGTATTTATACAAAAACAACTGTGATTACATAATTTATGTATGTATATTCTCCAGCATTATTACTCCCAATATCTGTGGATTCTCTACTTTTCCATCTGATTTAGCTTAATTTTAGTTGGATAACCTTTTGCACTAATCCTCCATATATTAATCCAGCAATTTTATGTCATCTTTAACCAGAATACTGTCTGGATCCCTCAATGCTTAATTTCAATGATCTAACCAGAACTTTCAGAAAAAGCTAGCCATTGCCTTCAATATTTCATGTAAATAGCATAAAACAATGTCAAAAATAACAAATGTAAATTATACTTCTATTAAAATAAAGTATTTTTGTATTAAATTACAAATTAAATGAAGTAAAAAACTATCTCGGAAATAAATTAAAATATATTTTCTCATTAAAAAAATCAGATTCAAAAATTTTAATTTTAGCAATGCAGAATGTGATTCTACAAGATTTGGATTCATATTCATCAGATTAATATGGATAAAAACAAATTCACAAAATTTAAATACTTAGAATGATGAACTAGTCACTGTGGTTACTAAGTTAAACTAATCAATACAACTTTAACAGTCGCTGAAGTTTAAAGCATTTCAATCTGTTTAATGGGCCATCTTCAGTTGCAGACAGTTGAAACTTGAATGGAGTGAATAGCCTATTCCACTTTCAACTGTCTGTACCTGATTAATTCAGTTCCAAATACTTAAATCGGTAAGTTTAAATCCAATTTAATATACAAAACTGTCAAATGATTTTGACCATCTCATCCTCAGAACTTCATTTTGTTTACTTAACTTTTCATTTTCTCCACATAAAGCATATTGTAAATAAAATCTTGATAATTCGGAGTAGGATTAATGTCTAATTTTGATACAACAAAAGTTTAATGAGGTATGATAACAGGAGCTTTTGCTGTATATCAAGATTATAAACTTGAAAATTAAAAAAATTTATGAGCAAATGATTGATTTAAACTCATTTTTACTCCAAAATTATATTTTACAATTTAAATTTCTAACTTAAGATTGTAAAATGTATTTTGTTAGCGAAAGTTATCATTTTTCCAATGATTAATTCATATCATTTAATATTATTTATGTCAAATGACAAGAAATGACATTCAATAACAAACAGCAGGTCATCTGTAATCATTTAATTTGCATAAGAGAACTTTAAAATGGTGGAAATGCAATGAATTAGTCAAATAGCTTTAAAATGTTTGCACAGTTTTTAATTCTGAGTACATGATGTAGACTGGCATCCTGATATTATATCATCAATTGACGACAGGTGATATCATTGCTTATTATCTCAAAATAATTAAGTAATATTTTTATAATGTCATAATAGCTGCACAATCTGAATACTGTATAATTTTAAGTATATATAAGCTACATTTATAGCAATTATTCTCATCCTCATACCTTATGCACATCTCCTATCCCTCCTCCTCATTCTCATCTCCCATCTCTCCTTCTCACCCTCATCATCTCCCATTCCTCCTCCTCCTTATCCTCATCATCTCCCATTCCTCCTCATCCTCATCATCTCCCATTCCTCCTCCTCCTCCTTATCCTCATCATCTCCCATCCCTCCTCCTCCTTATCCTCATCATCTCGCATCTCTCTTCCTCCTCATCCTCATCCCCATCATCCACCTGTTACATAGCCTATCGAGCATATACTCACCTATAATGTTAATAATGCTTACACATTTTCAAATATTTTATTCAAATTCTCTTTTTAATCTGGATTTATTCTGTAAGCTAACAAAATTTTATAATTTTAATAACAAATATAACATTTACTAATCATCACACACGAGAAATATCCATGTTGCCGTTTCACTCTTCCAGGTGGCGCTAAATGAATTTAAAAAAAAAAATTTGTCCAGAAAAATTTATTTATCGACCTTTAAGCATTTTAAAGGTAAGAATTTGTATTGCATTTAAATAAGAAAGATTACTATATAGAAACAAACATTATTATTAACACTTACTTTTTTAAATAACTAGAAATTTCGCGAAATTAACGACATAATAAGTAGCGCCCTCTCTTGTAAATTGTTCTACATTTATAAAAATGTTTTTTTGATTGCAATTTAAACTCGTTTTATTCGATATTTTATTGTTATAGGTTAATTTATGTTCTATTTTATTACTAGAAATAATTTACAATAATTTATATGGAACTTGCTATATAAGCCTCAAATATCTTCAAAATATTTGTATCATCCTATAAAAGCAGGCAATTCGGTAAAACAAATTTGGATATTTTCATTCTCTTCTTCAGTTCTTTCTCTCTGTTCTTCATGTAAACTGTCATCTTCATAATGATGAAAATCTTGAGGAATGCTAAGAAGTTGTATAATATCATCATCCGTTTTATCATTCGACTCGACAAATAACTTTCGAAAGGCCATGCAATGCATGTGTCTCTGTTTTTCGTAAGCTATCCTCTGAAATCCAATATGTTCCAATGCCAATCTCCATTTTTTCATCATGGGAGCATTACAATGTTGTTTTTTAGAATCTGGAGTCACTATGAGCAATAATCCGTCATATTTCAAGAGTTTCCATGCTTTTTGACAAAACACAAATCTTTGTTTCGGTGCCGGTAAATATTCTAAAACTAACGAAAATACAACAACGTCAAACGTACACTCGCTAAGTTCTGTCAATGCCTCCGACTGCAACAAATTTGAGACTTTTGGTTGAGACGAAATTTTTAGCTGAAGAAAATCACATTGTAACACATTCTGAAAAATTTTAAAAAAACCAAGCATGGAATTTTTAATCAAATATTAAAATATTTTAATAATTATATTATACAAACCTCTACAGCAGGTGTGAGATCAATTGCTGTGCATTGATATTCAGGATAAACAGAAAATGGATTATAACAACTGCCGACATCTAATAGTTTTACCTTCCCAACAAGTGGCAAAATTCTGTAGAAAAGTAACAGAAATCCATGTCCAACATTTAAAATCTAAATTACATCTCATATACAACTTTATAAATTTAATTTAGTCATCATATTGTTGGAATAATAAATATACTCACATCTTTTTATTAATACAATTATTATCTGCTTTATCATTACACAAGTTTGATTTCTCCAATAACCTCTTTAGTTTCCCTCCACAAAAATAATCACTAAAAAATATTAAAATTATATTTTATTTTTATATTATTTATTAATTTAAAAAATTTATGTATATTTTTTCATACATGCAAGTCTGATGACACCAAGTTATCCTCGTATTCTTTTCTAACCAAGCAGTAGTTGCGAGTTGAAACATAGCTTTCGAATATTCTTTTCTCTTCTCAATATCGTTGAGATGAGTCATCCATACTGCATCGTGATTGCCAGAAGCTGTTTAATTAATGCATTTTATGAAATAACATTGGAATACATCAATTCTTTAAACTTAAAACAAAGCTTCTTGCTAATGTACTGTACACGACTAAAAAACTTTCAAATAAACTAGCTATTACTTCAGGGTCTTCCAAGATGAATGCTACCATTTTAAATTACCGTAATTATGTTATTATCCGAGAAGTATGTAACATATACCAATTGACAGAGTAACCTCCCAAGTTTCATCTCTTGTCTGCATTGAAATGTGTTGTCGTCTACCGCCTCTAGGAAGCACCATAAATAAAAATGGTGACTCTGCAGCAAAAAAAAAGCCATTTTGTGTTCAACAGTTTATAAAATCAGAATCAATCAGGAGCAAATTCTCTGGGCTTGCTTAGTATGTGCCACATTATTAAGAGAAAGTTTTGATTGTCAATATATTTTTTATGAGAATAAATATGCTAATACAGTAGAACCTCGAAAACTCGTCCCTCGATAACTTAGCACTCCGGATAACTGGTCCACACCTTGGCAGGGCGAAAAAATCCTTAGTTAATTAATTTTCATTATAGACAGCTTTATAAAAGTATAAAAGCTCTCATAAAGTATTTTTCTGAGGTCTGTCTTATCAGGTAAATTACTGTACACAGTGTATTCATTAATTTTCATTTTCATGTAGTGGCTCTATGCCTTCATAAAGGACGTACTTTTCCTTTGTTTAAGGGTATTTGGGCAGTTTATTCTCTGTTATATTCTTCTCAAGTAAACAATAACAAGTTACAGTACAGTATTTTCTGAGGAAATACTCGTACTTATTTTTTTTAACCCCATTCCG
>NW_019384326.1:1884444-1904256 GCF_000671375.1 Centruroides sculpturatus
TCCTCCTTATCCTCATCATCTCCCATTCCTCCTCATCCTCATCATCTCCCATTCCTCCTCCTCCTCCTTATCCTCATCATCTCCCATTCCTCCTCATCCTCATCATCTCCCATTCCTCCTCCTCCTCCTTATCCTCATCATCTCCCATCCCTCCTCCTCCTTATCCTCATCATCTCGCATCTCTCTTCCTCCTCATCCTCATCCCCATCATCCACCTGTTACATAGCCTATCGAGCATATACTCACCTATAATGTTAATAATGCTTACACATTTTCAAATATTTTATTCAAATTCTCTTTTTAATCTGGATTTATTCTGTAAGCTAACAAAATTTTATAATTTTAATAACAAATATAACATTTACTAATCATCACACACGAGAAATATCCATGTTGCCGTTTCACTCTTCCAGGTGGCGCTAAATGAATTTAAAAAAAAAAATTTGTCCAGAAAAATTTATTTATCGACCTTTAAGCATTTTAAAGGTAAGAATTTGTATTGCATTTAAATAAGAAAGATTACTATATAGAAACAAACATTATTATTAACACTTACTTTTTTAAATAACTAGAAATTTCGCGAAATTAACGACATAATAAGTAGCGCCCTCTCTTGTAAATTGTTCTACATTTATAAAAATGTTTTTTTGATTGCAATTAAAACTCGTTTTATTCGATATTTTATTGTTATAGGTTAATTTATGTTCTATTTTATTACTAGAAATAATTTACAATAATTTATATGGAACTTGCTATATCCAACGAGCTAGAATATGAGTGGCTGTGATCTTAGAAACAGCGCTCTTGGTGGCAACGACGGGTACTATCGACCGCCATTTTATTTTAAGTCAAAACATCGAAGTCTCTACTACGTGTTAGGTAGGACTGTCAGATTGTCACTTTAGAATCTATTTTTCTCATATAAACTTTTACCATTTTTATAATCTAAGTACGAGTTAGGTCTTGAAGGGCTTTACTCTCGGCCATATTGAAAATATTTACAATAAAAAATTACATTTTGACCTTTGTCATGTTACGAACCACAATGTCGAANCGACGGGTACTATCGCCCGCCATTTTATTTTAAGTCAAAACATCGAAGTCTCTACCACGTGTTAGGTAGGACTGTCACTTTAGAATCTATTTTTCTCATATAAACTTTTACCATTTTTATAATCTAAGTACGAGTTAGGTCTTGAAGGGCTTTACTCTCGGCCATATTGAAAATATTTACAATAAAAAATTACATTTTGACCTTTGTCATGTTACGAACCACAATGTCGAAGTTAAAATCCTTCTAAGAGGAATTAAGGAGCAATAATTGTGAGAAATGGAAGAAGTGTTGAATTTTCCCCATCAAAAATAGACAAAGAAAACACGCCAGTAAGTGCAAGCGACTGATATGTAGAAACTACATCATTAGGATGTGTACAAATTGTGCACGATATGAATCATTCTGGATAACAAAAGTACATTAACATGAGCTAACCTTTTGTTTGTTATGTTGTAGACAACAACCTTATACACCGAAGCCATGAGCCCAAAGAGGGATTGAAAAATTACCAATCCGAAATGCCTTGTTAAATAGTCAAAATAAAGTGAACTGTTTTAATCTGGGTCTCTGTTAATTGCGAATAATTAAGAAAGACGTGATAAATACCACTAGTCTCACTATTAGAAGAAACCTTTACTTATAACTTTTTATATTTTTAATTATCATCAAAAGGCAAAAAGCTTAATTTTGAAGGTAGTGATGAGTTTTAAAAACGCTTGTAAATGTTAATAATGAATAACATTAAGTCCTACCTCTCTCACAATATGACACATGACAACCCTCATCTCCCATCCCTTTAATATTAAAGAGCTATGGTGCTCTTAAATAATAATGAGCAGGGCCAATTAACCCACTTTGGAGTCCTAGACATTTTCTTCTTACTGGGCCATCTCCCACATAACATATTTTCTTTAGATTTTAGAATTCACAATAACCATATAAAAAGCAATATATTTTTGTTTATTAGGTATATAGTTGCCAACAGAAAAGTAAACTATCTTATATACAAATCTTTTCAGAATAGACAGTTTGACCAGGCCCTAGACATTTGTCTCATTTGTCTATGCGATGATCCGGCCCTGATAAGGAGCAATGATGCTATTTTAAATTAATAAGGAGCATCAACTCTCCTTGTACACAAGCTATCGTGAGAAATTTCGCATTTAACTTATCACTACAGAATATTTTGTCTTGTTTAGAAAGGTTTAAATAAAGGGTTAAAGAAATCTCTATTTTTTCTTCTTACCATCCACCATCTTAGTTAAGGGTTAAAACTCTTTCTTTACTTTGGGCACTTTTACACAAATTAGAATATTCTAGCTCGTTGCCTTTACACAACACAAACTGCAGGCTCCTTGACTAAATGGAAAATGGCGGACGTGTATTCAATTTTCTTCCAAAATGGTGTTGCTACAACCACTCTTATGTACTATATTCTATTTGTTTTTCAACATAAATGGAATATATGTAGAATGATCAAATGCTAAAAATCTGTACTAAGTTATTTTACTTGTTAGTAAGAAATCTACAGTACATTACTATGCCAGTAAGTAACTTGTCTGTATCTCATAGATGTCGATTTTTTCATTAGCAATAAAGTTAATATTTAATGAAAAATTTTAGATATACTTGGGCATTTGAAGTACTAAGCCGCTAAGCAAGTCAATGGCGTAGTCCGTTTATACGAAACATGTCAAATCGTTGATTTGTAGTTTGTCATTGAGTTTACCTTTTGCTAGATTTGATTTTCAAAAGTTAAATTCGCATCCTTAAGAATTTAAAAACTTTATTTAAATAAATAATGTAAACATAAATATTGATTTTATACACACTTCTATACATCATTGTTGGTGTTGGTTTACAACATCCATGCAACTGAGTTCAATTTCCACTCATGACTCTTTAAAACATCCAATAACATGTATTTAAAAAAATATGTTTAGTCATTTTTATGATTATCAAATTCTAGTTACAGAAAAGTTGAATTGGTTCTCCTTGAGTAGAAGAGAAGGGAAACCAATTCAAGTTTTCTGTAACTAGTGGCCAGCATCAACCCATTCTAGAACCTTTTGGTGGCCATTGAAGATGGTTGAAAAGATTTCTTATTAAATATTATTAAACTTTTTTTAAAATTCTTTGCTTTATAACTGACATATTTGTCAATTTAGAAATTGTTATTCTTATTTTCATCTGTTCTGAGGGGGTCAGACCAGTAATGAAATCAATTAGCAAGTGTTAGCAATACAGAAACAATGCTCTTTCTTTAATTACTTGCAACAAGGATCCAAATCAGATTCAACTCTGGATCTCCACAACAAAAGTCTGATGCCTTACCACAAGTTACTATTTTTGTATACAGTATATACATCAATCTTTTTTTTCTCTTCTAGTTAGTTTGTAACCAGCAGAAAGACCAAATGCCACAATCACTAATATTGCACTGATGGTAGTTATCCAGTCCCATAATGTGATGTCTGATTCTCCTCCAAATAAGTCCTTAATCCGCTTCCATGAACCATTATTGGGTAAGCATGGAATTTCAAGGATGTGGCACATGATGTTATAATGATCCACTACTTCCATAGGCTGACAAACATAATTATGCTTTATACCTAGTAAAAGATTAAATGATTTTTATAAAAGAATCAAGATATTAAAATTATAAATTTATTCATGTATTTTGTACCAGGTCCTCGTGCAAAAAATATTGCTCTCATGTCTCTAACTGTGTATGGATCATAACCAAACTCGCCATTATATATTTCCTGCTGTCCTATTTGTTTATTATTAGAAATCTAGTTTAAAAATAAAAAAAATTTTTATGCAGTTAATATAAAAACAAAAACCTTATCCGTATAAATTTACTTACACCATTAATGAGAAATCCTTCTTCAGCCAAGATAACAATTGGTAGAACATATTTACCCTTCTTAATCTTATAGTTTTCAGGTAATTCATTTTTCAGGAAAACTTGCAAACCATTTATGTTTGCCTTTTTTAATTCTTCATAAATCTGGTTATTAGAAATTATAATTTAAAATGATTTAAAATATATATACATATACATATAAATATACTTTATATGTTGGCATATAAGTTAATCTGAAAAATCTGCTTTGCACCTATAGATCAACCAAATATAAACTTCTAAATGCTCAAACATACTATCAACTAAACCTGAAATGAGGTCTAAAGTCCCTGTGGTCCACATGTACTAAAGTCCCACAGTGGTCCACACAACTTGCAAGCCACATGCAGTTCTTCTAGTTCCTTACTATGGCTCCACATACTCAGGACAGCCACAAGTGGGTATTCAGAGTGTGCAGAATGCCCACTTGTGGCTGAGTGTGCAATTTCCTTTTATAAACATGGTACATCTATATATATATGAAAATGGGCATGTGTGTCCCTATATTTTACTTTTCAGCCAAAACTACACATCGCACATGAATGGTGTTTGTATGTGGTAGTAGCCCCAAGTCTCCATTCATGCACTATGGTGGTTGCGTCTCGATAGCTATAAGGGTGCGAGAGAGATGGGGGCTTAAAGTGGTTGACTTCAAAGATTTTCTATTTCGATTTTAAAAATGTTTGAACCGTTTTAAATTTGAATTTGAATTGGTTCGATTATAGAATGATTATAAACGTTCCAGAAAATTGATCAAATTGAAAATAGTTCGTTTGACTGGACGTAAAAATTCTCTAATTAGCCTGGAAACGGGGGGCCTAATTCTTGCATTCTGTGCTATAAGGGTGTGGGAGATATGGGGTTGAAAGTGGTTGACTTCAAAGATGTGTAACAATGGAAGTGTCAACAATAGAAGTGTTAACAGTGGAAGTGTTAACACTTCTATTGAGTAACAAAGTAATTGAGTAACAAAGGAAGTGTTAATATAAAGCGGCACTCAAGATTTACAGGCGGTTTTTGCGGGAAATTGAACGTATTTTTAGACTCATGTAAAAATTCTCTAATTAGCCTGGAAACGGGGGGCCTAATTCTTGCATTCTGTGCTATAAGGGTGTGGGAGATATGGGGTTGAAAGTGGTTGACTTCAAAGATGTGTAACAATGGAAGTGTCAACAATAGAAGTGTTAACAGTGGAAGTGTTAACACTTCTATTGAGTAACAAAGTAATTGAGTAACAAAGGAAGTGTTAATATAAAGCGGCACTCAAGATTTACAGGCGGTTTTTGCGGGAAATTGAACGTATTTTTAGACTCATGTAAAAATTCTCTAATTAGTCTGGAACGGGGGATCTAATTCTTGCATTCTGTGAAAACGGGTAAGATTGGCTATAATGTAATTATCTTAATCTTCACTATTGTTACTTTTTGCCCAGTGAAGCAGGTCCTTGCAGCTAGATTACTTAGAAAAACAGTCTTTTATATATAAAAAAAAGTATATTACATACAAATAAAAACCCAGTGAAGCGGGTCCTTGCAGCTAGTATATAATATTTTTGCAAGTTTGCTGATATTGTAAGATCATTAATTGTTATTGGGCATAATTTTGTTTTTCAACATAAATGGAATATATGTAGGATGAACAAATGCTAAAAATCTGTACTAAGTTATCTTACTTGTTAGTAAGAAATCTACAGTACATTACTACACCAGTAAATACATTCAAGCCAAAATCAACATCAACACCTCCAATATAACATTGATGGTTTAAACAGCATAGTAACATAAGGTACTGTACATATAGTATATCATAGTAGAACACTGTAGTAAGCTACACTATTGTCATTTACATCAGTAGTGAAAAGGTGATATCAGCTGAAGTGTATGGAGTACTACTCATTTATACTAAACTTTTATTACTACATTAATCTTTATATTAAATATTTTCACCAAACACAATGTTTATTTGTAAATATTTGCAGGCTTGTAAGAGTTACAGCAAGTGGTACAGTGCATAATGATTGTTACAAGCATTGTTCGGCTTGTTTTTCACTCTATGGTAAGGTTCACAATTTTTACCTCAACCTCTAGTTTCGGAGAGATTTTTTTTCAGGCTTTAAAAGTCAACTTATATGCAAGCATATGTAATATACCATTTTTAATATTTACCTCATTTATCTTTCCTCTTTTAGGCTGAATCATAGCAAATGATCCTCTATTCAACATATAACTAATTTCATTAGTGTCAATGTAATTTTCAATGTTTATGATAAAGGCAGGATGTCGATTAACTTTTGCAATTCCGTGATCAGAAATTACCATCACTACAACCTATAGAAATCAATAAGATATTCAATAATTATTTCTCATTACTTCCGATTATTCAATTGTATTATTTATATAAGTTTTTATATAGAAAACCATTGTTAGTAATTAATATACAAATTCAGTATACTATAGACTACATTGCCAGATTGAATTTTGAACTACAGTGGTGCCTCATAGTCTGCATTTAATTTGTTCGGAAGGTTGTTTGAACTTCCGAACAAATTAAATGAAGTTCAAACAACCTTCAAATTAAATTTGAAGGTTGTTTGAACTTCAAATTGTTCAAAGTCTCAATCAGTTTTCCCCATTAGAAATAATGGAAAATGAATTAATCCATTCCCAGACCCAAAACAATACCCATACACAAATAGAAAATACATGTAATTTATGGTAAAAATTATACAATTAAATGAACTAAATAATAAATTAAAACACAAAAACAGTAAATAAAATATTTAAATACTGTACAATAAAATGAAAATTGCATTTACAAGTTACATACCATTGACTTCAGCATCTTAAACATGGCCACAATATCTGTCAAGTGTATACTACTTTTGTACTTTGCAATAAGTTCCTTTTTCATCTTAATCATTAACACTATAACCTTCCTGTTAGACTTTGTTGTTTCAACATTCTTCTTAGATGCAATGGTTAATAAGTAAAGGTTACATACTGTATATAACCAAAAATTCACAAGCATAACATGAGATGCTTTCAACAGTGAGAATGAGAGACAACTTAGGCACACAACAGGTAATGTTTACGCAACAAGCACATTTTTCACTGTGCATGCAGTTTCATTGTAGAAGCATCATTCAAACTCTGGATGGTTTGAAGTACGAGGTACCACTGTATTCTAGACCAGTGTTCCGCAGCACCCTGGTGTGCCGTCATATGGTGAAAGGTGTGACGTGAACTTTTACATATTCTGTTAATTTCAAGTTTCTTTTATATATTTTTATCACAGTTTTTGTGTTTCTTAAGCTTGTATTTCATTCTCTGCCACAGCACCGATGAAATAAGATGATGATTGTATATTCTTTATTACAAGCCACGTATTTTTATGTATTCTAAGAAATTATATGTAAAATAAATTTGCTCACAGGTGTTGATGTCTTTTAATAACAATAATAATAAGAGTAGTGGCATTACATATATGTTTTTGAGGGAAATAACATTTTGATGTGCCATGTTGAGTCATGGGTGTGCTGCAAGTAGAAAAAGGTTGCGGAACACTGTTCTAGATAGACTAGGCTTGCTACAAGATCTATCTTATCTGGAATGACTACAGAATTTCACTTTTAATGGATAAATTACACATATCAACATAAAGTAACATATGAGAACTTGTCAAATTCAGACATTCTGCTCATTTAAAATAATGAGGATACAAAAGAGACTTGAAAAACATTTGTAAATAAGAATTCTAGATATCAAACAATAATTTATTAAAAATTCAAATATCTAAATGTATTTATTTTAAAATGAACAATAATATGGAGTCATAATTTCTAAATTGAAGGAAAAAAAAAAAAACTTACATGTAGAAATGAAACAGCAGCATAAATATTAGACNTTTAAAATGGTGTTTCGTCGCTTTTTATTAATTAGAGACCCAAATAAAACAAATATTTGTGTTTTTCAAATAAATTTTCTTTACTCTCTTTTATAATAAATGAATTTATCTATTTCTAAGTAAAAACTGAAAGTGTCTGTAAAAGTAATTTTTTAAAATATTCTTTTTTCTTGATAAAGTTTTAATACTTATTATTATAATCTAGACATGTTAATTTTTAAATATACTTGTATATTGGGCCACAGTATATATTATATATACTTGTGGCCCAAAACTCCTTGACTTTTTCCAATGCGGCCCAGAAAAACAAAAAGGTTGGACACCCCTGGTATAAATGTTAGCTGTAATTTTTCTATGTATAGCCTAAATTTATGATTTGTGTATGGGTTTGTATATGTGCCGGGCAGTTTTAACCGCTTTTGAGGCTCCGGCCCAATTTCTTTGGATGTATTATACAAATATAGAAGAAAAATATTAGTAGTCAGCAATGAGATATGGCCCCAAAAAAGACAAGGCCCGACCATGACGAGTAAGACCATGCATTACTACGGTTCTATGTATAGAACATGTTTGTGTGTGTGTGCAGCAGCGTAACCAGAGAGGAACCCAAGGGTCTAGGGCCCACCTACAGTAAATAAATAAAGAAAAAAATCAGATAAGTACAGGAAAAAGATTTGAATGTAATCAATGCACTATATATTCTTCATCCACAGTGGTAAAGGGTATTAGAAAGCGAGAAAGTAGCTTATGAGGCAAGGAAGTAGCCCTTTACTACGTTTTAATTCGGGCCTTTACTTAATATTGCCACTGTTATGTGTGAATTGCACATGTGCAAAGTCCCTCAAAGTTCGAAAGAGTCCTGGGTGAATTGCCTTTATTGAGACCCCAGTATATTAAACAATATTAAACTGAGGCCCCAGTATATTGCAAAACAATATTGTATTTTATATTTTAAATACTAATATTTGACAAAAAAATAGAGTTATTTTTCTCCATATACGAGAAATGCAATATAATAATGTGTAACAAATTCGTGGGCCCTTTTTAAATAAGTGATCCACGTAAGTAAGTAGCCCTGCTGGTTTTTTCTATGATAAGGTCTGAGTATGTGTATGCGTGTAGATGTTTATATTTTCTCTCTATCCAACCATTCTATAGATTACTCAGATGAACGTGAGTGTAGATTTCACATTAGCTTACATGTTCACATGCGTTAATTCTTGAAGACACGTATTTCTGCGAAAATTCCTATAGAAATTAATTCATTCGAGGGTGGCATTCAACATAAATCTAATCTGATAAATAAGCTTGATGTTTCCTAACATTATCAGCACTGATTAGAAAGCAAGAAAGTTGCTTATGAGGCAAGAAGGTAGCTTATGAGGCAAGGAGGTAGCTTATGAGGCAAGGTGGTATTCCATTAATTTAGCCATTTTTTGAAAACATTTGCCAATTGTAACAATATTTTGTATTGTAACAAGACTACAGTTTCAATTAATTCTTCGAGAATTCTCAAGAGGTAAACTAATTCTTAACCCATTTATCTAATTTAAAGGTATAGAAGACCTCTAATTCTTGGAATGGTCGAAGGTGAACAGCTCTACTTTCTGTGGCGGAGACAGTTCACCAAGTAACCCAACGACAGGGAAATGTGTTAGGTCAATGCACCTGTAGTGCTATCGCTTGTTGAAGAACGTTGAATGATCGTTTTCTGGGTCACTTTATCGTGTTTTCTAACTTCAGATTATATTCGATCATCAGAATTTTATCTTTATATTATCCGATAGTCAGATTAAATTCTTTGTGTGCGTAACTAAATGCGATCCATTGTGCATGCCAAACATTCAAATGCGATCCATTGTGCAATTAATGAAGAATTGGCACTTATTTCGCGTATTTTGTTACTAAAAATTGTATTTTTTTTTTACTTGTGTTTTAAAGTGTTTTTCTTGGTAAAATCGGTGTTAAGTGGATTCAATCACGCCCAATTTAGTGGTAGTTTGCACTCACATCGAAATGAATCAACGGAAAAGTCATTGACATGCTTCTTGTAACTTAAATTTTTTCATATTTTTTATAGATTTTTTGAAGTTTTAAGGGGATTTTTTACTTGTTTTTCGCTTTAATTCATCTTAAAATTCCTTACTGGCACGTTTTTGTCAGTAAATCGCTCCATTCACAGCTCATTTACGCCATATCTAATCAGTGAAGAGATAAGTAATATTAACTTCCCATACATGAAAATAGATAAATTATGTTAAATCTCGTTTTAAAATGTATAAATTATGTTAATTTTTCTCATTAAAACATGTAAAATCATATTAATTTTCCATAGTTATCTGCCGTAAAAGAAAAGATCAAAAATTACTCTAATTATCGATACGTTCTGAGTGTTAAAGATTAGAAAAAGCGAGACATTTTTTAATTTTTATACTAATTTTTTCGAATTTTAAAGCATGGCCATTATCCAAAAATTGATTATTTAGCTTTCAATAATCGAAATTTTTCAAAAAATACATTAAAAACATGAGGAAAAGGCATTCAATTACACGCTTCGTTAACTTCGCTTTAGATTTGATATCTGTTATAAATTTAAAAAAAAAAACGTTAAAAATAATGTATAAAAAATAAAAATAGGAAGATAAACAAAAAATATATATTATTTTAATGTCAGTTTTTTTTAGAACTTTTCCCAATTTTCATAAATTTCCTTCAATCTCCTCTTTATGTAAAAAAGGACTTCAACCTCCATTTTGTCTTCCTTCCTCGACTTATTCTTTTGTTATGAAAATTTACTATAGAGTTTATTGAATTTTATTAATAAAAATATAACTTACGTCTTCTATTTTTTATATATTTTATCATAATTTTATTATTCATCCTGCTGTGAATGTATATATAACAATTGCATTATGTTGTATACAATGATACAATTAATAACTTCTTTAAGGCTTAATTTTGACTTCTTGAGGGCCTAAATTATAATATAAGAGGCCTTTTACCTCTCTAAAATGAGGCCCTCGTTGCTTGGGGCCTGTAGCTTATGTATAAACCTTTTTTTTTTAATTATATAAAAGGTAAGCTTAATTATTTTATGTAGCATACTTTGATATAATATATAAATATCTCCAGAGCATAATTTAGGCTTTTTTGGACTTAAATTATAATATAAGAGGCCTCTCTTCTTCATTTTTTTTAAAGTACCTTTTTTAAAGACCTGTGCTGTTTAGTCTACGTATAAATCATTCTCTAGCCTTTACAAATGTATAAAAATTTACATATTTTTATTAAAATATTGAACTTAAATTAATATTTTTTAATGAAAGAAGGTGTATATAGTTTATTTATCACATATTTTCCTATACATAATTCAATTCTGTAACGTTATAAGCGATATTTCTTACACACGTGAAAGGCACATAGCATGGTAACTGGTACTAAACATAGCAGCATCTTGAATTTATGAATCATAAAAATAACTTATTTATGCCTCAGACAATTCATTTATTCTGTTTTGTATCACGAAAATATATATATAAATTAACTTTTCCTTTAAGGTTAACACGAGGAAAACAGTGCTTTTAATTGACCAGGTCGTTCACCATTCCATAGTTACATTATGCAACTTGTTCTTCGTTGTAGGGATATTAATAATATAAAATTTCCTAATTTCATATTTAAAAAAACAATAATATGTTTCGTAATTTTGTAAAAACATTATTAAAAATACAGTAGAAATTAAAATAAAATGTAATTTTTAGTAATAAAGTATTGAAAGTGCTTAAGGGGGTTAGAATTAGAAAGGGGTCAATTTACTTGCTAAGATTTACGTAATGTATTGAAGAGAGTTTCAAGGGTTTTAACCTTTAAAACTGCTACAAGGAACTAATAGTATTTTCTATAGTAACTAATTAATTTAAAGAAGGAACTTTCGTGTAAAGAAATAAATAAGGGATAATACTTCTTTAATGATTTAATTTTAGAAAAGAAAAATAATTTAAAGAGATCTTAATAGTGTTAAAATTTGTTATGTTTTTTTATTATTATCATTTTTTACATAAAATACTTAATTTAACTTCTTTCTTTCTATGTACTGGGTTCGTGGGAAAAGATCTTAATGACCCTCCTTTACATACGTGTGTAACATTGAACTCCAGGTTTAAATTGAGNTCTTAATCTTCACTATTGTTACTTTTTGCCCAGTGAAGCAGGTCCTTGCAGCTAGATTACTTAGAAAAACAGTCTTTTATATATAAAAAAAAGTATATTACATACAAATAAAAACCCAGTGAAGCGGGTCCTTGCAGCTAGTATATAATATTTTTGCAAGTTTGCTGATATTGTAAGATCATTAATTGTTATTGGGCATAATTTTGTTTTTCAACATAAATGGAATATATGTAGGATGAACAAATGCTAAAAATCTGTACTAAGTTATCTTACTTGTTAGTAAGAAATCTACAGTACATTACTACACCAGTAAATACATTCAAGCCAAAATCAACATCAACACCTCCAATATAACATTGATGGTTTAAACAGCATAGTAACATAAGGTACTGTACATATAGTATATCATAGTAGAACACTGTAGTAAGCTACACTATTGTCATTTACATCAGTAGTGAAAAGGTGATATCAGCTGAAGTGTATGGAGTACTACTCATTTATACTAAACTTTTATTACTACATTAATCTTTATATTAAATATTTTCACCAAACACAATGTTTATTTGTAAATATTTGCAGGCTTGTAAGAGTTACAGCAAGTGGTACAGTGCATAATGATTGTTACAAGCATTGTTCGGCTTGTTTTTCACTCTATGGTAAGGTTCACAATTTTTACCTCAACCTCTAGTTTCGGAGAGATTTTTTTTCAGGCTTTAAAAGTCAACTTATATGCAAGCATATGTAATATACCATTTTTAATATTTACCTCATTTATCTTTCCTCTTTTAGGCTGAATCATAGCAAATGATCCTCTATTCAACATATAACTAATTTCATTAGTGTCAATGTAATTTTCAATGTTTATGATAAAGGCAGGATGTCGATTAACTTTTGCAATTCCGTGATCAGAAATTACCATCACTACAACCTATAGAAATCAATAAGATATTCAATAATTATTTCTCATTACTTCCGATTATTCAATTGTATTATTTATATAAGTTTTTATATAGAAAACCATTGTTAGTAATTAATATACAAATTCAGTATACTATAGACTACATTGCCAGATTGAATTTTGAACTACAGTGGTGCCTCATAGTCTGCATTTAATTTGTTCGGAAGGTTGTTTGAACTTCCGAACAAATTAAATGAAGTTCAAACAACCTTCAAATTAAATTTGAAGGTTGTTTGAACTTCAAATTGTTCAAAGTCTCAATCAGTTTTCCCCATTAGAAATAATGGAAAATGAATTAATCCATTCCCAGACCCAAAACAATACCCATACACAAATAGAAAATACATGTAATTTATGGTAAAAATTATACAATTAAATGAACTAAATAATAAATTAAAACACAAAAACAGTAAATAAAATATTTAAATACTGTACAATAAAATGAAAATTGCATTTACAAGTTACATACCATTGACTTCAGCATCTTAAACATGGCCACAATATCTGTCAAGTGTATACTACTTTTGTACTTTGCAATAAGTTCCTTTTTCATCTTAATCATTAACACTATAACCTTCCTGTTAGACTTTGTTGTTTCAACATTCTTCTTAGATGCAATGGTTAATAAGTAAAGGTTACATACTGTATATAACCAAAAATTCACAAGCATAACATGAGATGCTTTCAACAGTGAGAATGAGAGACAACTTAGGCACACAACAGGTAATGTTTACGCAACAAGCACATTTTTCACTGTGCATGCAGTTTCATTGTAGAAGCATCATTCAAACTCTGGATGGTTTGAAGTACGAGGTACCACTGTATTCTAGACCAGTGTTCCGCAGCACCCTGGTGTGCCGTCATATGGTGAAAGGTGTGACGTGAACTTTTACATATTCTGTTATTTTCAAGTTTCATTTATATATTTTTATCACAGTTTTTGTGTTTCTTAAGCTTGTATTTCATTCTCTGCCACAGCACCGATGAAATAAGATGATGATTGTATATTCTTTATTACAAGCCACGTATTTTTATGTATTCTAAGAAATTATATGTAAAATAAATTTGCTCACAGGTGTTGATGTCTTTTAATAACAATAATAATAAGAGTAGTGGCATTACGTATATGTTTTTGAGGGAAATAACATTTTGATGTGCCATGTTGAGTCATGGGTGTGCTGCAAGTAGAAAAAGGTTGCGGAACACTGTTCTAGATAGACTAGGCTTGCTACAAGATCTATCTTATCTGGAATGACTACAGAATTTCACTTTTAATGGATAAATTACACATATCAACATAAAGTAACTTATGAGAACTTGTCAAATTCAGACATTCTGCTCATTTAAAATAATGAGGATACAAAAGAGACTTGAAAAACATTTGTAAATAAGAATTCTAGATATCAAACAATAATTTATTAAAAATTCAAATATCTAAATGTATTTATTTTAAAATGAACAATAATATGGAGTCATAATTTCTAAATTGAAGGAAAAAAAAAAAAACTTACATGTAGAAATGAAACAGCAGCATAAATATTAGACCAACTGCAAACTGTATAATGTTACTACTGTATAATGCAGTTGTGCCACAGAAGATATATTAAAATCAGAATATAATTTTCATAAATAAATTGAATATTTATGTTAGAAAAGTAAAGACTTGTTAAAAAGATAAATAAATGGAGAATTTCACATTGTTTAAATAAGCATCTCTCAATACAATCTGAGTTATTAATTCTGATTAAGCTGGAAATTTATAATACAATAAATTTATATCTAAATTCTACTTGTGAACTCTTTCTGGCCTTAATTATTGACTTCTTGTTAATAAATCTAAAGAATTAGTCATCAAAGAATCATCCAGTTTGAAGATAGATTTAGATGTGAAGTATTATTTCCATTAGTAAAATAAAATTCTGAAAGATATAAAAGAATTATCTTACAGAATTTTGCTTTAACAAAGTGTTTTTAGAAATTTTCAATATGATAACACAATAATTCACTTTTATTAACACTTTACTTAAACCTTTTCCAGTGCACAGTAACTTTTCAGATAACCTGAATATCCTAAAATTATTTTAAAGAGAATTAAAACCAGCTTGGAACAGCTGCATGTTATCATTTGTGGTTATTATTTCCAATGAAGTGATTGAATCACAAACAACATGCAACTGTTCTTAAAATAATTATAAATATGTAAATATATATATATATATATGTGTGTTAACTGACTTTTAAGCCATCCTGTGTACACATTTAAAATTTTAATCACTTACATTGTTTTGCATTTTCTTTTTTAGAATATTATCCTGAAGATCAGATATAATCTTATCAATGTTCTTAATCATATCCTGCATTTCTACAGAATCCGGTCCATAACGGCGACCTGAATTAAAAAATTGAATTTGTCGAAAATGTCAATAAAAGAATACTCTTAATGTTTTTACCGATAAATTTTAAATCAGAGACTTACCTACAAATTCAATTGCCCTGAAGTGAAACATGGCTAAATTAAGTTTCTTTTTCAAGAATTTATCTAAAACATCATTTAAACGTTTTTGAATGTTATTTAATTCCCAATCTGGATTCTCGTAAGAATTCTGAGGATATTCGCAATGCGTTGCTGCAAATCCTCCATATTCAACTTGGCATCCGTCCCACCAGTATAAAGCAGTTTTTATATCGTGTTTCTCGGCAGTTATCCATAACGGTTCAGCAAATTTCCACCAGATTTTCGACGATTTATCATCATAAAAACCTTTTGAAAAAACTTGTTGACTTTGTTCGTCATACATATAATCATCCACTATACCATGATGTTCTGCATATAATCCTAAAATTTCAAAGGTATAATATTTACAAAATAATCTTTTACTTTCTTGAAATGTAATAAAATTTTTAGCAAATTTCATATGTACAATATTACATCATTAAACCACTCTTTTTAATATATTTTTTTTAATAAAAATTTTTAAAATTTCTGGATTTAACATAATTCAACTTTTACTATCACAGACCCTTTTTTTTCCCTTGAACTCTTACTTTGCAGGCACTAAAAAGGCCTTTATTTGTTCATCGTGGGTTTGGTCAGACCTGCAATAGAGGCAGTCAATAGTGAGGCATAGGGCCTGACACATTCTAGTCAGAAATTTTTGTTTCCAGAAAATTAATATTGAATATTTTATAACAGAAAATTAAAAATGATTGTAGAAAAACCAAGTAATTTGAATGATAAAAATCTTCCTCGTCATTTTTCTGTAGTTATTCTAATTCATCAGTAATAATTATTTTAACCTGAAGATGTTTG
Organism: Centruroides sculpturatus; assembly: GCF_000671375.1. NCBI lineage: Eukaryota > Metazoa > Arthropoda > Arachnida > Scorpiones > Buthidae > Centruroides > Centruroides sculpturatus. Next base: position 1,900,748 of record NW_019384326.1, read on the forward strand.
ATTGATAGATGTTTATTTTTACAAACCACAATAAACATCAATTAACATTCAATCAATCACTCATATTCATCCTTTTTGATGTTTTGATTGCTTTTTGAATGTTTCCTGAAAAAATAGGTCAGAATAATGTTTTCTATTAAACTTTTAACTTTATTTTTAATAATGCTTAAGACTGTAAAATGAATTTTTGGGATGGTAAGAACAAGATTTTATCTCTCAAAATACATTGGTTGTAGTTGTATGGGCAAAACAATTTGCAATGTAATTCTTGAAGCAAACCTACAAGATATTCTGTCCATATATTCCTTCTGATATGGCCGTTTACATAGAAATTTGTACTATTTTTTAACAGTTCTTTCCAATTGTTAACCATGAAGTATCCTATACGTATATTATATGTATTTAGTAAAAAATTTTAATTCTATTATGATGTATCATACGACAGGTGGGCAGCAGACTAACCTAGTCATTTTTCTAAAATGCATTTCTATGTCATTTAGCCATAAAAAACATTTCCTCACATCACTTATCTATCACATTAGATTATCAGATTGATCAAACATTTTGGCAATTTATCATTGTCTACAATGATATTTACTAGATAAGAAGTGGACAGGCCACGGGTGGTCCACATTTTATCTGTGATTTGGTTTAAGTGTTCTGTGAATCAACAATAACTTTGAGAACCATTCCATACAACATTAATCCTATGTATAAAATATAATAGCAATGTACTGTACTTTACATAATATATGCATTTTAATATGCTGTTATAAAGAGGAAAACACATTATTTTCCACACTAATTTTAAATGCTGTCTTAGACTATTATTTGAAGTTTTAATCAAAAATTTTCATCAAATTTTGCAAATCATACAACATTGCAGGATGTAATTTTTGGAGAGCTTTATCTCGTGATGCTTTGCTTATATAGACAGTACCATTGCAGTACAAATGCATCTCTGAATGAAGAAGTTGGGACTTTATCACATCTGTAGCCATGCCCATAGGAGTAAAAAAAATTAAAAGAAACCAATGGTCTACATGTGATCCTTTTCAAGATATAACCCTGCTGAAATCTTGACCACTTGCTTGTTAAACAAATGATACGCTTAATGGAGCATGCAGGACAACTCTGATTGTGTCCCCAGTAATAGTCAGTACACTTACGTTTTATGACATTTTAGCAACCTCTAGTAAAGTGGAAAACAGTTGATTTTTAGCACTATTTGAGATATTTTTTCCACTTAAATTTTACCCCATTTTTGGGGTCTTCAAAATTCTAGATAGGCTTTGGGAGGTCATCTTGCAAAGGATCACACGGTTCATTTCACTTTTTCATACTTCGGATAAAGTCCAACTGCCTCATTCAAAGCCGCATTTGTATCACATACATAGCAGAGATAGCATCTTGCAAACTGATAAGAACCGAGTGTCAATATGCAAACTGAACTCGTGACAAATCTTAGGAAATAGTCGTGCTCGTAGCTCACCTGTAACAATACTATGACAATTTGGATAAGTATTGGACGGAAACACAGGCAAAACATAATCAGCAGTCACGCCGTTCTTTTTTAATCTTCTAAAACCATTAAGGGGGCTTATTTTATCGAAAATGTCGACAAAATCGTGACGGAATCCTTCCAGCATCAATACAATTAACCTTGTATTAGGATCAATGTTCTCTTCCCCTCCACTTCCTCCTAATAACCAATAAGCTAGCAAGTCACATCGACATAATGGAAAATATATGAAAAACAATAATAAAACTGTTCTTATTTCTATATTATTAAGATTATGTACATTCATCTATTTATTATTAAAGTAATCAATTTCGATTCCCGACCACGCCTCGACTCACGCTGCAATGATTTTATCGTTTAAGTGTTGCCACCCGAACAAAAATTTTAAAATAAAAATATGAAGAAATTTTTCTTTATTCAATTATATAAAAGATGATTTATTAAACAATAAAAATTAATGTATATTATAATAGTAATAATTAATTTTTATTTAAAGTAATATAATATTTTAAAAGGAAGCTTTTTTTTTTATAACTCCGCCCTATAAGCATTAAGAGGATCTTTTCAGCAAGCCCATTATGGGTTAGGCTAGGCCTACAATGGGCCAGCAGGGTGATAAGGGATGGGGCCCGACATATCCGGTCGGATCAATTCCCGAAAAAGTCCTGGGGTTTTTCGACCGTCCTGATGGATCCAGAGCGGTAGACTGCCACCTTAATTAACCACTCGGCCATCTTAAAAAAATTTTATGTTGGCTAGCCTAAAACGTTAGTCAATATAAAATTCTTTGCCCTATTGCCGGTCAGACGTATCCGAAATTGTGAGCAATCCTTGATATCTTTTGACAAATACATTCCAGAAGTTGCAATCGCGGATTTTCCAGAGTGTTAGGCTGCCAGAGCCATGTGTAATGGCAATGCATAGAATCCTGATGCTTTGAGAGCGCTTTGATTTTGGTACAGTTCACGTACCGTTATTGCACATAGCTATGGTGTGAAGTCATTCTACGATTGATTAAAAAATATTTTAAATTACCATTGAAGAGCATATATATAGATACACACAATAGATAAAGCTCAACTTCAAGAGCAATAATAGTAAATTCTATTATTGTATTTCATCTTTCAGCGAAGAATTGTGAATTTGCAACATTGTAAGAGTTGTTTGACATGAAATTTATGTTGCTAAACAATTTTTACAATGAGTAAGCCATAAAGACTCGACTACTAAAGAAATAAATATGGAATATTTAGTTTATCTATGTTTCCACTTCCTTGAATTGAAAACATAGATAAAGTACTGTATATCCTGCTTCTAATCAGATACTGAATCATAAGATAATATATCTAACTGTTACTTACCTTTGAAAAAAGTCATAAGTAGTCATCCCGTAGCTATATTTTCTGAATCAGTAATAAATATGCTGTACATAAGCTATATTACAATAACATGCTAATGTTTGTATAAATCAGGGGTGTCCAACCCGCGGCCCGCGGGCCGCATGCGGCCCAAGGCAAGTTCCAATGCGGCCCAATAAACATGTAAACAAAACCGACAAATGTTTTAATTTTTTTATTATTTATTTATTTCAACGGCTTAAACTCAACAAAAGTTTCACAAAGCCATAAACCTTTATTCATATTTTATTTTTGAGTGGAAAGAAAATATTTTCAAATACTTTGAGATGTGTGAATGCGAAATGATTACTAAATAAAGCTGGAGTTGTGACTCAAAGGATTATAGACCCAAATTTGGGAAAAGGAGGGAAAGATGAGAAAGGACAAAAGATGTAGTAGTGAGAAACGTTAAATAGATCTTCTTTAAACAAATAGAGAGTCCTTAGGAACCCGTAATTTTTCAACCTTTTTCACTTCTTTATCTTTTGTCCTTTGTCTCTTTTTCCCCGCACTTGGGTCTATAATCCTTTGATTCACAGCTCCAGCTTTATTTAGTATTTCTTCCAACGTTGCAAGATTTGGCTAATTGG
>NW_019384326.1:1907958-2035982 GCF_000671375.1 Centruroides sculpturatus
ACAGTAATGACCAAATACTATAATTATTTATTTAAAAATCTGTCTTAAAGTGAGACGATTATCATTCAATTACAAATATAGAGCTCTTCTCTCTACAAAGATACCAAATTATACGAATAAAACATATTAAAAACAGACTTAATTTAATCTAAATCACTTCCTCCTCATATTTTTAACGTAATTTACTTAAATTTGAGGCCTTTCTGTATTTGAGGCCCGCACAAAATGGTCCATCTCTAAGAGACTTAGAGATGGACCATTTTGTGCGGGCCTCAAATACATAAAGACTAAGGCTTTAATTATATACAGAGGCTCAAATACAGAGACTAAGGCTTCAAATACAGAGACTAAGGCTTTAATACAGAGACTAAGGCTTCAAATACAGAGACTAAGGCTTTAATACAGAGACTAAGGCTTTAATACAGAGACTAAGGCTTTAATTATATAGGCTACATATAGACTTTGTTCGAACTCAAAAAGCTCAGGACCAGATTCGTACAATAAGCTAAACAAGCAACAGCTTAGGGCCTCGCATTATTAGGGCATTACATTTTTACATGCATTATTATTTGGTAGAAAGGAAGGGCTTATTATGAATTATAGCTTAGGGCCACAACAAGTCTAAGACGAGCCATATGAAAGCTTCTATTTATAACTCTCGATACTCTATAATTATCGAATGTTACTTCTAACAGAAATCATAAGGAAATATACCTTATAATTTAAATATAATTCTGATTATATTTATGAACTGTAATTACTGTAATTTTCCCACGTTTCTTTAGAAGTTCTTAACATTTTTCTTTAGGTCTTGCTGATGATAGAACTTAAATTTAAAATTGATATTAATAATACCTCATTAAACGCTATAAAAACTTATTTATTTTATCAATAAACATTTTAAATTCATATATAAATCATTTTAATAATTATTTAGGCGATAAAACTCAGACTTGTTGTGGACCTAAGCTATAACATATAACAGGAGGCCCTTTCGCTCTACCAAATAAATGATACATGTAAAATTGTGAGGCCCAAAGTTACAGCTTGTATAGAGAATGAAGCCCTATAAAAAATGATGTTCACTTAAAAGCGTGGGTTCGATTCTCACACAAACCGAATACATTTCCTCGTATTTTACTTTATGATGGGGCATTTACACTTCGTTATTTTTAGCAATGAATAAATTATTTTCAGAATTATGAACCTTCTATAACGACCACCTGTAAATGGAGGCCACTTTTTCAAGAGCATTAGAGGAAAATTGGAGGAAAATTCATACAATTCTACAAACAGCTGCCACTCCCAACAACGGCCTTTTTTATTTATTTATTTATTTATTTATTTTCTTATGTTTTCGTGGCCGTTGTTGGGAAGTTCGATTGTGTACAGGATTCGTTATCTTCCTTCTTAATTTTTTATAATTTTGTATAAATTAATTCTTCGTTATTAATTGCATCATTTTATTAACAAGGAGCTTAATTTTGTAAGCGAATTTTATGAATTTTAAAAAGATTTTTAAACAGAATAATATGAAAATAATTAATTATTAACATCATTTATTGGATAAAATTTTTAAAAAATTAGTATCATATAAGTATTTTTTCCAGTGTTTCCCCATGTTTAGATCACAAGTGAGAACGAAATCTACCTCCTTTCTCGTAACCCCGAAACTCAATTATTAAAAATATTCTTTTATTAATATATAAACCCCGAAAATATAGAAAAAACACTATAAAAAATACCCAAAATTAACAAAAATTTAATTCTTTTGTTATTTTTCTAATGAATATTCATTGTTAAAAACCTTAACAATGACAGTTTGAAAGTTGACAATAAATGGGTTTATTGTCAACTTTCTATAGGGAAAACGAATCAATAACACCAAAATATTGTATTTATATAATAATAATAATAATGAATATAAAGAATTGGGTAATAAAATTCTCACTTTTTACCAAATTTTCCCTACACAATTGTGTCTCGTTACATCTCCACATGATTGAACCTCTTGAAGAGTGTTTGACCTTCCCTGAGGCAACTCTCCCTTATAACCTAGATCGAGTAAATAGGGTCAGATACCCCCCTGAATAAAAATAACTCCTTTCCTTTCTGGTACCGACTAGACTCTCACTTAAATTTACTCCTAAAGCGACTACAAGTTTCCATCACGCGGTTAACTGTGTCAGCGCACAATGTTACTTGACGTAACATTCCTCCTAAAGTTTACCGACCAATAAGCAAGTTGAATTGTAATCATTAAATATTAGAAACTGAGTATATTTTAACTGTTAATTCTTAATTTTCCTACAGTCATGACGCACATATACCGTTTTGGTCTGTTTTTTATGGTACTGTGCTTTGGAGTGTGTTACGCTTCGTATTCCCCTGGCAAACTCTTAGTTATACTTGTAGATGGTGTCAGATGGGATTATATGAATGATAGTAATCTATCGGGATTTCAGATGATTGCTAAAAATGGGATGAAGGCCAATTACGTTACACCTATATTTCCTACAAACTCCTATCCTAATTGGTATACAATTGTTACAGGTAAGCTGTAGAAACGAAAGTAAAATTAATTGTCACACGAAATTTTATATATATATATTTATGAATAATTTACGCTATATTTATGAGGCATTCCATTATATTTTAATCAATACATTGTATAGTGGAAGATATATGTGTTTCAGTGTATTGCTTTATAAGGAAACATCGAAAATATTTAAATTTTCTGTAGAATTACTCGTGAAATTTAGCATAAAACTGGATTATAAACGGTGGTTGTACAAGAGTAATTCAAAAGTCTTCACATTTATGATGCGTGTGTTTGTTTTTTTAACAATAAACATTAGTCTGCATATATTAGGGAGGTTGCGGCCGACGTTTTCAACGCGAAAACGTGTACGTCGGACGTTCAGCACCGCTTTCCTAAAGGCCTAGAAGTTTGGTAATGGTGTTTGGGACGTCGGTCATGATTCCACTGGCTATCCAAACACCATTGTCAAACTTCTAGGCTTATAGGAAAGCGGTGCTGTACGTCCGACGTACACGTTTTCGCGTTGAAAACGTCGGCCGCAACCTCTCTATTGTAAGAGGAATGCATACAGATGTGCATTGGATTAAATCGCATTTATACAGCGTAGGACCTGTATCCTATGATTCACGAGTGTTTAAACAATAAATTGAGTCCTTTGCCTACGTGTACTGACTTATGAATCAGCCTGAATAAACGAATATATTATTATTCCATGTATTTTTTATATTACGTTTCATGTATAGAGTGACCCGCTTAAGAAAGTTTTACAGTGATATTTATATGAGACAAACGTAAAAAAAACACAGAAAGAGGTTAAAATTTAAATGTGCCAAGTGTTCACCATTGTCTTTCACTTAGAAGCGGTTCACACACGACAGACTTTCTAATTTAGATTTTGGCTAATTCTGTATAATGTTATTGTAAATTTTATAGAATTTAAATGTTTATTATAACAAAAATATAATTTTAATATTAAATTTCATGACCAAAAGTAATATATTTTAGGCTAAATTAAATTTTATTATCCCTTCTGAAATGGTTAATTTATGAGATTTTTTTTTTTAATTGTAGAAAGAGAATTTTAATATTTTCGACTATGAAATTTAATTTTAATCCTAATTTAAATTAATATATTAAAAAGAAATACAAATTACTTTAAAAATTAGATAATTTTCTAAGGTAATTCTTAGGGGAAAGAATAAAGGATGATCCGTAAACCCGGCCCTTCTACGTATTGTCCGACAATATCTCACATTGCCACTTTTAAAACCGTATGTAAAATTTAAAAATGAAATATTTTTATTTAAATTATAGGCTTGTACGCCGAAAATCATGGAATAGTACAAAATTACATGTACGACAAAGAGAAAGATGATATTTTCTTGATGGCTCTTCATTCCAACGCTTCCCATGCCCATTGGTGGAATTACGCGGAACCATTATGGATCACAGCTGAAAAAAATGGTATAAAAACTGCAATGTACTGGTGGGATGGATGCCAAGTAGTTATTCGTGGAAAGAAACCGTCTTTCTGTAGAGAATATGAAAATTATTGGATTTGGGGTAAAGTTAACAAAGATACAAAAGATGCGTTATTTAAGATATTGGATATGTTTCAAAACCAAGATTACGGATTAGGTTTAGTATATTATGAAGCTGTAGATGCAAATGGTAAGTATTTTCGCTAATATATGATAGAATTTGAGAGCCTAGATTGCTTAGAATGCACTTTAATAAACTCGTAAATAACTTATAATGGCACAAATTATTATAGTTAATATGGAAATTTATTTTATTTAAGGCCATTTTAGAGGGCCTAATTCTAAAGAAAGAAAGAAAGCATTGCAAGATATCGATTCAATTCTTCTATCTCTTCAAGAAGAGATCAACAGGCGAAACCTCGAAAACGAAGTAAGTCAATAGTCCCATATATATCAATATTTGGCATTCATGCTACATATTTATGTATTTCTCGTAAATTAAACGTATTAAAATATGATATGTTTATTCAGAATAGATTAAGAAACTAACACAGATAGCCTAATCAAATTATAAGTTTCTTTGAAATTAACAGTAACAACATATAATTTTGGATTTCATAAAAACACTAAAAACTAATTGGTCTCCAACTGTAAAGGATTGGAATCCGTTCATCTTCCAATAATGTCGGTTCCGCAAAGTTTAAAGATAAATATTATCTTTAAAGTTGGCGCCAATGGCATTGGTACTGTAGTTGGTCGCGGGTTCGCTCCTTACTAACATGCTGGCCATGTGGAGTTTTCCGGGTTTTCTTCACGTATGTAACACCTAAATGGAGATCAGTTTCCCATAGAAAGTCTTCACTGGGAACACCCCCTTGGCAGATTGCCCATGTGTTGCGTTGACGTGTTCCACCATTCAAATGAAACACTTAAATGCATTTCGATTCGATATTTTTGATATTCTATGCTCGGTTTATCCTTCTTTAATTAATTTTATTAACTTATTTAATTTTGAATAATTTTTCAAGTCTTTCCTTGAATCCATTTGATACTTTATAACTTATTCTGCATCATGTAATCTTTTGAGATAATGTGCTTCCTAAATCTCTCTTTGCAGATACAAATGATTTTAACTGTGTATTTTTCATTTTCCTCCATGAGATAAAGAGGAAATCTGATGATTCTTTTTATCACTAACATATTCTTTTTATCACTAACATCTTCTATATTTATAAAGTTACTTTCTTTATCTTCTTATCTGTTCTTCAACATATATATTCTCAGGCTCTAGTATAGAAGGAAGCTTTCAGTAAACAAGTTTGACTCAAAGTTTATTATTATATTTTCCTGTTTCAGGTAAATCTAATGATCGTATCGGACCATGGAATGATGCCTGTTAATCAAGATATAAAGATAATTCGAATCGAAAGTGCCATAAAACTTGACGATATTCATCTTATGCTCGATCATGGTCCCATGTCCATGATTCTCCCTAAAGAAGGAAAAGAAGATAAGGTTTAATTATATTTATCTATTTATTTATTTAAAATTATACAGTCTAAACTCGTGACTATCTTATTTACTCGTGATCCACAAGGGTTTTCGGATGATTGAGGTAAGATAGTAGTACAATATGCTAATTAAATGCAGAAAATGTGGTATAATTATATTATGTAACACAATATGCCTTACAAAATATTTTACTAACTGAGGTATTCGGAAAAACCCTCAGAAGGGGATGTAACTGTACTCTGAGCACCCCTAAATCTGCCCTGGGAGTACTCATATGTATGGTGCTCGATGAAATCCGAACTTACCTATTTCAATAAACACTGGTTCTAATCCCACCCAATCCGAAATATATGTTTTTGGGGTAAGCAAGAAATTTTAATCTAATATATAATCGAGACGAGTTGATAATAATAATAATAATTATAATCAGCGCAGAGCCCAAACGGTTAGGAGTTGAAAGTTGAAATTTGGTACACAATTAGGGTACGATAGGAGAACGCACACTAAGAAGGGATTTTTCGAAATTCCTCCCCACGGGGGAGAGGGACAGGATTAAGGCTTAACACTTCCATCAACAATGGAAGTGTTAAGTAACAATGGAAGTGNGTAGAAGTAATTTTTTAAAATATTCTTTTTTCTTGATAAAGTTTTAATACTTATTATTATAATCTAGACATGTTAATTTTTAAATATACTTGTATATTGGGCCACAGTATATATTATATATACTTGTGGCCCAAAACTCCTTGACTTTTTCCAATGCGGCCCAGAAAAACAAAAAGGTTGGACACCCCTGGTATAAATGTTAGCTGTAATTTTTCTATGTATAGCCTAAATTTATGATTTGTGTATGGGTTTGTATATGTGCCGGGCAGTTTTAACCGCTTTTGAGGCTCCGGCCCAATTTCTTTGGATGTATTATACAAATATAGAAGAAAAATATTAGTAGTCAGCAATGAGATATGGCCCCAAAAAAGACAAGGCCCGACCATGACGAGTAAGACCATGCATTACTACGGTTCTATGTATAGAACATGTTTGTGTGTGTGTGCAGCAGCGTAACCAGAGAGGAACCCAAGGGTCTAGGGCCCACCTACAGTAAATAAATAAAGAAAAAAATCAGATAAGTACAGGAAAAAGATTTGAATGTAATCAATGCACTATATATTCTTCATCCACAGTGGTAAAGGGTATTAGAAAGCGAGAAAGTAGCTTATGAGGCAAGGAAGTAGCCCTTTACTACGTTTTAATTCGGGCCTTTACTTAATATTGCCACTGTTATGTGTGAATTGCACATGTGCAAAGTCCCTCAAAGTTCGAAAGAGTCCTGGGTGAATTGCCTTTATTGAGACCCCAGTATATTAAACAATATTAAACTGAGGCCCCAGTATATTGCAAAACAATATTGTATTTTATATTTTAAATACTAATATTTGACAAAAAAAAAATAGAGTTATTTTTCTCCATATACGAGAAATGCAATATAATAATGTGTAACAAATTCGTGGGCCCTTTTTAAATAAGTGATCCACGTAAGTAAGTAGCCCTGCTGGTTTTTTCTATGATAAGGTCTGAGTATGTGTATGCGTGTAGATGTTTATATTTTCTCTCTATCCAACCATTCTATAGATTACTCAGATGAACGTGAGTGTAGATTTCACATTAGCTTACATGTTCACATGCGTTAATTCTTGAAGACACGTATTTCTGCGAAAATTCCTATAGAAATTAATTCATTCGAGGGTGGCATTCAACATAAATCTAATCTGATAAATAAGCTTGATGTTTCCTAACATTATCAGCACTGATTAGAAAGCAAGAAAGTTGCTTATGAGGCAAGAAGGTAGCTTATGAGGCAAGGAGGTAGCTTATGAGGCAAGGTGGTATTCCATTAATTTAGCCATTTTTTGAAAACATTTGCCAATTGTAACAATATTTTGTATTGTAACAAGACTACAGTTTCAATTAATTCTTCGAGAATTCTCAAGAGGTAAACTAATTCTTAACCCATTTATCTAATTTAAAGGTATAGAAGACCTCTAATTCTTGGAATGGTCGAAGGTGAACAGCTCTACTTTCTGTGGCGGAGACAGTTCACCAAGTAACCCAACGACAGGGAAATGTGTTAGGTCAATGCACCTGTAGTGCTATCGCTTGTTGAAGAACGTTGAATGATCGTTTTCTGGGTCACTTTATCGTGTTTTCTAACTTCAGATTATATTCGATCATCAGAATTTTATCTTTATATTATCCGATAGTCAGATTAAATTCTTTGTGTGCGTAACTAAATGCGATCCATTGTGCATGCCAAACATTCAAATGCGATCCATTGTGCAATTAATGAAGAATTGGCACTTATTTCGCGTATTTTGTTACTAAAAATTGTATTTTTTTTTTTACTTGTGTTTTAAAGTGTTTTTCTTGGTAAAATCGGTGTTAAGTGGATTCAATCACGCCCAATTTAGTGGTAGTTTGCACTCACATCGAAATGAATCAACGGAAAAGTCATTGACATGCTTCTTGTAACTTAAATTTTTTCATATTTTTTATAGATTTTTTGAAGTTTTAAGGGGATTTTTTACTTGTTTTTCGCTTTAATTCATCTTAAAATTCCTTACTGGCACGTTTTTGTCAGTAAATCGCTCCATTCACAGCTCATTTACGCCATATCTAATCAGTGAAGAGATAAGTAATATTAACTTCCCATACATGAAAATAGATAAATTATGTTAAATCTCGTTTTAAAATGTATAAATTATGTTAATTTTTCTCATTAAAACATGTAAAATCATATTAATTTTCCATAGTTATCTGCCGTAAAAGAAAAGATCAAAAATTACTCTAATTATCGATACGTTCTGAGTGTTAAAGATTAGAAAAAGCGAGACATTTTTTAATTTTTATACTAATTTTTTCGAATTTTAAAGCATGGCCATTATCCCAAAATTGATTATTTAGCTTTCAATAATCGAAATTTTTCAAAAAATACATTAAAAACATGAGGAAAAGGCATTCAATTACACGCTTCGTTAACTTCGCTTTAGATTTGATATCTGTTATAAATTTAAAAAAAAAACGTTAAAAATAATGTATAAAAAATAAAAATAGGAAGATAAACAAAAAATATATATTATTTTAATGTCAGTTTTTTTTAGAACTTTTCCCAATTTTCATAAATTTCCTTCAATCTCCTCTTTATGTAAAAAAGGACTTCAACCTCCATTTTGTCTTCCTTCCTCGACTTATTCTTTTGTTATGAAAATTTACTATAGAGTTTATTGAATTTTATTAATAAAAATATAACTTACGTCTTCTATTTTTTATATATTTTATCATAATTTTATTATTCATCCTGCTGTGAATGTATATATAACAATTGCATTATGTTGTATACAATGATACAATTAATAACTTCTTTAAGGCTTAATTTTGACTTCTTGAGGGCCTAAATTATAATATAAGAGGCCTTTTACCTCTCTAAAATGAGGCCCTCGTTGCTTGGGGCCTGTAGCTTATGTATAAACCTTTTTTTTTTAATTATATAAAAGGTAAGCTTAATTATTTTATGTAGCATACTTTGATATAATATATAAATATCTCCAGAGCATAATTTAGGCTTTTTTGGACTTAAATTATAATATAAGAGGCCTCTCTTCTTCATTTTTTTTAAAGTACCTTTTTTAAAGACCTGTGCTGTTTAGTCTACGTATAAATCATTCTCTAGCCTTTACAAATGTATAAAAATTTACATATTTTTATTAAAATATTGAACTTAAATTAATATTTTTTAATGAAAGAAGGTGTATATAGTTTATTTATCACATATTTTCCTATACATAATTCAATTCTGTAACGTTATAAGCGATATTTCTTACACACGTGAAAGGCACATAGCATGGTAACTGGTACTAAACATAGCAGCATCTTGAATTTATGAATCATAAAAATAACTTATTTATGCCTCAGACAATTCATTTATTCTGTTTTGTATCACGAAAATATATATATAAATTAACTTTTCCTTTAAGGTTAACACGAGGAAAACAGTGCTTTTAATTGACCAGGTCGTTCACCATTCCATAGTTACATTATGCAACTTGTTCTTCGTTGTAGGGATATTAATAATATAAAATTTCCTAATTTCATATTTAAAAAAACAATAATATGTTTCGTAATTTTGTAAAAACATTATTAAAAATACAGTAGAAATTAAAATAAAATGTAATTTTTAGTAATAAAGTATTGAAAGTGCTTAAGGGGGTTAGAATTAGAAAGGGGTCAATTTACTTGCTAAGATTTACGTAATGTATTGAAGAGAGTTTTAAGGGTTTTAACCTTTAAAACTGCTACAAGGAACTAATAGTATTTTCTATAGTAACTAATTAATTTAAAGAAGGAACTTTCGTGTAAAGAAATAAATAAGGGATAATACTTCTTTAATGATTTAATTTTAGAAAAGAAAAATAATTTAAAGAGATCTTAATAGTGTTAAAATTTGTTATGTTTTTTTATTATTATCATTTTTTACATAAAATACTTAATTTAACTTCTTTCTTTCTATGTACTGGGTTCGTGGGAAAAGATCTTAATGACCCTCCTTTACATACGTGTGTAACATTGAACTCCAGGTTTAAATTGAGTAAAAAATTTAAATATTTTTGTAGAATTAACAATAAAAAAAATATAAGAAAAACCAAGTTTTTATATTTAAATAGCTATAATTATTTATTTAAAAATCTGTCTTAAAGTGAGACGATTATCATTCAATTACAAATATAGAGCTCTTCTCTCTACAAAGATACCAAATTATACGAATAAAACATATTAAAAACAGACTTAATTTAATCTAAATCACTTCCTCCTCATATTTTTAACGTAATTTACTTAAATTTGAGGCCTTTCTGTATTTGAGGCCCGCACAAAATGGTCCATCTCTAAGAGACTTAGAGATGGACCATTTTGTGCGGGCCTCAAATACATAAAGACTAAGGCTTTAATTATATACAGAGGCTCAAATACAGAGACTAAGGCTTCAAATACAGAGACTAAGGCTTTAATACAGAGACTAAGGCTTCAAATACAGAGACTAAGGCTTTAATACAGAGACTAAGGCTTTAATTATATAGGCTACATATAGACTTTGTTCGAACTCAAAAAGCTCAGGACCAGATTCGTACAATAAGCTAAACAAGCAACAGCTTAGGGCCTCGCATTATTAGGGCATTACATTTTTACATGCATTATTATTTGGTAGAAAGGAAGGGCTTATTATGAATTATAGCTTAGGGCCACAACAAGTCTAAGACGAGCCATATGAAAGCTTCTATTTATAACTCTCGATACTCTATAATTATCGAATGTTACTTCTAACAGAAATCATAAGGAAATATACCTTATATTTTAAATATAATTCTGATTATATTTATGAACTGTAATTACTGTAATTTTCCCACGTTTCTTTAGAAGTTCTTAACATTTTTCTTTAGGTCTTGCTGATGATAAAACTTAAATTTAAAATTGATATTAATAATACCTCATTAAACGCTATAAAAACTTATTTATTTTATCAATAAACATTTTAAATTCATATATAAATCATTTTAATAATTATTTAGGCGATAAAACTCAGACTTGTTGTGGGCCTAAGCTATAACATATAACAGGAGGCCCTTTCGCTCTACCAAATAAATGATACATGTAAAATTGTGAGGCCCAAAGTTACAGCTTGTATAGAGAATGAAGCCCTATAAAAAATGATGTTCACTTAAAAGCGTGGGTTCGATTCTCACACAAACCGAATACATTTCCTCGTATTTTACTTTATGATGGGGCATTTACACTTCGTTATTTTTAGCAATGAATAAATTATTTTCAGAATTATGAACCTTCTATAACGACCACCTGTAAATGGAGGCCACTTTTTCAAGAGCATTAGAGGAAAATTGGAGGAAAATTCATACAATTCTACAAACAGCTGCCACTCCCAACAACGGCCTTTTTTATTTATTTATTTATTTATTTTCTTATGTTTTCGTGGCCGTTGTTGGGAAGTTCGATTGTGTACAGGATTCGTTATCTTCCTTCTTAATTTTTTATAATTTTGTATAAATTAATTCTTCGTTATTAATTGCATCATTTTATTAACAAGGAGCTTAATTTTGTAAGCGAATTTTATGAATTTTAAAAAGATTTTTAAACAGAATAATATGAAAATAATTAATTATTAACATCATTTATTGGATAAAATTTTTAAAAAATTAGTATCATATAAGTATTTTTTCCAGTGTTTCCCCATGTTTAGATCACAAGTGAGAACGAAATCTACCTCCTTTCTCGTAACCCCGAAACTCAATTATTAAAAATATTCTTTTATTAATATATAAACCCCGAAAATATAGAAAAAACACTATAAAAAATACCCAAAATTAACAAAAATTTAATTCTTTTGTTATTTTTCTAATGAATATTCATTGTTAAAAACCTTAACAATGACAGTTTGAAAGTTGACAATAAATGGGTTTATTGTCAACTTTCTATAGGGAAAACGAATCAATAACACCAAAATATTGTATTTATATAATAATAATAATAATGAATATAAAGAATTGGGTAATAAAATTCTCACTTTTTACCAAATTTTCCCTACACAATTGTGTCTCGTTACATCTCCACATGATTGAACCTCTTGAAGAGTGTTTGACCTTCCCTGAGGCAACTCTCCCTTATAACCTAGATCGAGTAAATAGGGTCAGATACCCCCCTGAATAAAAATAACTCCTTTCCTTTCTGGTACCGACTAGACTCTCACTTAAATTTACTCCTAAAGCGACTACAAGTTTCCATCACGCGGTTAACTGTGTCAGCGCACAATGTTACTTGACGTAACATTCCTCCTAAAGTTTACCGACCAATAAGCAAGTTGAATTGTAATCATTAAATATTAGAAACTGAGTATATTTTAACTGTTAATTCTTAATTTTCCTACAGTCATGACGCACATATACCGTTTTGGTCTGTTTTTTATGGTACTGTGCTTTGGAGTGTGTTACGCTTCGTATTCCCCTGGCAAACTCTTAGTTATACTTGTAGATGGTGTCAGATGGGATTATATGAATGATAGTAATCTATCGGGATTTCAGATGATTGCTAAAAATGGGATGAAGGCCAATTACGTTACACCTATATTTCCTACAAACTCCTATCCTAATTGGTATACAATTGTTACAGGTAAGCTGTAGAAACGAAAGTAAAATTAATTGTCACACGAAATTTTATATATATATATTTATGAATAATTTACGCTATATTTATGAGGCATTCCATTATATTTTAATCAATACATTGTATAGTGGAAGATATATGTGTTTCAGTGTATTGCTTTATAAGGAAACATCGAAAATATTTAAATTTTCTGTAGAATTACTCGTGAAATTTAGCATAAAACTGGATTATAAACGGTGGTTGTACAAGAGTAATTCAAAAGTCTTCACATTTATGATGCGTGTGTTTGTTTTTTTAACAATAAACATTAGTCTGCATATATTAGGGAGGTTGCGGCCGACGTTTTCAACGCGAAAACGTGTACGTCGGACGTTCAGCACCGCTTTCCTAAAGGCCTAGAAGTTTGGTAATGGTGTTTGGGACGTCGGTCATGATTCCACTGGCTATCCAAACACCATTGTCAAACTTCTAGGCTTATAGGAAAGCGGTGCTGTACGTCCGACGTACACGTTTTCGCGTTGAAAACGTCGGCCGCAACCTCTCTATTGTAAGAGGAATGCATACAGATGTGCATTGGATTAAATCGCATTTATACAGCGTAGGACCTGTATCCTATGATTCACGAGTGTTTAAACAATAAATTGAGTCCTTTGCCTACGTGTACTGACTTATGAATCAGCCTGAATAAACGAATATATTATTATTCCATGTATTTTTTATATTACGTTTCATGTATAGAGTGACCCGCTTAAGAAAGTTTTACAGTGATATTTATATGAGACAAACGTAAAAAAAACACAGAAAGAGGTTAAAATTTAAATGTGCCAAGTGTTCACCATTGTCTTTCACTTAGAAGCGGTTCACACACGACAGACTTTCTAATTTAGATTTTGGCTAATTCTGTATAATGTTATTGTAAATTTTATAGAATTTAAATGTTTATTATAACAAAAATATAATTTTAATATTAAATTTCATGACCAAAAGTAATATATTTTAGGCTAAATTAAATTTTATTATCCCTTCTGAAATGGTTAATTTATGAGATTTTTTTTTTTAATTGTAGAAAGAGAATTTTAATATTTTCGACTATGAAATTTAATTTTAATCCTAATTTAAATTAATATATTAAAAAGAAATACAAATTACTTTAAAAATTAGATAATTTTCTAAGGTAATTCTTAGGGGAAAGAATAAAGGATGATCCGTAAACCCGGCCCTTCTACGTATTGTCCGACAATATCTCACATTGCCACTTTTAAAACCGTATGTAAAATTTAAAAATGAAATATTTTTATTTAAATTATAGGCTTGTACGCCGAAAATCATGGAATAGTACAAAATTACATGTACGACAAAGAGAAAGATGATATTTTCTTGATGGCTCTTCATTCCAACGCTTCCCATGCCCATTGGTGGAATTACGCGGAACCATTATGGATCACAGCTGAAAAAAATGGTATAAAAACTGCAATGTACTGGTGGGATGGATGCCAAGTAGTTATTCGTGGAAAGAAACCGTCTTTCTGTAGAGAATATGAAAATTATTGGATTTGGGGTAAAGTTAACAAAGATACAAAAGATGCGTTATTTAAGATATTGGATATGTTTCAAAACCAAGATTACGGATTAGGTTTAGTATATTATGAAGCTGTAGATGCAAATGGTAAGTATTTTCGCTAATATATGATAGAATTTGAGAGCCTAGATTGCTTAGAATGCACTTTAATAAACTCGTAAATAACTTATAATGGCACAAATTATTATAGTTAATATGGAAATTTATTTTATTTAAGGCCATTTTAGAGGGCCTAATTCTAAAGAAAGAAAGAAAGCATTGCAAGATATCGATTCAATTCTTCTATCTCTTCAAGAAGAGATCAACAGGCGAAACCTCGAAAACGAAGTAAGTCAATAGTCCCATATATATCAATATTTGGCATTCATGCTACATATTTATGTATTTCTCGTAAATTAAACGTATTAAAATATGATATGTTTATTCAGAATAGATTAAGAAACTAACACAGATAGCCTAATCAAATTATAAGTTTCTTTGAAATTAACAGTAACAACATATAATTTTGGATTTCATAAAAACACTAAAAACTAATTGGTCTCCAACTGTAAAGGATTGGAATCCGTTCATCTTCCAATAATGTCGGTTCCGCAAAGTTTAAAGATAAATATTATCTTTAAAGTTGGCGCCAATGGCATTGGTACTGTAGTTGGTCGCGGGTTCGCTCCTTACTAACATGCTGGCCATGTGGAGTTTTCCGGGTTTTCTTCACGTATGTAACACCTAAATGGAGATCAGTTTCCCATAGAAAGTCTTCACTGGGAACACCCCCTTGGCAGATTGCCCATGTGTTGCGTTGACGTGTTCCACCATTCAAATGAAACACTTAAATGCATTTCGATTCGATATTTTTGATATTCTATGCTCGGTTTATCCTTCTTTAATTAATTTTATTAACTTATTTAATTTTGAATAATTTTTCAAGTCTTTCCTTGAATCCATTTGATACTTTATAATTTATCTGGAAAGATTATATGATACAGAATAATGTGCTTCCTAAATCTTTCTTTGTAGATACAAATGATTTTAACTATGCGTTTTTCATTTTCCTCCATGAGATAAAGAGGAAATCTGATGATTCTTTTTATCACTAACATATTCTTTTTATCACTAACATCTTCTATATTTATAAAGTTACTTTCTTTATCTTCTTATCTGTTCTTCAACATATATATTCTCAGGCTCTAGTATAGAAGGAAGCTTTCAGTAAACAAGTTTGACTCAAAGTTTATTATTATATTTTCCTGTTTCAGGTAAATCTAATGATCGTATCGGACCATGGAATGATGCCTGTTAATCAAGATATAAAGATAATTCGAATCGAAAGTGCCATAAAACTTGACGATATTCATCTTATGCTCGATCATGGTCCCATGTCCATGATTCTCCCTAAAGAAGGAAAAGAAGATAAGGTTTAATTATATTTATCTATTTATTTATTTAAAATTATACAGTCTAAACTCGTGACTATCTTATTTACTCGTGATCCACAAGGGTTTTCGGATGATTGAGGTAAGATAGTAGTACAATATGCTAATTAAATGCAGAAAATGTGGTATAATTATATTATGTAACACAATATGCCTTACAAAATATTTTACTAACTGAGGTATTCGGAAAAACCCTCAGAAGGGGATGTAACTGTACTCTGAGCACCCCTAAATCTGCCCTGGGAGTACTCATATGTATGGTGCTCGATGAAATCCGAACTTACCTATTTCAATAAACACTGGTTCTAATCCCACCCAATCCGAAATATATGTTTTTGGGGTAAGCAAGAAATTTTAATCTAATATATAATCGAGACGAGTTGATAATAATAATAATAATTATAATCAGCGCAGAGCCCAAACGGTTAGGAGTTGAAAGTTGAAATTTGGTACACAATTAGGGTACGATAGGAGAACGCACACTAAGAAGGGATTTTTCGAAATTCCTCCCCACGGGGGAGAGGGACAGGATTAAGGCTTAACACTTCCATCAACAATGGAAGTGTTAAGTAACAATGGAAGTGTCAACAATGGAATTGTTACGTAACAATGGAATTATTAAGAGAAAGCGACATGCAAGACGCAGATGCAGTTTTTTCGTTTTTGCGAGAAATCGAACATATTTTTAGACCCATCTAAAAATTCTCTAATTAGTCTGGAAACAAGGGGACCCAATTCTTGCATTCTGTAAAAACGGGTAAGGTTGACTGTAACGTAATAATCTTTATCTTAGTTATCGTTACTTTTGCCCGAACAACGCCAGGCCCACCTGCTAGTAACAGATATATTTAAGAGGCATTAAGAGGAGACTATTAGGATGATTACAGCAACAGCAGTGTATCGAGATTTTGGAAAATTTATCATTTAAACCAGTGTTTTTCCATCTTTCTTTTTATCTCGCGGTACACTCGAACCTATAATTAAATGTCCGCGGAAAAATTACGTAATTTAAAGTAGTGTCTGTAAACATTCTATCGCCATATTACTCGTCACTTAACCTAATCCTGTTTGTCTATATTCTTTGTGAACTAAATAAAACAATATTGTTATTCCTTAAAATAACAGTATTATTAACGTAGGAAATAACATTTGTTATCCATCAGAATACGATGGATCTCAGAGGGATCAATTTAGCTCGATAAGTAACGCGTCATTGACGAATTATTAAATAAATGAGAACTAACTGAAGCAAAAACAAACTGTGCTCATGAAACCATGCTTAGTTTTTATTAATAAAAACAGGAGCCAAAAAAGACTAGTGGTAATACCTCTGAGCATTAAATTAAGATTCAAATTACACAAGACCTGACATTACGTTAAAATCAATTATTAAGTATTTTTTTTTCGTGATAACAACTCGTGTTTCATTATAAGTAAAAGTCAAATTAAATCTTTACTTTTAAGTAAAACGTACAGTTTTTTCGAGACACACACAGAGACACAATGGCGCGTTATAGCTACATGGGGTCTAGGCAAATTTGAATTAGGGGGCCACATGTACAGTGTTGACTTCAAACATTTTTCTTCGGGGAATTTTTTGGGGAATTCCTTGGTATCCTCGTTCGTTTTTTAACGCAATCTCTAGCAGGTTAAGTTCTGCACTGCGCCAGTGCACCCTGAGCCACACCGGCAATCTAGATCCAGATATGGTCAAAATTTAAATTTTGATATTCTTACTACAGTAAGGTGTTTATAAAAGATTGGTTTAGGGGTCCTCTGTTGGTGGAGGCTTCAAGCAATTCCCTATAGGATAAATCGCCATTGAAGACAAACACACACAGGCACACGCTCACAAACTAAATCAGAAAGTATTTATTCAACTGTAATTTAGCTCACAGCATAAATTATCAGCTATTTGCTGCTTCGATGTATGCAGTGTATGTATATCGAAAACACTTAAATCTATTGTAAGTCTTATATTGTTTATATATAGGCCATATACGTAATCGAAGAATTAACGTACGATAATTTTTAGGTATATAACGACTTAAAAAAAGGAAATTTTAAAGGATTGAAAGTATACAAAAAGGAAGAAATGCCAGAAATATATCATTACAAGCACCGACTCGTATTCCCTATTGTTTTAGTAGCCGAAAAAGGATATCTAATACAATCGGTAAATTATTTAAAATAAAAGAAAAATTATATATAAATTTATTTCTTTTTAACCTTATAAATTATATTAAATTATTAAATGCATTTGTTAATTTGTAGCTTTCGGAAAGAATGAAAATGAAGCCGTTTTCTGATAGGATATACAAAGGTTATCACGGATATGACCCATATTTATACGAAGAAATGAGAACTATTTTATATGCCAGAGGGCCAGGTATGAATTTGAATAGTTGTAACACTACTCAGTTATTTATTTTAATTAATATAAGCATAATTTCTACTGTAGCTTTCAAGAAAGGATACATTTCACCACCACTTCAAATGACAGATCATTATAATGTCATGTGCAAAGCGTTGGGTATCGAAGCACTCCCAAATAATGGTTCCTTATCGAGAATTGAGGATATGCTAATACCCGAAGCACTCAATTCTAAGCGCCAAATTAAGAATAAGACGAATAAAAAGGGAAAAAATCGATTTAGTAAGAAGCGTAAGAAGACAATTACACGATTTTGGGGTGGTAGCAGTTCGGTGACGTACTGCAACTGGATTTTACTGTTTTCAGTTATATTAACTGTTTTATTATGAAGATATGTTTTCTCCCATTAACACGTGTATTATAGTCATTTCATAAAGCTTGGCACATTAAATATTTTTTTTTGAATCGTAGAACTGAGTTACAGCGTACTGAGCGGTTAAATGCCATGTTATGATTTTAAAGTACTGGAAAATACAATAATAAATTATTTTATAATAATTATTGATGTATATATCGAATGCCAAGTTAGTTATTGAAGAGAATTGCTCATTTTTTAAAATCGATTTTATCAAATTATCTGGCATTTTTTCTGATGAAGTTTTCATTGACATCGTATTCAACTAACATATTTCAGCAATAAAATTCAATATAAGCGATGCTTTTTGCTTACGTGTGCCGGGCTGTAAACGGCTCACGTATTTGTAAAATCTAAGTGACTTGTACAACATAAAATTCATATAAAACGGAATAATCAACAGTGTTATAGGGAGGGATCGACTGTACTTACTGTATATAATACATAAATGATTCTGGTAGAGTATTATGTCTGTAAGTCAACATTATGCCATGAAAGAATAAGTAAAAACACATGTTGCTACCTTAAATTAAATAGAAACACATAAAGCATTCTATTGCGTAAAATCCAAATATTTAATTTTTTTTAAACCAAAAACATCATATATTTTTGATATAATATGGGTAACATTCATAGCATATACCACGTACATTTATTATTATCTAGAAGCTTGTTTGCATTTATAGCAATTAAATACTCAAATTTCTTAATGGAGATTTTTAAAGGTGATTCAATATATTGTATAATGTTCAATTTAATACATTAATTTAAACAATTTTAAAATAAATTGCTTTTAGTGACTAATTTTCATGTGCATCTAATCTATGTCATCGGGTTGCATGGATGGCCGAGTGGTTAAGAAGTTAGTCTACTGCTATGAGAGACACAGGATCGAATCCTGGCTAGCAACTCCCTGCTATGAGAGACACAGGATCGAATCTTGGCTAGCAACTCCCTAGGTAATTTTCAGGTGTGGTTCTGTTCTATTACGTCAAGCCTGTCCTTCCCTACCCAGTCATCCCCATTGTGGGCATGGAAAAAGGCCATCTTACGTAATGTGCCCACAGAAATGAAAGTAAAGAAAAATTCTATCGTTACTTTTCAGTATCATTATATGGAGAATAATGTTATTATATACAATTTCTTTTATTGTATAATTGATTATAATATTATAATAATTTCTTCCACTTATTTTAATTACTTTAAACCTTAAGAAATGTTTTAATTAATTTAATTAATACTCATTTATTTACTACAAAGTACGCATTCAAACTATAGCTATAATTACCAATTTAAAATTTGTATTACAAATTTATATTATTATAAAAATACTTTGTTAATAACTAAATAAATATTTTAATTAATTATATTTACGTTTGCTCAAAATTCTGTATAATTAAATGTGACTAAAAAGTAAATTAACTGTAATAAATTATGATCTTTATGGTAATATGCAAGCGTGTCAGATGCTTAACAAAATAGATCAGAACTTATCCCCAAACAATTGTAGACCTCACCCCTTTGGAGATAAACCGAAAGAAGAAAAATTTTAATAAATATATTTAAAATTGGTGTTTTATATATTTTTAATACAACTTATTGAAAGCATTTAATTAATATTTCCAATAATTTATACATTAAACTTTTTGCCATATTATAATAATTAAAAATATGAAAAGTTTTTATAATAAAGTCTCATAACAGATAGCGACACACTTAATTTTATTTATTATGATTAAAAACATAAAGGTTTTAATTTAAATAAAACGTTATAACAGCCGGAAAAGTTATAAAACTCGTTGCTGGATTTGTTTTTTACTTTTTTTGGGGTTCAGGTGTCTCAAAACGTGGAGATTTGCAGAAAACTCGGAGGATCAAATTTAGTACGATTACAATACATTACCTTGTTATGTGTATGTAACAGAGGGGAAGTAATACTATCTAAATACGAGATTAAGCAAGTTCGAAAAGAATATAATAATTTTAAATCGTATTTAAATTTGCTGTAGAACGGAATCGTTTCTTTAAACATCGTTCGAAACGTCGAATTCCGTCATTCTGCTTCTATTCCGAAGAAGAAAAACAACGCTATGGACGATCGTCAAAAAAGAAAAGAAGAAACTCGAGCCCCCGAATTAAAGAAAATGACTCCTTTCGACCGAGAAATGATTCGGAGTTTAAAGGATTCCCTCCACGACTTCAGCAGAAATATACGAGGAAATATCCTAAGAAAACGTGGAAGAAGCAGGATAACTCGAAAGAACACATCTAGGAAGATATCGAAGGCCAGCAAAGCCAGGAGAAGACGATCGAAATTAAAAAGGTTGGGGAGGAGGAAGAAAAGAGGAGGATCCAAGGGGAGAAAGAGGAGTTCAGATAGGAGTAATGGCAGCAGAAAAAGAACAGGGCGTCAATAGAACGGAAATCTTCAACCAGAATCGGAATTGCAATTGCTAGATTCCCGTAATTTAGCAATAAAACGGCTCTTTTCAGAGCTATGCTTTTATTGGTGAAGAGTATTGGTAAGAGTGATGCTTTTATTGGTGAAGAGTCGATTTCAACCAACAACGCTTAATGCATTATACGTCGGAGATTCGATTTTATTTTAAATTTTCAAGCGTTTATTCGAATAGACCCCCCCAAACACACCTTAATTAACCCTCGCCCTCCAGTTTAAATCGATGACGACATGATAAAGGCCTTTTCGAAGGCTGAATGGGCGAGCGGTTAAGGTGGTAGCCAGCCTACTGCTCTGGAAATCTGAAATCGAATTCGTATGGGAAAATGCCCAGGAATTCTTCGGGGGGTGGCCCGTTTGGATATGTCGGGCCCCGTCCCTCACCACCCGGTCGCCCCCCTTGTGGGCCTGGCCGAACCTATAATGGGCCTGCTAAAACAAGAGGCCCTCTTAGTGCCCACAGGGTGGAAAGAGTTAAAAAAAACCTACCGCTCTGTGAAATCCATAATCGATTCTGGCCGATAAATTCTCCAGGAA
Organism: Centruroides sculpturatus; assembly: GCF_000671375.1. Classification (NCBI taxonomy): domain Eukaryota; kingdom Metazoa; phylum Arthropoda; class Arachnida; order Scorpiones; family Buthidae; genus Centruroides; species Centruroides sculpturatus. The sequence continues at coordinate 1,929,508 of NW_019384326.1, forward strand.
GTTTTCATGGTCAGACTGTCCTGGATACACGGGCCCCGTCCCTCACCATTATTCGTGGACCTAGCCGAATCCATGTTGGGTAAAAATGCCCTTATTAGTGCCCACAGAGCAGAAAGAGCCAAAATTGATAAAAATCTCCGTAATTTATTGTATGCAGTACGGATTGGGACATCGTTCCTATTCCTCATCCATGATGATCCATTAGAGGCAAGTCCTACCAAGTGGATGATTTTTCTTTTACTTTTTCATCCTTGCTGGCATTAAGAGAACTTTTTTCTATGTTCATCTTAAATTTAGCTAGGCCCACAATAAAGACAATTTAGTGATGAGAGTCAGGGCCAGCCACATCAGGGACAGATCACCCACGAAAAATTTCTGGGGTTGCTCTCTCGAATTCGATCTCAGAAGAGTAGGCTGATGCCTTTGCCACCCAGGCTACATTCCTAATTAGTGTAAGAATGGTTGACCGTACGTTGCTTGTTACCTCATAAAGTGGTTTTAATACAGCTTGATAAGCAAACCAATGGTCCGTTTCAAATGAAACGTTCTATGTCATTGGCTTTCTTATATATATCCATTGTTTATCAATGTCCGATGCCTCGGGTTAATCAAATTACATTTGTAAATTCTAACTGCATATATATAAAGAAGTAATACAGTATTAATAAATAATATTTATTTAATTTATTAATTTATTATTTATTTTAAACATTGTAAAAAAAAGTTTCAAAAAGAGGGAAAGAAAAAGGATATTGGCGAATTTTCTACGAACGCAATTTGGTAGGTCGGAAATTTTGGCCACGTGTTTCGTTGTAATTTGGTAGGAGGGAAATTTTAACCACGTGTTCTGTTCTGTTGCGTTGTAATTTATGTTTGTAAACAAACTAAAGCTGTTTTGATATTTTTATATTATTTAAAATGAGTAGCAGCGATGAAGACGACGAGAAATATTTTAAAGAATACGAAATACAATTCAAGAAAGGGAAATATATTAAATGTTTACAATATTTGGAGGAATTATTGAATAATTTGCCTTCAAAAAGCACCTCAGGCAGATTTAGAAAGTTAAATAAAACAAATTTAATTTTTACCCAATGGTCAGTTCAGCATAATATTCTATTATGTAAATTATTAGTGAGTATATGTTCTTATTGTCAAATTTAATTTTGTGTATTTTTAAATTCTTAATTTATAATTAAGTATACAACATCACTACATCCTTTCAGAAATTATTTTTTAAAAATTATGTCAGAAGGGATAAAGATTATTACATCAATATCTATACAGTAAATAAACATATAGCATTGCCTGGTACTGTTAACATTACAGTAATATCAGTTTGATAACACATCATTGACTCTTATCGATATTACATGTTTAATAGCAGTGGTGCATTATCCTATGGACAAAAAGAGCAATTGCCTGGGGCCCAAGCCAATCTTTTATAATAAAATATTTCCCCAAAATATTCTTCCAAAGAAGTCAGCACTATATGTGGGATCCCTAATTCAAATTTGCCTAGGTCCCATGAAGCTATAATGCACTGCTGTTCAACAGATATTACTGATGTCACATGTTTAGGAGTTAGTGCTGGATTAAGCCTCTAGCGGGCCCTAGACAAAATTTAAATTGGCTTTCTTCTAAAATCTTAAATATTGTCACTTAAAATTTTATTAATAAGAGATAATACAAATGCTAATACAATACTAATTCTATAGCAAAAGAGTTTCTGGTATAACAAAAAATATGCATAATTATAGTCATTAATCAGACTTTAAACACTTTAAATTTTTTATTTTCGGATTTTCATATCAGAAATATTCAATAATACATTTTCAATGTAGCCCTTCGAGTATATCTTTTTCTACAGCAAGTATTGCTAAAGACCTTAGCCTTTCCTGTCCTATTGAATTTCTTAAATAATTTTTAACTTCTTTTAAAACAGAGAAAGATCTCTCTCTCTTGTTGCATTACTTACAGGTAAAGTTAAGTAAATTCTTAACATTATTTATGTATTAAGAAAAGAAGATGCACTTTTTGTTATTTTTTATGAACTGGTACTACATATTGTTTGGATTTCACAACTTTGTTTTGTCGCCATTAAAATAAATTGTCAGCTCATCTGGTTCTTCAACATCAATGTCATTGAAGTAAATTTTTTTTTATTTCACTTGTATAATTTGATACATTCTTTTAATCTTCAAATTCTTTAAAAAATACTTTGAGATATTTTGTTAATTTCTTCATACATTTATATGTATTTTGTATCAATTTTGCTAAAAATTTTGTCACAAATAACATTGAATATATATATTTTAAAGTCTGCTTGACCAGTTAAATTGATATCTTCATCTGTTTGGTTATCATCAAAAAATCATTTCTGTTTTCTTCAGTATTAGTGTCAAATTTGATGTCAGATATTGTCACATAAATGAAAAAAATGTTTACGTTACTTGTTACGATAGCAACTGTAGTTGCGTACGAACGAACAGTGAATGATGAACATACAGTTACATACAGTATTTGCGTATTTGAAGTTATCATGTACACATAACTCACGCACACTATACACTGGTACAGTATGTATCACCGAATCCAATGTTATTACTTTATCAATTATTATGATGACATTTATTTGATATTACATGTTCATGGCACATTTAAGAAGTCGACACCAGTATGAGTATTGATATTGACTTATGTGTGCTCTTGAAACATGTCTAGTTGACTATACAATCACAGCAAAGTTTAATAGAAATATTCGTTTTTCAGTTTTTATTACAATATTTACAATTAATTTAGATTTTGCACATGAAACTATGTTTGGTACTAAATATTTTAAATTTCAATAAATATATTTTTAATTTTGTAAACTTTTTAGATTATTATTCATAAATAATTAAAAAATATATATAATTTAAGTTAGCTGAAAACAGAAGTTTAACACCAGTAGCAAATAATAACCAAACTGAAGAGAAAGATGATCTGGTTCTATTAGAACAACTTCAACATCTTTGTTTTCAAGTGAGAGGTAATCTATAAGAATTTAAGTTAATATTAATACTTTTAAATGTTACTAATTTGTAAATCTTTAATTTAAGGTGTTCCTGTAACAAAAGAATCTATAATTTTGGAAATAATAATAATACATAATTGGTTAAATTTCTTACTGTTGAAGGGTGAAAGTAAAATAAAGACTTTGTGTAAAAATGAAGTATGGCAGCAAATAACACTAACTTTACAGCAGTGTAAGTGGTTTATCAATTCAATTTTCAATATCTAATTATTATTTATTCATTATATGATAAATAATGTACAGGGTACAAATGTAGCTCTGAATGAGGTTGTTGGTACCTTATTATACTCTTAAAAGTAAAACACCTCAAAGAAACAGATGGTCTACATGCAACCCTTTGGAAGATATAACCCAGTAATATCTTGACTGGCTGCTTGTTAAACATGCAATAGTCTTAATGGAGCATGCAGTGCGACTCCAATCGTGCCCCAGAAGTAGTCTGTGCAATGGTGTTTTTTGTGTTTTAAGAGCTTTTAGCCATCTCTAGTAAAGTGGAAAACAATTTATTTTTAGCATTGTTTTGAGAAATAGTTCTGGATTTTTTCACTTTTAAATTTTAACCCATTTTTGAGGGTCTTCAAAATTCTAGAGGATGATTTCAGGAAGCTATATCTCATAAAGTATCACATGTAGACCATCAATTTCTTTGATTTTTACTCCTAGGGGCATAGTATACAGCTCTGATAATTTTCCAACTGCCTCATTTAGAACTGCATTTATATCGTAAACAGTCTAAAATAACTTAATTAATTAAGGAAGTTACACTTTAAAAACTTAATGTTTTCTCTACTGTTCTGTTCCATCTTCAGATAACTTTTTAAAACTTACTGTAACTTATTGTACTGGAAGATGGACTCAGAGTAGTCTCAAAATGACTAGTTATTGCTGACTGTTCATTATTAATTTTTGAAATAGTAAATTGAAATAGATATGGGCATTAAATTTCATTTTTTAAACAGTATTTTATGTAGCAACTTCTATAAAACCAACTTCAGGTTCAGTTGATGTTACTACTGCTCTCTCATTTATAGAAGGAATTGGACATCATTTAAATGGTAAATATTTAGCAAGCTTGAGCTTCATATTTAAGCTTGAATTTAAAGTTTTTCTTAATTTCAGAGTTGAAAGACCTTAAGAAAATAGCATTGTTATTTTTCTGCACCATTGCTTGGTTCCTTATACAACATTCAGATGTTAATAATGCTTTGTTATTATTGAAATCTGTAACCTCATTATTAAAAAATTGTGTGTCTGACGATGAAGGTGATGATGAAGAAGTAAGCAGATGTAAATTTATAATTTTTAAATATAAAAAAAATTGTCTAAATATTTTATTCATCAATATTTAACTTAAATAATTATTTAAGTATTAAGTAAATTCTCATTAATTAACAGATGATGATAAATTTCACTTGATTTATATAAATTATCAAACAAGTAACACACAAGCAAGAAATTTTAGGTATAAAAATTAGTGCTACTCAAAGAAAGAAATGAATAGCCAGACAGAGTCAAATACTACAAACATTTGTTTTTATTTTTTAACTCTTCTCCCTGTGTGCACTATGAAAGCCCATTATGTGTTTGGCCAGACCCAAAATGAGATAGCCAGATCGTGAGGGACGTGTGCTGATGTATTCAGACAGATCATCCGAAAAAGTTCCTGGGGTTTTTCCACCCATCCAGATTTGATCCAGGGTCCCTGGAGCAGTAAGTTGCTAACTTAGCCATCTGGCCATCTGTCATAAACAGTTAAGATATTGAAAGTTGTAGTTTTACATTTCAGATAAGATAATCTTTGCCAAGAACTGTGCATTACCTGAAAGTGTCTGTCACGGCAACCTGAGACATGGTTTAGAACCTGTATCCTTCATATAGACTTATCCCTGCTACTTCACATCATAGCTCAGCCAATATTTGTGAAAAATACTCTATGTTTGTGTAGTAACTGAAATATTGCATCTGAAAACTGTAGTACAACATTTAGTAATGTTTCATTACTAAGTTAAAAGTAATTAATAATCATTTTTAACATGTTATATATTGTTAATGGTATTATTTTCATGTACTAAAAGCAACATGGATGTCATACATTCAATTTCAGTACAAAGAAGAGCAGATCTCTTAACTAAATCAATGATCTAATTGTTCTATTCCATCTTTCAAGAACAATTAAAGTCTCAATACCAAGTAAAAAGCTGAATAAATCTTAATTTAACACTACACAAATGTTTTTGAAGCTTAAAAAGTCAAGTATTTAATGTAAAGTTATGACTTTGTTAGTTAATGAAAAGAGTTTTTTACTTGGTTTTTTCAGACTTTCTATATCTTAAGAAGTCAAAAATATTTTGGCATCGTTCAAGATGAATTGGCTTGAATCTTAAGTGGTAGTTAAAAGCTGGCAAAGGTTCTTGCTCAACTTTCCTGGCTTCAGACAGGAAATTAAGAGTCCTGGTAGTGCCTAGTGGAGCGAGATGGCACATATTTGTCTAACAAATAATATTAAAGAAAAAAATTAAGGATAACATTAGGAAGTCCAATAATTTTTAGTTGAACTAGCATATAAAATTTAAATAATAACAAAAGCTTAGAGGGAATAATTTTGTTGAATCATGTTAAAAATCTCCATTTAAAAGACACTATAATATGTGATTTCCTCTATGTTCCAATCCCCTAAATATTAAAGTTTATTATATTAAAAGTTAAGCTAAATTTCATTTCTTTATCTTTGTTTCATCCTGAGATATAAAATGAACAGACACTAACACACTGCATATCATTTATATTTTCTCCAGCACAATAAAGTTTAATAGAGGCACAAATGTTTTCGACTACTTTTAGGGGCCTTCAGGCAAGAGAGCCATTTTTTTCACATTGAATAAGTTACCTTCAACTGAAAAATGGCTCTTTCGCTTGATGAAGGCTCTAAAAGTAGCTGAAAATGTTTGTACTTCCATTAAATTTTATTGTGCTGGAGTAAGTAAAAGTGGCATGTTTCTAACAACTGTTCGAGCTTTTGAGAATGTTAAGAAAAATCAACATGTGGAACTTTTCCCTTCTTTTTGCTTTTATTCTTGTTCAAACTAAGTCAAATATTCAGATAAAAATAAATACATTAATCTAAATATTAAAAATATGTATTTAATTAAACTGTACTATTTAAGATTCTATTTTAATTTTTATAAAGGAGGAAACAGTTAAATTATATTGGAAGACATCAAGCAGTACTCTGCCCATTACACAATGGCAAGACGTCATCAGAATTACTTACGTCTACTGCCTCTCGATGAATGGTAATTTCGAGAAATCATTGAAGGCGTGCAAACGTTTGAATCACTTAAGCAATATTCCATTTCTTCAATACTTAAAAGGTTATTATTGTAAAGATATAATTTTTTAAAATAGTTTATTTCTTTATATTTAGAAAAAAAATTTCATAATGAATTTTAATATTTAAATTTTAAACAGCTGTTTCTTCCTACAAAGTAGGAAAAATATCTGAAGCTGTAAATATTGCTCACGAAGTGTGGAAAAATCAATATAATTGCATTGAAAATTGGCTGAAAGCAAGAATATGTAATCTCCTTGGATGCTGTTTCTCGGATATGGTAAAGAAAATACTGTATACTAAAAATATTATAGATATATAACTTTAAAATATAGGAACTGTTCTACTTTCAGCACCGGGGTGAAATCAACGTTACACTATCTGGAACCTGTGACTGGTGCTATACACGTATATATTGTATATCGCTTGACAAACATTTTCAAGCGATCTGTTCACTCTTCTTTAGGTCAACTGAAAATTCCCTGGACAGAGTGTATATTATTTGTTGGGATTGGGTGTCGGTTCTGACTAGGTGGGTCATTTCTGGCATGCGCGGTTGTGTGGTGGGGGAGGAAGCGGTGGGTTGGCATCTAACAGCGATTGCCAGGCCAGAGACAGGGTTAGCTCTTCCTTCCGGTTAATAATATACACTCCGTCCAGGGAATTTTCAGTCGACCTGAAGAAGAGTGAACAGATCGCTCGAAAACGTTTGTCAAGCGATATACAATATACACGCATAGAGCACCGGTCACAGGTTCCAGATAGCGTAACGTTGATATATAACTTTAAGAGGTTACCTTAACTTTAAAAATATATTAATATTCATAAAGATTTTATAGGAACATTTCAAAGTGTTTGTTAAACTTTCATTGTTATATTTTCAACACTTCCATTATAAGGTTTATTCTGGAGTGGATAAAACCATTGAACACTGGTAGTTGGTTGTGAGTTTGCTCATCATCAATGGGCTGGCCACATGGAGTTTTCTGGATTTTCTTCATGTTTCTAACACCTAAATAAGGACCAGTTTTTCACAGAAAGTCCTTCTGGGAGGATTCCTCCTTCAACAAATCACTCATGTTACATTGCCATTTACAAACAAACCATTGTAAGGTTTATTAAACTTTTAATTTTAATGATCCTTTGATATATAAATTAGATAGAAATGCTTTAACTAAGCTATTATAAATGTTCTAAGTGAATAAAACATTGTTACAACAAATATTTGTGTGTAAATACATGTAATTTTAGGTATAAGTTTTAAAACTTTAACATGTTTATAGTCTCCTTTATTAATCAAACATTACAGCTAGATTCTTATTAGGTTACTATGATGCTGATTAATAATGAATGAAATGTTAAGCAGTTTGGATTAGAAATAGGCATTAAGCCATCATGTTGTGTTAAATCTAATTCATCATCTCTCTAATGTTTACCCTGATTATATTGTTAAAAGTACACTTTTGTACACTTTACAATATAATCAGGATGGGTGGAAAATAAGTAGGCATTGAGAAATCGTTATAATTTCTATACTTCAATTGCAAAGATGATGAAAATTATTTGTACTTTATTAAACATAAATTCAGTTGCATACCTTAACATTCACTGTTGACACTGGCACCATCTACCAACTGTATCAAGCAGCCTTCTGCATGAATTTGAGGTTTTGTTCCGTATGCCTTCTTTGCCCAGCTCCACAGGCATGAGGTTTGGATTTCTTGGGAATCATTCATGAGGTAAGTCCAGACCTCATGCCCTGTGACTTTTTCCTCTGGGCTGGACAATGGAGGAGGTGTACCAAATGAAATCTTGAACACTGGAAGAATTGGACGTATGGATTTGAGATGTTACCACCAACATTCCTCATGACTTCCTGCAAAAGGTTGTGAATTCCATTCCTGGTTGTTTGAGGAAGTTGAGTACATAATGTTGAGGTATGTATCTGTATTTTCATTTAATAAGATGTGTCAAATAATTTTCATTATCTTTGTGTTAGAAATATAGAAATTATAGTGATTTCTCAATGCATAGATATTTCTTGCCCATCCTGTAGATGCTAATGTATTATGGACATTATAAATTTTATTGCTGAATGCACTAACTTAATCTATTAGAAATTAACCATATCTAAAATCTTAGTGTGTAATATCTTTAATGCAACTTTAAGTTTTCCTCCAAATTCCTCTTAATACAAAATTTTCTCATTTTTATTTAAATTATTACAATAATGATCAATGCTTCCAACTGCTTTATATCATTAGTCAATGTAGAAATTATAAATAAATAAAATAAAGTTTATTGCATTCTCTAAAACCTTAAGATTCTTAAAGTGAAGCTATTTCCAATTTAGATTAGAATCATTTTAAACTTAAATTGTTTTATTCATTTAATATTTGTTCCAACAAATGATCTCCTCTTAGTTTAGCTTATTGTATAGCTATTATAAACTTATGAAGTTGCCTTTCTTCAAACATTCTTATCATTGAATGACTACACATGTCCAAAACTTAAGGACAAACAACATTTATATGTGAATAGCCTGTATTTTACACCACTGCAAACACACACTATAATGCTCTCTGGATAAAGGTACACAGACAATAGGCCTTTGAGTATAACCCTACTTTTTGCAGCTGCAAGTCACAGTTTAGTGGGATATTCTTGCTCCTGTACTGGAATGGCGGCAACTTACAAGCTGATTGGCCTTGCCACATTGATTGTGTTTTGCTGTTACTGTTAAATGTAAGTCTCTACATCCAGTCATAGAGTGAGGGCAACCTCCTGCTTTATGCCTGGAACACATTCCAACCCTTTGAAATATTGCTAGCTATCACCTCTAATAATTGCATTCATCCTTAAGTTTGGATATGTATATTCGATCATCTTTATCCAGAAAACATTATAAGAATCAGGAATATCAGGTGATAGTATCTTCTCCTCTATCTCTTCAGTTCACTTTAAATGTGGGGTGCATTTCCTTTTAGTATCTATCCACGTCTTTACTTAAACTTCTCATAACAATCAATTTGTTTTCTCAAGTGTTCGATAGCTAAGAAATATTTTTATGCAATATTATATCTGTAAATGCAATTAAAACATAAAATAATTTAAATTTTATTTTTAATATTACAGAATAAACATCACGTGGCCATGGAATGGTTTGGTCAAGCAATTGACGAAGATGAAACATTTTATTTATCGTTAAAAAATATTTTTGTTGAGTTTCATTTATTAAAACAACCTGATCAGGAGATTGAATCTTTGCAGCTTCTAGTTAAGGTTAATTTCTGTTTAAAGTTTAAAACATTCTATTTTATTTGTAATTTTGGATTATATAATTGTAAAAAAAGCACGTAAATTTTCCATGTTAATCCAGTTCATAATATAATTAACTTTACAGGCTACAGCAAATCAAATTCAACATCCCTATCCTTACAATGCAGATGTAACTCATGTAGAATCACTGTATATGATAGCTAAACATCTTTTAGAAAGAGAACAATATGAAAAATCAGCAGAATGGTTTACACATTTGTTAGAGGTCTTAGAAGAGAAGAATGATAATCAGGTTTGTTTGTGCTATGGCAAGTTTTTTATCATCTTTAAATTTGTTTATAGTTTGAACAAATGAAAAGTTTACTTGCAAGTAAACACTTCAAATATAATCCTTCAAGTTTGGAGTAAATAAATGTGTAAGATTTAAGTGTTTCTCACAATGGATCACAGGGCCTTCTCTTTAAATCTTCTTGCAAGTAAACCTTTAGTACAGTACAGTGATTCTCAACTGTTCTGAGGAACATCATTCATTACTTTTTATTATGAAGAGCAGTAAAAAATACATGAATGTATTGATACAGTATCAATACATTCAAAAATCAATAAGCGATTTCATTTTTATTGTTTCACAAAACAATGAAGCTATAAACTAATAAATTTTATTGTATTGAATAAAATAGAAATATGGAATTGTTTACAAATAAAGTAATATGTTGTTGAACTCTGGAATAAATTTGCAATAAAAACATTGAAATATTTTTTTATTCATGGAACACTCAAGGTAAGTTTGTAGAACATCAGTTGAGAACCACTGATCTAGTATATAATTACAAATAAAAGATTAATTGTGGAGATTTGATTCATTTTCTTAAACTTTATAAGTATTTTAAGTTATTTATGTACAGTTTAATTTCAAAGTAATTTATTTTATAGTGTTACAGAGTATCTAGTAATTTCTTCCTTCAACTTTCAAATATTTATCATCAAGCGGCATATGCTCATTTGCACTCTAAAAATTACAAAAGATGCATTGAAATATGTAGTAAATTAATTGAAGATTATTCTTCTAAAGACGATTTGTTGGAAGAAAATATTTCTAATTCCNAAACTGAAGAGAAAGATGATCTGGTTCTATTAGAACAACTTCAACATCTTTGTTTTCAAGTGAGAGGTAATCTATAAGAATTTAAGTTAATATTAATACTTTTAAATGTTACTAATTTGTAAATCTTTAATTTAAGGTGTTCCTGTAACAAAAGAATCTATAATTTTGGAAATAATAATAATACATAATTGGTTAAATTTCTTACTGTTGAAGGGTGAAAGTAAAATAAAGACTTTGTGTAAAAATGAAGTATGGCAGCAAATAACACTAACTTTACAGCAGTGTAAGTGGTTTATCAATTCAATTTTCAATATCTAATTATTATTTATTCATTATATGATAAATAATGTACAGGGTACAAATGTAGCTCTGAATGAGGTTGTTGGTACCTTATTATACTCTTAAAAGTAAAACACCTCAAAGAAACAGATGGTCTACATGCAACCCTTTGGAAGATATAACCCAGTAATATCTTGACTGGCTGCTTGTTAAACATGCAATAGTCTTAATGGAGCATGCAGTGCGACTCCAATCGTGCCCCAGAAGTAGTCTGTGCAATGGTGTTTTTTGTGTTTTAAGAGCTTTTAGCCATCTCTAGTAAAGTGGAAAACAATTTATTTTTAGCATTGTTTTGAGAAATAGTTCTGGATTTTTTCACTTTTAAATTTTAACCCATTTTTGAGGGTCTTCAAAATTCTAGAGGATGATTTCAGGAAGCTATATCTCATAAAGTATCACATGTAGACCATCAATTTCTTTGATTTTTACTCCTAGGGGCATAGTATACAGCTCTGATAATTTTCCAACTGCCTCATTTAGAACTGCATTTATATCGTAAACAGTCTAAAATAACTTAATTAATTAAGGAAGTTACACTTTAAAAACTTAATGTTTTCTCTACTGTTCTGTTCCATCTTCAGATAACTTTTTAAAACTTACTGTAACTTATTGTACTGGAAGATGGACTCAGAGTAGTCTCAAAATGACTAGTTATTGCTGACTGTTCATTATTAATTTTTGAAATAGTAAATTGAAATAGATATGGGCATTAAATTTCATTTTTTAAACAGTATTTTATGTAGCAACTTCTATAAAACCAACTTCAGGTTCAGTTGATGTTACTACTGCTCTCTCATTTATAGAAGGAATTGGACATCATTTAAATGGTAAATATTTAGCAAGCTTGAGCTTCATATTTAAGCTTGAATTTAAAGTTTTTCTTAATTTCAGAGTTGAAAGACCTTAAGAAAATAGCATTGTTATTTTTCTGCACCATTGCTTGGTTCCTTATACAACATTCAGATGTTAATAATGCTTTGTTATTATTGAAATCTGTAACCTCATTATTAAAAAATTGTGTGTCTGACGATGAAGGTGATGATGAAGAAGTAAGCAGATGTAAATTTATAATTTTTAAATATAAAAAAAATTGTCTAAATATTTTATTCATCAATATTTAACTTAAATAATTATTTAAGTATTAAGTAAATTCTCATTAATTAACAGATGATGATAAATTTCACTTGATTTATATAAATTATCAAACAAGTAACACACAAGCAAGAAATTTTAGGTATAAAAATTAGTGCTACTCAAAGAAAGAAATGAATAGCCAGACAGAGTCAAATACTACAAACATTTGTTTTTATTTTTTAACTCTTCTCCCTGTGTGCACTATGAAAGCCCATTATGTGTTTGGCCAGACCCAAAATGAGATAGCCAGATCGTGAGGGACGTGTGCTGATGTATTCAGACAGATCATCCGAAAAAGTTCCTGGGGTTTTTCCACCCATCCAGATTTGATCCAGGGTCCCTGGAGCAGTAAGTTGCTAACTTAGCCATCTGGCCATCTGTCATAAACAGTTAAGATATTGAAAGTTGTAGTTTTACATTTCAGATAAGATAATCTTTGCCAAGAACTGTGCATTACCTGAAAGTGTCTGTCACGGCAACCTGAGACATGGTTTAGAACCTGTATCCTTCATATAGACTTATCCCTGCTACTTCACATCATAGCTCAGCCAATATTTGTGAAAAATACTCTATGTTTGTGTAGTAACTGAAATATTGCATCTGAAAACTGTAGTACAACATTTAGTAATGTTTCATTACTAAGTTAAAAGTAATTAATAATCATTTTTAACATGTTATATATTGTTAATGGTATTATTTTCATGTACTAAAAGCAACATGGATGTCATACATTCAATTTCAGTACAAAGAAGAGCAGATCTCTTAACTAAATCAATGATCTAATTGTTCTATTCCATCTTTCAAGAACAATTAAAGTCTCAATACCAAGTAAAAAGCTGAATAAATCTTAATTTAACACTACACAAATGTTTTTGAAGCTTAAAAAGTCAAGTATTTAATGTAAAGTTATGACTTTGTTAGTTAATGAAAAGAGTTTTTTACTTGGTTTTTTCAGACTTTCTATATCTTAAGAAGTCAAAAATATTTTGGCATCGTTCAAGATGAATTGGCTTGAATCTTAAGTGGTAGTTAAAAGCTGGCAAAGGTTCTTGCTCAACTTTCCTGGCTTCAGACAGGAAATTAAGAGTCCTGGTAGTGCCTAGTGGAGCGAGATGGCACATATTTGTCTAACAAATAATATTAAAGAAAAAAATTAAGGATAACATTAGGAAGTCCAATAATTTTTAGTTGAACTAGCATATAAAATTTAAATAATAACAAAAGCTTAGAGGGAATAATTTTGTTGAATCATGTTAAAAATCTCCATTTAAAAGACACTATAATATGTGATTTCCTCTATGTTCCAATCCCCTAAATATTAAAGTTTATTATATTAAAAGTTAAGCTAAATTTCATTTCTTTATCTTTGTTTCATCCTGAGATATAAAATGAACAGACACTAACACACTGCATATCATTTATATTTTCTCCAGCACAATAAAGTTTAATAGAGGCACAAATGTTTTCGACTACTTTTAGGGGCCTTCAGGCAAGAGAGCCATTTTTTTCACATTGAATAAGTTACCTTCAACTGAAAAATGGCTCTTTCGCTTGATGAAGGCTCTAAAAGTAGCTGAAAATGTTTGTACTTCCATTAAATTTTATTGTGCTGGAGTAAGTAAAAGTGGCATGTTTCTAACAACTGTTCGAGCTTTTGAGAATGTTAAGAAAAATCAACATGTGGAACTTTTCCCTTCTTTTTGCTTTTATTCTTGTTCAAACTAAGTCAAATATTCAGATAAAAATAAATACATTAATCTAAATATTAAAAATATGTATTTAATTAAACTGTACTATTTAAGATTCTATTTTAATTTTTATAAAGGAGGAAACAGTTAAATTATATTGGAAGACATCAAGCAGTACTCTGCCCATTACACAATGGCAAGACGTCATCAGAATTACTTACGTCTACTGCCTCTCGATGAATGGTAATTTCGAGAAATCATTGAAGGCGTGCAAACGTTTGAATCACTTAAGCAATATTCCATTTCTTCAATACTTAAAAGGTTATTATTGTAAAGATATAATTTTTTAAAATAGTTTATTTCTTTATATTTAGAAAAAAAATTTCATAATGAATTTTAATATTTAAATTTTAAACAGCTGTTTCTTCCTACAAAGTAGGAAAAATATCTGAAGCTGTAAATATTGCTCACGAAGTGTGGAAAAATCAATATAATTGCATTGAAAATTGGCTGAAAGCAAGAATATGTAATCTCCTTGGATGCTGTTTCTCGGATATGGTAAAGAAAATACTGTATACTAAAAATATTATAGATATATAACTTTAAAATATAGGAACTGTTCTACTTTCAGCACCGGGGTGAAATCAACGTTACACTATCTGGAACCTGTGACTGGTGCTATACACGTATATATTGTATATCGCTTGACAAACATTTTCAAGCGATCTGTTCACTCTTCTTTAGGTCAACTGAAAATTCCCTGGACAGAGTGTATATTATTTGTTGGGATTGGGTGTCGGTTCTGACTAGGTGGGTCATTTCTGGCATGCGCGGTTGTGTGGTGGGGGAGGAAGCGGTGGGTTGGCATCTAACAGCGATTGCCAGGCCAGAGACAGGGTTAGCTCTTCCTTCCGGTTAATAATATACACTCCGTCCAGGGAATTTTCAGTCGACCTGAAGAAGAGTGAACAGATCGCTCGAAAACGTTTGTCAAGCGATATACAATATACACGCATAGAGCACCGGTCACAGGTTCCAGATAGCGTAACGTTGATATATAACTTTAAGAGGTTACCTTAACTTTAAAAATATATTAATATTCATAAAGATTTTATAGGAACATTTCAAAGTGTTTGTTAAACTTTCATTGTTATATTTTCAACACTTCCATTATAAGGTTTATTCTGGAGTGGATAAAACCATTGAACACTGGTAGTTGGTTGTGAGTTTGCTCATCATCAATGGGCTGGCCACATGGAGTTTTCTGGATTTTCTTCATGTTTCTAACACCTAAATAAGGACCAGTTTTTCACAGAAAGTCCTTCTGGGAGGATTCCTCCTTCAACAAATCACTCATGTTACATTGCCATTTACAAACAAACCATTGTAAGGTTTATTAAACTTTTAATTTTAATGATCCTTTGATATATAAATTAGATAGAAATGCTTTAACTAAGCTATTATAAATGTTCTAAGTGAATAAAACATTGTTACAACAAATATTTGTGTGTAAATACATGTAATTTTAGGTATAAGTTTTAAAACTTTAACATGTTTATAGTCTCCTTTATTAATCAAACATTACAGCTAGATTCTTATTAGGTTACTATGATGCTGATTAATAATGAATGAAATGTTAAGCAGTTTGGATTAGAAATAGGCATTAAGCCATCATGTTGTGTTAAATCTAATTCATCATCTCTCTAATGTTTACCCTGATTATATTGTTAAAAGTACACTTTTGTACACTTTACAATATAATCAGGATGGGTGGAAAATAAGTAGGCATTGAGAAATCGTTATAATTTCTATACTTCAATTGCAAAGATGATGAAAATTATTTGTACTTTATTAAACATAAATTCAGTTGCATACCTTAACATTCACTGTTGACACTGGCACCATCTACCAACTGTATCAAGCAGCCTTCTGCATGAATTTGAGGTTTTGTTCCGTATGCCTTCTTTGCCCAGCTCCACAGGCATGAGGTTTGGATTTCTTGGGAATCATTCATGAGGTAAGTCCAGACCTCATGCCCTGTGACTTTTTCCTCTGGGCTGGACAATGGAGGAGGTGTACCAAATGAAATCTTGAACACTGGAAGAATTGGACGTATGGATTTGAGATGTTACCACCAACATTCCTCATGACTTCCTGCAAAAGGTTGTGAATTCCATTCCTGGTTGTTTGAGGAAGTTGAGTACATAATGTTGAGGTATGTATCTGTATTTTCATTTAATAAGATGTGTCAAATAATTTTCATTATCTTTGTGTTAGAAATATAGAAATTATAGTGATTTCTCAATGCATAGATATTTCTTGCCCATCCTGTAGATGCTAATGTATTATGGACATTATAAATTTTATTGCTGAATGCACTAACTTAATCTATTAGAAATTAACCATATCTAAAATCTTAGTGTGTAATATCTTTAATGCAACTTTAAGTTTTCCTCCAAATTCCTCTTAATACAAAATTTTCTCATTTTTATTTAAATTATTACAATAATGATCAATGCTTCCAACTGCTTTATATCATTAGTCAATGTAGAAATTATAAATAAATAAAATAAAGTTTATTGCATTCTCTAAAACCTTAAGATTCTTAAAGTGAAGCTATTTCCAATTTAGATTAGAATCATTTTAAACTTAAATTGTTTTATTCATTTAATATTTGTTCCAACAAATGATCTCCTCTTAGTTTAGCTTATTGTATAGCTATTATAAACTTATGAAGTTGCCTTTCTTCAAACATTCTTATCATTGAATGACTACACATGTCCAAAACTTAAGGACAAACAACATTTATATGTGAATAGCCTGTATTTTACACCACTGCAAACACACACTATAATGCTCTCTGGATAAAGGTACACAGACAATAGGCCTTTGAGTATAACCCTACTTTTTGCAGCTGCAAGTCACAGTTTAGTGGGATATTCTTGCTCCTGTACTGGAATGGCGGCAACTTACAAGCTGATTGGCCTTGCCACATTGATTGTGTTTTGCTGTTACTGTTAAATGTAAGTCTCTACATCCAGTCATAGAGTGAGGGCAACCTCCTGCTTTATGCCTGGAACACATTCCAACCCTTTGAAATATTGCTAGCTATCACCTCTAATAATTGCATTCATCCTTAAGTTTGGATATGTATATTCGATCATCTTTATCCAGAAAACATTATAAGAATCAGGAATATCAGGTGATAGTATCTTCTCCTCTATCTCTTCAGTTCACTTTAAATGTGGGGTGCATTTCCTTTTAGTATCTATCCACGTCTTTACTTAAACTTCTCATAACAATCAATTTGTTTTCTCAAGTGTTCGATAGCTAAGAAATATTTTTATGCAATATTATATCTGTAAATGCAATTAAAACATAAAATAATTTAAATTTTATTTTTAATATTACAGAATAAACATCACGTGGCCATGGAATGGTTTGGTCAAGCAATTGACGAAGATGAAACATTTTATTTATCGTTAAAAAATATTTTTGTTGAGTTTCATTTATTAAAACAACCTGATCAGGAGATTGAATCTTTGCAGCTTCTAGTTAAGGTTAATTTCTGTTTAAAGTTTAAAACATTCTATTTTATTTGTAATTTTGGATTATATAATTGTAAAAAGAGCACGTAAATTTTCCATGTTAATCCGTTCATAATATAATTAACTTTACAGGCTACAGCAAATCAAATTCAACATCCCTATCCTTACAATGCAGATGTAACTCATGTAGAATCACTGTATATGATAGCTAAACATCTTTTAGAAAGAGAACAATATGAAAAATCAGCAGAATGGTTTACACATTTGTTAGAGGTCTTAGAAGAGAAGAATGATAATCAGGTTTGTTTGTGCTATGGCAAGTTTTTTATCATCTTTAAATTTGTTTATAGTTTGAACAAATGAAAAGTTTGCTTGCAAGTAAACACTTCAAGTTTGGAGTAAATAAATGTATAAGATTTAAGTGTTTCTCACAATGGATCACAGGGCCTTCTCTTTAAATCTTCTTGCAAGTAAACCTTTAGTACAGTACAGTGATTCTCAACTGTTCTGAGGAACATCATTCATTACTTTTTATTATGAAGAGCAGTAAAAAATACATGAATGTATTGATACAGTATCAATACATTCAAAAATCAATAAGCGATTTCATTTTTATTGTTTCACAAAACAATGAAGCTATAAACTAATAAATTTTATTGTATTGAATAAAATAGAAATATGGAATTGTTTACAAATAAAGTAATATGTTGTTGAACTCTGGAATAAATTTGCAATAAAAACATTGAAATATTTTTTTATTCATGGAACACTCAAGGTAAGTTTGTAGAACATCAGTTGAGAACCACTGATCTAGTATATAATTACAAATAAAAGATTAATTGTGGAGATTTGATTCATTTTCTTAAACTTTATAAGTATTTTAAGTTATTTATGTACAGTTTAATTTCAAAGTAATTTATTTTATAGTGTTACAGAGTATCTAGTAATTTCTTCCTTCAACTTTCAAATATTTATCATCAAGCGGCATATGCTCATTTGCACTCTAAAAATTACAAAAGATGCATTGAAATATGTAGTAAATTAATTGAAGATTATTCTTCTAAAGACGATTTGTTGGAAGAAAATATTTCTAATTCCGAAGCTTCCAGTTATACGGATTCTAAAAAACAATTTGAAACTTTATGCATCGATGATGATAAAGTAATTAGGATATTAGAGAATACATCATCTGATGTAATTTCATTAATGATGAGATCATCTGCTTATTATCATGTAAATGATAAAGAACATGCATTGTTTGATCTTAAAAGGTAATTCACTTTTATTTAAGTAATTTTATATTTAAAAATCTTGTTATTAAATTGATACAGATACTTAATAACTTGCTCTTTTAATTACAAACTGAAGAAAATGTCTATATTCTGTCCCTCTTATGATTCATTCATTTTATAAATATTTGTATTTATTATAAGATGATGTAGCTTGCAAAACAAAATTTAATATAGTGATTGATATTATTTTCCATTTTATGTATGAAAATTCAAAAATAATTATTACAAGACACAAAAAACATTGAGGGTGATCTCATAACTGTAATATTGCATGAATATCATTCAAATACAATACACAAAACCTCAATATACATGATTAATTTACCGTATTTACTCACATATAAGACAAGTTTTTTTATTCATTTATCACAGCTTCAAATTCCTAGATCATCCTATACGCACGAGTGAAGGATTCTTTACATGTTTGCAAATAATTTTTTGAACTGTGTATTTGCATTTTTTACCGGATGCTTGCTCTCTTGTATTTAAAAACATAAGTATATTATCTGGATCATTTCAATCGTTCTTGTATATTGTCAGGAGTAAAGATGAATAGCAATAGGAAAAGCAAAGCTTTTGAATTGAATTCCAGATTGAAATTCCAAAATTATATATGAGCACGATATAAGTTTTAATCCATTCCCATGTGAAAACAGATGATTATTCGGAAATCAGAATTCGGAGAAATTCATAAGTGTAATCGATGGCGAGTGGATTTGACTGTTAAGAATTGGCAAAAAAGGTTTCCGATTGTCCAGCTTTACATGAACAAATTATGTCAATTTTACAAGATTTTTCCTTAAAGTTTAAAATGCCAGTAATTTTTGTAGGACAATGTGTGCATTTACGTTCATTTGATGTTTTACTTGTGATTAAATTAAATAAAATTAGAATTGTGTTAATAAATCGAATTTTCTTTATTTTGGTCTTTAAAGTCACACCTCGTTCTATATGTGAGGTCGTCTTATATGCGAGTAAATACAGTATTTTATAAAAGTATCATATCAAAGTTAACAATCAGTGAAAAATGAATTAATTCTCGAATTAGGACATTGAGCTGTCATCTAAAATCATAAATTTATATTTATTTTCACTTAGATGGAAAATGCAGAAATCAAATTTAAAATTTAAAAACCAAGCAAAATATTTATCAAGCATTATCTGCACAGTTGTTTTCTTTATTTTTTCACAATTTTCTATAAAAGCTGAAGAATTAAAAGTGAAATGTTTGCAGAAATTATACTAAATGTGAAAATAGAAATTAAACTATTCAAATAAGAGCACTGCACTAAGAAAACTATGGTTCAGTTTAGTGGAGAGAAGGAGTCAATTTAGTGTTGCTTTCTCTGAGCTCTGCCAAGCTGGAAACATTGAATTTTCGAATCCGTGCTAACCAAAACCTGTACTGATTGAACAAATCCACGTACATTGAGAATTACCCTTATACAATTTTACATAATATTCATCAGTTTCTGTGTTATATACAAACTTATTTTACATTATTCTGAGTTTAAAATTCATTTTTAATTAAAAATTTACATAGTCAATACTCCAATTCATTCATATTACGAATCTCAAACTGCTTTATTGGAGACTAAATATACATGCAAAATCAACAAGCTATTACAATGAAACACAATTTCCTTGTACTTTCAAACTGTGAAATTCATATTGGAGAACTCTCTAACAGTTCTAAAAATAAAAATGATTATTTAAGAACTGATAAAGAATCCATAATGATGGATATCACAGTATGAAGTTCATAATATGCCATTTTAATTTATACTAGTACATTTCTATTTAGTATGTCTTTGATCATAGCATCATTTAAGCCAAAGTTTAAATAAGACATTTTAAGTTAATGTATTATTAAGTGTAAGTTACATATATCGTCAAACTAACTTTGAAGGAGTTAGTTATTACTGGCAGATAACTGTTTAAAAAACTTTTTTGCTTCATCTTCAGATTAATTTGAAATTTTACACTTTGTTTTTATCCTGCAGATAAGAATAAAAGAACAAAATTTGAATCGGTGATCTAACAATAAAGCAAAGAAACTTTGAAAATGTTCATTAATGAATAATAATTGATTCTTTTAAAGTACTTCTGATGATTTTGATATTATTTTAAGTTATTTGTTCCTTAAAAGGAAGAAAACTGGGCAAAATTAATGGAAGACGTATTTATTAATAAATTATAATTACTTTTAGATTAATAACAATTACATTTGAAGTACATTAAGTAACATTTGAGTGATTTTAAGTTTACTTTTCATGGAATAAATTCTGATGTTTGCACATTAGAAAAAATCTATATTTTATGAGAATTTAATGAAATACAAGTTTATTTATAATATAAAATTGAAATTTCCATAACTTATAGTTTAGCATCACGTGACTTGAAATGAGTGTTGAATAAGATACAGATTTTATTTATGCACACACAATACACTTAATATATATTTTCTTTTTTATTATAGGTTACGCATCATCCTACAGACAAAATCCAGCATGAATACACACACAATACATAATCGTGCAAAACGAATAAAAATTGATGGTAAGTATAATCTGTTTGTTGGATTAAAATTCAACATTTGTAATGGAATTTCCAGTCTCAAACTTCGTGTAAATCCTTCCTAATTGGAGCAGTCGATCATAAACTTATCTTATAAACTTTTGAGCCTTTCAATCCTTCTTTACAATTGAGAGGCTTGAAAATCTGAAAGGAAGACATCACATTGTCTAAAAATTGGAGTTAGAATATCTAAAATTAAGCATGCCATATATAACATATAGAATTTACATGTAAAGTTTACACACTAATTATAATAACTATTTATATTTAGAAATTGAGAAAAAAGAAGAAAATAATGAAGAACCAAGGGAAAATTTAGCAATTATGTGTCTAAGATCTCAAGTGTTTAACAATCTTGGAGTACAGTGTGTGTTAAAAAATCGTTACGAGGAAGCAATGCGACTCTTTCGAATTTCTCTTTCCTGTTTTTCAGGTATGAGTATTTCTAAATATTTATATTTTTTTTATGTACTTTAGATTATGTAACAAAAACTGCAATTATTTAATTTTTCAAAAACCTCTATATGAGTTTGATTCAGATAAACTTCATATATACTGTACCTAGAAAAGGTGCAGCAGGCAAAAGAGGGATTGCTCATTCATTTATCAGATTTCTCAAGATCCTTCCATCTTTGCTTCATCTCTCCTGTAGTATGCTTTCACACATCTCTTATGCTCATAATCTTTTGCATCTTCACACTCATCCACTCACTCCCATCATAATTATCTTGGTTACCTACTTCACTTTCGGTAGATTTTTAAAAGATATCAATAAAACAAATTTTCTTACAGGAAATACTGACGTGGCCTACAATTCTTCCTTGCTTATGGCATTTCTTAATCATAAAGAAGAAGCCATTCTTTCTTGGATTAAGTTCAGAAAAGAAACCGATAATTTCGGTTATCCGACATCTCTTACGATGGAACAAATACAGAATTGCGAGCAAACGATAAAACTTACAACCCCGAAGGAATCCGTATCTCAAATGGTTATCTCGGACAGATTACAATTCTTGCCTTCTACTCATTCGACACATTTAGGATCGATACATATTTTGAAAAATGCTTTTGTTCCGTTATATGCTACCATTCATTAACATATTAAATAAGTATATAATAAGTAATTACCTTTATAAAATCATTTAAATAATTTATTTATGTAATTTTTANATCAATATTTAACTTAAATAATTATTTAAGTATTAAGTAAATTCTCATTAATTAACAGATGATGATAAATTTCACTTGATTTATATAAATTATCAAACAAGTAACACACAAGCAAGAAATTTTAGGTATAAAAATTAGTGCTACTCAAAGAAAGAAATGAATAGCCAGACAGAGTCAAATACTACAAACATTTGTTTTTATTTTTTAACTCTTCTCCCTGTGTGCACTATGAAAGCCCATTATGTGTTTGGCCAGACCCAAAATGAGATAGCCAGATCGTGAGGGACGTGTGCTGATGTATTCAGACAGATCATCCGAAAAAGTTCCTGGGGTTTTTCCACCCATCCAGATTTGATCCAGGGTCCCTGGAGCAGTAAGTTGCTAACTTAGCCATCTGGCCATCTGTCATAAACAGTTAAGATATTGAAAGTTGTAGTTTTACATTTCAGATAAGATAATCTTTGCCAAGAACTGTGCATTACCTGAAAGTGTCTGTCACGGCAACCTGAGACATGGTTTAGAACCTGTATCCTTCATATAGACTTATCCCTGCTACTTCACATCATAGCTCAGCCAATATTTGTGAAAAATACTCTATGTTTGTGTAGTAACTGAAATATTGCATCTGAAAACTGTAGTACAACATTTAGTAATGTTTCATTACTAAGTTAAAAGTAATTAATAATCATTTTTAACATGTTATATATTGTTAATGGTATTATTTTCATGTACTAAAAGCAACATGGATGTCATACATTCAATTTCAGTACAAAGAAGAGCAGATCTCTTAACTAAATCAATGATCTAATTGTTCTATTCCATCTTTCAAGAACAATTAAAGTCTCAATACCAAGTAAAAAGCTGAATAAATCTTAATTTAACACTACACAAATGTTTTTGAAGCTTAAAAAGTCAAGTATTTAATGTAAAGTTATGACTTTGTTAGTTAATGAAAAGAGTTTTTTACTTGGTTTTTTCAGACTTTCTATATCTTAAGAAGTCAAAAATATTTTGGCATCGTTCAAGATGAATTGGCTTGAATCTTAAGTGGTAGTTAAAAGCTGGCAAAGGTTCTTGCTCAACTTTCCTGGCTTCAGACAGGAAATTAAGAGTCCTGGTAGTGCCTAGTGGAGCGAGATGGCACATATTTGTCTAACAAATAATATTAAAGAAAAAAATTAAGGATAACATTAGGAAGTCCAATAATTTTTAGTTGAACTAGCATATAAAATTTAAATAATAACAAAAGCTTAGAGGGAATAATTTTGTTGAATCATGTTAAAAATCTCCATTTAAAAGACACTATAATATGTGATCCCCTCTATGTTCCAATCCCCTAAATATTAAAAGTTTATTATATTAAAAGTTAAGCTAAATTTTATTTCTTTATCTTTGTTTCATCCTGAGATATAAAATGAACAGACACTAACACACTGCATATCATTTATATTTTCTCCAGCACAATAAAGTTTAATAGAGGCACAAATGTTTTCGACTACTTTTAGGGGCCTTCAGGCAAGAGAGCCATTTTTTTCACATTGAATAAGTTACCTTCAACTGAAAAATGGCTCTTTCGCTTGATGAAGGCTCTAAAAGTAGCTGAAAATGTTTGTACTTCCATTAAATTTTATTGTGCTGGAGTAAGTAAAAGTGGCATGTTTCTAACAACTGTTCCAGCTTTTGAGAATGTTAAGAAAAATCAACATGTGGAACTTTTCCCTTCTTTTTGCTTTTATTCTTGTTCAAACTAAGTCAAATATTCAGATAAAAATAAATACATTAATCTGAATATTAAAAATATGTATTTAATTAAACTGTACTATTTAAGATTCTATTTTAATTTTTATAAAGGAGGAAACAGTTAAATTATATTGGAAGACATCAAGCAGGACTCTGCCCATTACACAATGGCAAGACGTCATCAGAATTACTTACGTCTACTGCCTCTCGATGAATGGTAATTTCGAGAAATCATTGAAGGCGTGCAAACGTTTGAATCACTTAAGCAATATTCCATTTCTTCAATACTTAAAAGGTTATTATTGTAAAGATATAATTTTTTAAAATAGTTTATTTCTTTATATTTAGAAAAAAAATTTCATAATGAATTTTAATATTTAAATTTTAAACAGCTGTTTCTTCCTACAAAGTAGGAAAAATATCTGAAGCTGTAAATATTGCTCACGAAGTGTGGAAAAATCAATATAATTGCATTGAAAATTGGCTGAAAGCAAGAATATGTAATCTCCTTGGATGCTGTTTCTCGGATATGGTAAAGAAAATACTGTATACTAAAAATATTATAGATATATAACTTTAAAATATAGGAACTGTTCTACTTTCAGCACCGGGGTGAAATCAACGTTACACTATCTGGAACCTGTGACTGGTGCTATACACGTATATATTGTATATCGCTTGACAAACATTTTCAAGCGATCTGTTCACTCTTCTTTAGGTCAACTGAAAATTCCCTGGACAGAGTGTATATTATTTGTTGGGATTGGGTGTCGGTTCTGACTAGGTGGGTCATTTCTGGCATGCGCGGTTGTGTGGTGGGGGAGGAAGCGGTGGGTTGGCATCTAACAGCGATTGCCAGGCCAGAGACAGGGTTAGCTCTTCCTTCCGGTTAATAATATACACTCCGTCCAGGGAATTTTCAGTCGACCTGAAGAAGAGTGAACAGATCGCTCGAAAACGTTTGTCAAGCGATATACAATATACACGCATAGAGCACCGGTCACAGGTTCCAGATAGCGTAACGTTGATATATAACTTTAAGAGGTTACCTTAACTTTAAAAATATATTAATATTCATAAAGATTTTATAGGAACATTTCAAAGTGTTTGTTAAACTTTCATTGTTATATTTTCAACACTTCCATTATAAGGTTTATTCTGGAGTGGATAAAACCATTGAACACTGGTAGTTGGTTGTGAGTTTGCTCATCATCAATGGGCTGGCCACATGGAGTTTTCTGGATTTTCTTCATGTTTCTAACACCTAAATAAGGACCAGTTTTTCACAGAAAGTCCTTCTGGGAGGATTCCTCCTTCAACAAATCACTCATGTTACATTGCCATTTACAAACAAACCATTGTAAGGTTTATTAAACTTTTAATTTTAATGATCCTTTGATATATAAATTAGATAGAAATGCTTTAACTAAGCTATTATAAATGTTCTAAGTGAATAAAACATTGTTACAACAAATATTTGTGTGTAAATACATGTAATTTTAGGTATAAGTTTTAAAACTTTAACATGTTTATAGTCTCCTTTATTAATCAAACATTACAGCTAGATTCTTATTAGGTTACTATGATGCTGATTAATAATGAATGAAATGTTAAGCAGTTTGGATTAGAAATAGGCATTAAGCCATCATGTTGTGTTAAATCTAATTCATCATTTCTCTAATGTTTACCCTGATTATATTGTTAAAAGTACACTTTTGTACACTTTACAATATAATCAGGATGGGTGGAAAATAAGTAGGCATTGAGAAATCGTTATAATTTCTATACTTCAATTGCAAAGATGATGAAAATTATTTGTACTTTATTAAACATAAATTCAGTTGCATACCTTAACATTCACTGTTGACACTGGCACCATCTACCAACTGTATCAAGCAGCCTTCTGCATGAATTTGAGGTTTTGTTCCGTATGCCTTCTTTGCCCAGCTCCACAGGCATGAGGTTTGGATTTCTTGGGAATCATTCATGAGGTAAGTCCAGACCTCATGCCCTGTGACTTTTTCCTCTGGGCTGGACAATGGAGGAGGTGTACCAAATGAAATCTTGAACACTGGAAGAATTGGACGTATGGATTTGAGATGTTACCACCAACATTCCTCATGACTTCCTGCAAAAGGTTGTGAATTCCATTCCTGGTTGTTTGAGGAAGTTGAGTACATAATGTTGAGGTATGTATCTGTATTTTCATTTAATAAGATGTGTCAAATAATTTTCATTATCTTTGTGTTAGAAATATAGAAATTATAGTGATTTCTCAATGCATAGATATTTCTTGCCCATCCTGTAGATGCTAATGTATTATGGACATTATAAATTTTATTGCTGAATGCACTAACTTAATCTATTAGAAATTAACCATATCTAAAATCTTAGTGTGTAATATCTTTAATGCAACTTTAAGTTTTCCTCCAAATTCCTCTTAATACAAAATTTTCTCATTTTTATTTAAATTATTACAATAATGATCAATGCTTCCAACTGCTTTATATCATTAGTCAATGTAGAAATTATAAATAAATAAAATAAAGTTTATTGCATTCTCTAAAACCTTAAGATTCTTAAAGTGAAGCTATTTCCAATTTAGATTAGAATCATTTTAAACTTAAATTGTTTTATTCATTTAATATTTGTTCCAACAAATGATCTCCTCTTAGTTTAGCTTATTGTATAGCTATTATAAACTTATGAAGTTGCCTTTCTTCAAACATTCTTATCATTGAATGACTACACATGTCCAAAACTTAAGGACAAACAACATTTATATGTGAATAGCCTGTATTTTACACCACTGCAAACACACACTATAATGCTCTCTGGATAAAGGTACACAGACAATAGGCCTTTGAGTATAACCCTACTTTTTGCAGCTGCAAGTCACAGTTTAGTGGGATATTCTTGCTCCTGTACTGGAATGGCGGCAACTTACAAGCTGATTGGCCTTGCCACATTGATTGTGTTTTGCTGTTACTGTTAAATGTAAGTCTCTACATCCAGTCATAGAGTGAGGGCAACCTCCTGCTTTATGCCTGGAACACATTCCAACCCTTTGAAATATTGCTAGCTATCACCTCTAATAATTGCATTCATCCTTAAGTTTGGATATGTATATTCGATCATCTTTATCCAGAAAACATTATAAGAATCAGGAATATCAGGTGATAGTATCTTCTCCTCTATCTCTTCAGTTCACTTTAAATGTGGGGTGCATTTCCTTTTAGTATCTATCCACGTCTTTACTTAAACTTCTCATAACAATCAATTTGTTTTCTCAAGTGTTCGATAGCTAAGAAATATTTTTATGCAATATTATATCTGTAAATGCAATTAAAACATAAAATAATTTAAATTTTATTTTTAATATTACAGAATAAACATCACGTGGCCATGGAATGGTTTGGTCAAGCAATTGACGAAGATGAAACATTTTATTTATCGTTAAAAAATATTTTTGTTGAGTTTCATTTATTAAAACAACCTGATCAGGAGATTGAATCTTTGCAGCTTCTAGTTAAGGTTAATTTCTGTTTAAAGTTTAAAACATTCTATTTTATTTGTAATTTTGGATTATATAATTGTAAAAAGAGCACGTAAATTTTCCATGTTAATCCGTTCATAATATAATTAACTTTACAGGCTACAGCAAATCAAATTCAACATCCCTATCCTTACAATGCAGATGTAACTCATGTAGAATCACTGTATATGATAGCTAAACATCTTTTAGAAAGAGAACAATATGAAAAATCAGCAGAATGGTTTACACATTTGTTAGAGGTCTTAGAAGAGAAGAATGATAATCAGGTTTGTTTGTGCTATGGCAAGTTTTTTATCATCTTTAAATTTGTTTATAGTTTGAACAAATGAAAAGTTTGCTTGCAAGTAAACACTTCAAGTTTGGAGTAAATAAATGTATAAGATTTAAGTGTTTCTCACAATGGATCACAGGGCCTTCTCTTTAAATCTTCTTGCAAGTAAACCTTTAGTACAGTACAGTGATTCTCAACTGTTCTGAGGAACATCATTCATTACTTTTTATTATGAAGAGCAGTAAAAAATACATGAATGTATTGATACAGTATCAATACATTCAAAAATCAATAAGCGATTTCATTTTTATTGTTTCACAAAACAATGAAGCTATAAACTAATAAATTTTATTGTATTGAATAAAATAGAAATATGGAATTGTTTACAAATAAAGTAATATGTTGTTGAACTCTGGAATAAATTTGCAATAAAAACATTGAAATATTTTTTTATTCATGGAACACTCAAGGTAAGTTTGTAGAACATCAGTTGAGAACCACTGATCTAGTATATAATTACAAATAAAAGATTAATTGTGGAGATTTGATTCATTTTCTTAAACTTTATAAGTATTTTAAGTTATTTATGTACAGTTTAATTTCAAAGTAATTTATTTTATAGTGTTACAGAGTATCTAGTAATTTCTTCCTTCAACTTTCAAATATTTATCATCAAGCGGCATATGCTCATTTGCACTCTAAAAATTACAAAAGATGCATTGAAATATGTAGTAAATTAATTGAAGATTATTCTTCTAAAGACGATTTGTTGGAAGAAAATATTTCTAATTCCGAAGCTTCCAGTTATACGGATTCTAAAAAACAATTTGAAACTTTATGCATCGATGATGATAAAGTAATTAGGATATTAGAGAATACATCATCTGATGTAATTTCATTAATGATGAGATCATCTGCTTATTATCATGTAAATGATAAAGAACATGCATTGTTTGATCTTAAAAGGTAATTCACTTTTATTTAAGTAATTTTATATTTAAAAATCTTGTTATTAAATTGATACAGATACTTAATAACTTGCTCTTTTAATTACAAACTGAAGAAAATGTCTATATTCTGTCCCTCTTATGATTCATTCATTTTATAAATATTTGTATTTATTATAAGATGATGTAGCTTGCAAAACAAAATTTAATATAGTGATTGATATTATTTTCCATTTTATGTATGAAAATTCAAAAATAATTATTACAAGACACAAAAAACATTGAGGGTGATCTCATAACTGTAATATTGCATGAATATCATTCAAATACAATACACAAAACCTCAATATACATGATTAATTTACCGTATTTACTCACATATAAGACAAGTTTTTTTATTCATTTATCACAGCTTCAAATTCCTAGATCATCCTATACGCACGAGTGAAGGATTCTTTACATGTTTGCAAATAATTTTTTGAACTGTGTATTTGCATTTTTTACCGGATGCTTGCTCTCTTGTATTTAAAAACATAAGTATATTATCTGGATCATTTCAATCGTTCTTGTATATTGTCAGGAGTAAAGATGAATAGCAATAGGAAAAGCAAAGCTTTTGAATTGAATTCCAGATTGAAATTCCAAAATTATATATGAGCACGATATAAGTTTTAATCCATTCCCATGTGAAAACAGATGATTATTCGGAAATCAGAATTCGGAGAAATTCATAAGTGTAATCGATGGCGAGTGGATTTGACTGTTAAGAATTGGCAAAAAAGGTTTCCGATTGTCCAGCTTTACATGAACAAATTATGTCAATTTTACAAGATTTTTCCTTAAAGTTTAAAATGCCAGTAATTTTTGTAGGACAATGTGTGCATTTACGTTCATTTGATGTTTTACTTGTGATTAAATTAAATAAAATTAGAATTGTGTTAATAAATCGAATTTTCTTTATTTTGGTCTTTAAAGTCACACCTCGTTCTATATGTGAGGTCGTCTTATATGCGAGTAAATACAGTATTTTATAAAAGTATCATATCAAAGTTAACAATCAGTGAAAAATGAATTAATTCTCGAATTAGGACATTGAGCTGTCATCTAAAATCATAAATTTATATTTATTTTCACTTAGATGGAAAATGCAGAAATCAAATTTAAAATTTAAAAACCAAGCAAAATATTTATCAAGCATTATCTGCACAGTTGTTTTCTTTATTTTTTCACAATTTTCTATAAAAGCTGAAGAATTAAAAGTGAAATGTTTGCAGAAATTATACTAAATGTGAAAATAGAAATTAAACTATTCAAATAAGAGCACTGCACTAAGAAAACTATGGTTCAGTTTAGTGGAGAGAAGGAGTCAATTTAGTGTTGCTTTCTCTGAGCTCTGCCAAGCTGGAAACATTGAATTTTCGAATCCGTGCTAACCAAAACCTGTACTGATTGAACAAATCCACGTACATTGAGAATTACCCTTATACAATTTTACATAATATTCATCAGTTTCTATATTATATACAAGCTTATTTTACATTATTCTGAGTTTAAAATTCATTTTTAATTAAAAATTTACATAGTCAATACTCCAATTCATTCATATTACGAATCTCAAACTGCTTTATTGGAGACTAAATATACATGCAAAATCAACAAGCTATTACAATGAAACACAATTTCCTTGTACTTTCAAACTGTGAAATTCATATTGGAGAACTCTCTAACAGTTCTAAAAATAAAAATGATTATTTAAGAACTGATAAAGAATCCATAATGATGGATATCACAGTATGAAGTTCATAATATGCCATTTTAATTTATACTAGTACATTTCTATTTAGTATGTCTTTGATCATAGCATCATTTAAGCCAAAGTTTAAATAAGACATTTTAAGTTAATGTATTATTAAGTGTAAGTTACATATATCGTCAAACTAACTTTGAAGGAGTTAGTTATTACTGGCAGATAACTGTTTAAAAAACTTTTTTGCTTCATCTTCAGATTAATTTGAAATTTTACACTTTGTTTTTATCCTGCAGATAAGAATAAAAGAACAAAATTTGAATCGGTGATCTAACAATAAAGCAAAGAAACTTTGAAAATGTTCATTAATGAATAATAATTGATTCTTTTAAAGTACTTCTGATGATTTTGATATTATTTTAAGTTATTTGTTCCTTAAAAGGAAGAAAACTGGGCAAAATTAATGGAAGACGTATTTATTAATAAATTATAATTACTTTTAGATTAATAACAATTACATTTGAAGTACATTAAGTAACATTTGAGTGATTTTAAGTTTACTTTTCATGGAATAAATTCTGATGTTTGCACATTAGAAAAAATCTATATTTTATGAGAATTTAATGAAATACAAGTTTATTTATAATATAAAATTGAAATTTCCATAACTTATAGTTTAGCATCACGTGACTTGAAATGAGTGTTGAATAAGATACAGATTTTATTTATGCACACACAATACACTTAATATATATTTTCTTTTTTATTATAGGTTACGCATCATCCTACAGACAAAATCCAGCATGAATACACACACAATACATAATCGTGCAAAACGAATAAAAATTGATGGTAAGTATAATCTGTTTGTTGGATTAAAATTCAACATTTGTAATGGAATTTCCAGTCTCAAACTTCGTGTAAATCCTTCCTAATTGGAGCAGTCGATCATAAACTTATCTTATAAACTTTTGAGCCTTTCAATCCTTCTTTACAATTGAGAGGCTTGAAAATCTGAAAGGAAGACATCACATTGTCTAAAAATTGGAGTTAGAATATCTAAAATTAAGCATGCCATATATAACATATAGAATTTACATGTAAAGTTTACACACTAATTATAATAACTATTTATATTTAGAAATTGAGAAAAAAGAAGAAAATAATGAAGAACCAAGGGAAAATTTAGCAATTATGTGTCTAAGATCTCAAGTGTTTAACAATCTTGGAGTACAGTGTGTGTTAAAAAATCGTTACGAGGAAGCAATGCGACTCTTTCGAATTTCTCTTTCCTGTTTTTCAGGTATGAGTATTTCTAAATATTTATATTTTTTTTATGTACTTTAGATTATGTAACAAAAACTGCAATTATTTAATTTTTCAAAAACCTCTATATGAGTTTGATTCAGATAAACTTCATATATACTGTACCTAGAAAAGGTGCAGCAGGCAAAAGAGGGATTGCTCATTCATTTATCAGATTTCTCAAGATCCTTCCATCTTTGCTTCATCTCTCCTGTAGTATGCTTTCACACATCTCTTATGCTCATAATCTTTTGCATCTTCACACTCATCCACTCACTCCCATCATAATTATCTTGGTTACCTACTTCACTTTCGGTAGATTTTTAAAAGATATCAATAAAACAAATTTTCTTACAGGAAATACTGACGTGGCCTACAATTCTTCCTTGCTTATGGCATTTCTTAATCATAAAGAAGAAGCCATTCTTTCTTGGATTAAGTTCAGAAAAGAAACCGATAATTTCGGTTATCCGACATCTCTTACGATGGAACAAATACAGAATTGCGAGCAAACGATAAAACTTACAACCCCGAAGGAATCCGTATCTCAAATGGTTATCTCGGACAGATTACAATTCTTGCCTTCTACTCATTCGACACATTTAGGATCGATACATATTTTGAAAAATGCTTTTGTTCCGTTATATGCTACCATTCATTAACATATTAAATAAGGATATAATAAGTAATTACTTTTATAAAATCATTTAAATAATTTATTTATGTAATTTTTATATCACGTAATAAATTGATTCATTGGATTTATGAAATAAAAATTATTTTTAAAGTTTATTTGATAACATGTAATATATAATTTTAAAAATACAGTAAATTTATATACAGACAATATTTTTATAACAAATTCATTTAGCATAATCATCATCATCATCATCATGGCCATAACTGCATAACCATACTTTTCATAATGATGGCGATTAGAAAGATCAAGACAATCTTTGTCTTATTTATTTAAGTACAGAAATAATACTGTTCAACAAAAATAAAAGCTTCCAGAATTAGCAAGCATAGTACTATACAAATAAGCAGAAGATGGAATGAAGTGGAACAAGGAGCCATGCCTTAACATCAGTTGAAGGTGATCCAAGGTCGGGAAGATCTTCGACACAATACGTATAAACATGACACTTCATCAGCAAAGATGCCTCAGTAGAAGGGAAAATGTTGAGCATATTATTTGAAAATGTATGTTGAATATTCTTTGTAAATGAGTTTCTTTTATGGTTCCAGACTTTCTATAGTATATGCCTGTACTGTATATGCATTCACATTTATGTTATCATCATCACAGAATGGAAGGAAGAAACTGATAAATCTCTGAATTTGAATTCACTTTAAAAATGAGAAATAGATCTGTTTCTATAAATTATAAATAAATTGTAAAGGAGTTTTAATATGTATTCAGAAATCCTACAATTAAATTTTTAACATGTTTGTTACTACATGAGCCATTTGTATATAAAAGATAACATAGATGATGAAAACTAAGGTGGTGATGATGATGATGATGATGATGAAATTATATTTCGTTTAAATATTTCTATAGCAATTATTTTTTATAATAAAATGATTAGTTTTGACATATTTCTGAGGAGTAACTCATACTGTATAAAATGCTTCCATTACTGCCTATTGTTTGTTTCCTTGCATAGCTTACCATACATACAGAGAAGCCGAACATTTACAGGTTCCTCTTGAGAAAAATTATGTACCAGGTATGTAAATGCATTTAAAACGTTTTTAAAAAAGGTAAAGAGAAAGACCTAGAACAGGGTTGTCCAACTTTTTTTTCTAATGGGCCAAATTAGAAATTTACGTATATTCAGCGAGTCATAAAGGTATCTTATATAAATATATTCTTTTAAAAAGTGAATAACAAATTTTAATAACAAATATATATATATNATGCATAGTTATTTCTTGCCCATCCTGTAGATGCTAATGTATTATGGACATTATAAATTTTATTGCTGAATGCACTAACTTAATCTATTAGAAATTAACCATATCTAAAATCTTAGTGTGTAATATCTTTAATGCAACTTTAAGTTTTCCTCCAAATTCCTCTTAATACAAAATTTTCTCATTTTTATTTAAATTATTACAACAATGATCAATTCTTCCAACTGCTTTATAATATTAGTCAATGTAGAAATTATAAATAAATAAAATAAAGTTTATTGCATTCTCTAAAAGCTATTTCCAATTTAGATCAGAATCATTTTAAACTTAAATTGTTTTATTCATTTAATATTTGTTCCAACAAATGAGCTCCTCTTAGTTTAGCTTATTGTATAGCTCTTATAAACTTATGAAGTTGCCTTTCTTCAAACATTCTTATCATTGAATGACTACACATGTCCAAAACTTAAGGACAAACAACATTTATATGTGAATAGCCTGTATTTTACACCACTGCAAACACACACTATAATGCTCTCTGGATAAAGGTACACAGACAATAGGCCTTTGAGTATAACCCTACTTTTTGCAGCTGCAAGTCACAGTTTAGTGGGATATTCTTGCTCCTGTACTGGAATGGCGGCAACTTACAAGCTGATTGGCCTTGCCACATTGATTGTGTTTTGCTGTTACTGTTAAATGTAAGTCTCTACATCCAGTCATAGAGTGAGGGCAACCTCCTGCTTTATGCCTGGAACACATTCCAACCCTTTGAAATATTGCTAGCTATCACCTCTAATAATTGCATTCATCCTTAAGTTTGGATATGTATATTCGATCATCTTTATCCAGAAAACATTATAAGAATCAGGAATATCAGGTGATAGTATCTTCTCCTCTATCTCTTCAGTTCACTTTAAATGTGGGGTGCATTTCCTTTTAGTATCTATCCACGTCTTTACTTAAACTTCTCATAACAATCAATTTGTTTTCTCAAGTGTTCGATAGCTAAGAAATATTTTTATGCAATATTATATCTGTAAATGCAATTAAAACATAAAATAATTTAAATTTTATTTTTAATATTACAGAATAAACATCACGTGGCCATGGAATGGTTTGGTCAAGCAATTGACGAAGATGAAACATTTTATTTATCGTTAAAAAATATTTTTGTTGAGTTTCATTTATTAAAACAACCTGATCAGGAGATTGAATCTTTGCAGCTTCTAGTTAAGGTTAATTTCTGTTTAAAGTTTAAAACATTCTATTTTATTTGTAATTTTGGATTATATAATTGTAAAAAGAGCACGTAAATTTTCCATGTTAATCCGTTCATAATATAATTAACTTTACAGGCTACAGCAAATCAAATTCAACATCCCTATCCTTACAATGCAGATGTAACTCATGTAGAATCACTGTATATGATAGCTAAACATCTTTTAGAAAGAGAACAATATGAAAAATCAGCAGAATGGTTTACACATTTGTTAGAGGTCTTAGAAGAGAAGAATGATAATCAGGTTTGTTTGTGCTATGGCAAGTTTTTTATCATCTTTAAATTTGTTTATAGTTTGAACAAATGAAAAGTTTGCTTGCAAGTAAACACTTCAAGTTTGGAGTAAATAAATGTATAAGATTTAAGTGTTTCTCACAATGGATCACAGGGCCTTCTCTTTAAATCTTCTTGCAAGTAAACCTTTAGTACAGTACAGTGATTCTCAACTGTTCTGAGGAACATCATTCATTACTTTTTATTATGAAGAGCAGTAAAAAATACATGAATGTATTGATACAGTATCAATACATTCAAAAATCAATAAGCGATTTCATTTTTATTGTTTCACAAAACAATGAAGCTATAAACTAATAAATTTTATTGTATTGAATAAAATAGAAATATGGAATTGTTTACAAATAAAGTAATATGTTGTTGAACTCTGGAATAAATTTGCAATAAAAACATTGAAATATTTTTTTATTCATGGAACACTCAAGGTAAGTTTGTAGAACATCAGTTGAGAACCACTGATCTAGTATATAATTACAAATAAAAGATTAATTGTGGAGATTTGATTCATTTTCTTAAACTTTATAAGTATTTTAAGTTATTTATGTACAGTTTAATTTCAAAGTAATTTATTTTATAGTGTTACAGAGTATCTAGTAATTTCTTCCTTCAACTTTCAAATATTTATCATCAAGCGGCATATGCTCATTTGCACTCTAAAAATTACAAAAGATGCATTGAAATATGTAGTAAATTAATTGAAGATTATTCTTCTAAAGACGATTTGTTGGAAGAAAATATTTCTAATTCCGAAGCTTCCAGTTATACGGATTCTAAAAAACAATTTGAAACTTTATGCATCGATGATGATAAAGTAATTAGGATATTAGAGAATACATCATCTGATGTAATTTCATTAATGATGAGATCATCTGCTTATTATCATGTAAATGATAAAGAACATGCATTGTTTGATCTTAAAAGGTAATTCACTTTTATTTAAGTAATTTTATATTTAAAAATCTTGTTATTAAATTGATACAGATACTTAATAACTTGCTCTTTTAATTACAAACTGAAGAAAATGTCTATATTCTGTCCCTCTTATGATTCATTCATTTTATAAATATTTGTATTTATTATAAGATGATGTAGCTTGCAAAACAAAATTTAATATAGTGATTGATATTATTTTCCATTTTATGTATGAAAATTCAAAAATAATTATTACAAGACACAAAAAACATTGAGGGTGATCTCATAACTGTAATATTGCATGAATATCATTCAAATACAATACACAAAACCTCAATATACATGATTAATTTACCGTATTTACTCACATATAAGACAAGTTTTTTTATTCATTTATCACAGCTTCAAATTCCTAGATCATCCTATACGCACGAGTGAAGGATTCTTTACATGTTTGCAAATAATTTTTTGAACTGTGTATTTGCATTTTTTACCGGATGCTTGCTCTCTTGTATTTAAAAACATAAGTATATTATCTGGATCATTTCAATCGTTCTTGTATATTGTCAGGAGTAAAGATGAATAGCAATAGGAAAAGCAAAGCTTTTGAATTGAATTCCAGATTGAAATTCCAAAATTATATATGAGCACGATATAAGTTTTAATCCATTCCCATGTGAAAACAGATGATTATTCGGAAATCAGAATTCGGAGAAATTCATAAGTGTAATCGATGGCGAGTGGATTTGACTGTTAAGAATTGGCAAAAAAGGTTTCCGATTGTCCAGCTTTACATGAACAAATTATGTCAATTTTACAAGATTTTTCCTTAAAGTTTAAAATGCCAGTAATTTTTGTAGGACAATGTGTGCATTTACGTTCATTTGATGTTTTACTTGTGATTAAATTAAATAAAATTAGAATTGTGTTAATAAATCGAATTTTCTTTATTTTGGTCTTTAAAGTCACACCTCGTTCTATATGTGAGGTCGTCTTATATGCGAGTAAATACAGTATTTTATAAAAGTATCATATCAAAGTTAACAATCAGTGAAAAATGAATTAATTCTCGAATTAGGACATTGAGCTGTCATCTAAAATCATAAATTTATATTTATTTTCACTTAGATGGAAAATGCAGAAATCAAATTTAAAATTTAAAAACCAAGCAAAATATTTATCAAGCATTATCTGCACAGTTGTTTTCTTTATTTTTTCACAATTTTCTATAAAAGCTGAAGAATTAAAAGTGAAATGTTTGCAGAAATTATACTAAATGTGAAAATAGAAATTAAACTATTCAAATAAGAGCACTGCACTAAGAAAACTATGGTTCAGTTTAGTGGAGAGAAGGAGTCAATTTAGTGTTGCTTTCTCTGAGCTCTGCCAAGCTGGAAACATTGAATTTTCGAATCCGTGCTAACCAAAACCTGTACTGATTGAACAAATCCACGTACATTGAGAATTACCCTTATACAATTTTACATAATATTCATCAGTTTCTATATTATATACAAGCTTATTTTACATTATTCTGAGTTTAAAATTCATTTTTAATTAAAAATTTACATAGTCAATACTCCAATTCATTCATATTACGAATCTCAAACTGCTTTATTGGAGACTAAATATACATGCAAAATCAACAAGCTATTACAATGAAACACAATTTCCTTGTACTTTCAAACTGTGAAATTCATATTGGAGAACTCTCTAACAGTTCTAAAAATAAAAATGATTATTTAAGAACTGATAAAGAATCCATAATGATGGATATCACAGTATGAAGTTCATAATATGCCATTTTAATTTATACTAGTACATTTCTATTTAGTATGTCTTTGATCATAGCATCATTTAAGCCAAAGTTTAAATAAGACATTTTAAGTTAATGTATTATTAAGTGTAAGTTACATATATCGTCAAACTAACTTTGAAGGAGTTAGTTATTACTGGCAGATAACTGTTTAAAAAACTTTTTTGCTTCATCTTCAGATTAATTTGAAATTTTACACTTTGTTTTTATCCTGCAGATAAGAATAAAAGAACAAAATTTGAATCGGTGATCTAACAATAAAGCAAAGAAACTTTGAAAATGTTCATTAATGAATAATAATTGATTCTTTTAAAGTACTTCTGATGATTTTGATATTATTTTAAGTTATTTGTTCCTTAAAAGGAAGAAAACTGGGCAAAATTAATGGAAGACGTATTTATTAATAAATTATAATTACTTTTAGATTAATAACAATTACATTTGAAGTACATTAAGTAACATTTGAGTGATTTTAAGTTTACTTTTCATGGAATAAATTCTGATGTTTGCACATTAGAAAAAATCTATATTTTATGAGAATTTAATGAAATACAAGTTTATTTATAATATAAAATTGAAATTTCCATAACTTATAGTTTAGCATCACGTGACTTGAAATGAGTGTTGAATAAGATACAGATTTTATTTATGCACACACAATACACTTAATATATATTTTCTTTTTTATTATAGGTTACGCATCATCCTACAGACAAAATCCAGCATGAATACACACACAATACATAATCGTGCAAAACGAATAAAAATTGATGGTAAGTATAATCTGTTTGTTGGATTAAAATTCAACATTTGTAATGGAATTTCCAGTCTCAAACTTCGTGTAAATCCTTCCTAATTGGAGCAGTCGATCATAAACTTATCTTATAAACTTTTGAGCCTTTCAATCCTTCTTTACAATTGAGAGGCTTGAAAATCTGAAAGGAAGACATCACATTGTCTAAAAATTGGAGTTAGAATATCTAAAATTAAGCATGCCATATATAACATATAGAATTTACATGTAAAGTTTACACACTAATTATAATAACTATTTATATTTAGAAATTGAGAAAAAAGAAGAAAATAATGAAGAACCAAGGGAAAATTTAGCAATTATGTGTCTAAGATCTCAAGTGTTTAACAATCTTGGAGTACAGTGTGTGTTAAAAAATCGTTACGAGGAAGCAATGCGACTCTTTCGAATTTCTCTTTCCTGTTTTT
This sequence comes from Centruroides sculpturatus, assembly GCF_000671375.1. Lineage (NCBI taxonomy): Eukaryota > Metazoa > Arthropoda > Arachnida > Scorpiones > Buthidae > Centruroides > Centruroides sculpturatus. The sequence goes on from NW_019384326.1 coordinate 1,969,055, forward strand.
CAGGTATGAGTATTTCTAAATATTTATATTTTTTTTATGTACTTTAGATTATGTAACAAAAACTGCAATTATTTAATTTTTCAAAAACCTCTATATGAGTTTGATTCAGATAAACTTCATATATACTGTACCTAGAAAAGGTGCAGCAGGCAAAAGAGGGATTGCTCATTCATTTATCAGATTTCTCAAGATCCTTCCATCTTTGCTTCATCTCTCCTGTAGTATGCTTTCACACATCTCTTATGCTCATAATCTTTTGCATCTTCACACTCATCCACTCACTCCCATCATAATTATCTTGGTTACCTACTTCACTTTCGGTAGATTTTTAAAAGATATCAATAAAACAAATTTTCTTACAGGAAATACTGACGTGGCCTACAATTCTTCCTTGCTTATGGCATTTCTTAATCATAAAGAAGAAGCCATTCTTTCTTGGATTAAGTTCAGAAAAGAAACCGATAATTTCGGTTATCCGACATCTCTTACGATGGAACAAATACAGAATTGCGAGCAAACGATAAAACTTACAACCCCGAAGGAATCCGTATCTCAAATGGTTATCTCGGACAGATTACAATTCTTGCCTTCTACTCATTCGACACATTTAGGATCGATACATATTTTGAAAAATGCTTTTGTTCCGTTATATGCTACCATTCATTAACATATTAAATAAGTATATAATAAGTAATTACCTTTATAAAATCATTTAAATAATTTATTTATGTAATTTTTATATTATATAATAAATTTATTCATTGGATTTATGAAATAAAAATTATTTTTAAAGTTTATTTGATAACATGTAATATATAATTTTAAAAATACAGTAAATTTATATACAGACAATATTTTTATAACAAATTCATTTAGCATAATCATCATCATCATCATCATGGCCATAACTGCATAACCATACTTTTCATAATGATGGCGATTAGAAAGATCAAGACAATCTTTGTCTTATTTATTTAAGTACAGAAATAATACTGTTCAACAAAAATAAAAGCTTCCAGAATTAGCAAGCATAGTACTATACAAATAAGCAGAAGATGGAATGAAGTGGAACAAGGAGCCATGCCTTAACATCAGTTGAAGGTGATCCAAGGTCGGGAAGATCTTCGACACAATACGTATAAACATGACACTTCATCAGCAAAGATGCCTCAGTAGAAGGGAAAATGTTGAGCATATTATTTGAAAATGTATGTTGAATATTCTTTGTAAATGAGTTTCTTTTATGGTTCCAGACTTTCTATAGTATATGCCTGTACTGTATATGCATTCACATTTATGTTATCATCATCACAGAATGGAAGGAAGAAACTGATAAATCTCTGAATTTGAATTCACTTTAAAAATGAGAAATAGATCTGTTTCTATAAATTATAAATAAATTGTAAAGGAGTTTTAATATGTATTCAGAAATCCTACAATTAAATTTTTAACATGTTTGTTACTACATGAGCCATTTGTATATAAAAGATAACATAGATGATGAAAACTAAGGTGGTGATGATGATGATGATGATGATGAAATTATATTTCGTTTAAATATTTCTATAGCAATTATTTTTTATAATAAAATGATTAGTTTTGACATATTTCTGAGGAGTAACTCATACTGTATAAAATGCTTCCATTACTGCCTATTGTTTGTTTCCTTGCATAGCTTACCATACATACAGAGAAGCCGAACATTTACAGGTTCCTCTTGAGAAAAATTATGTACCAGGTATGTAAATGCATTTAAAACGTTTTTAAAAAAGGTAAAGAGAAAGACCTAGAACAGGGTTGTCCAACTTTTTTTTCTAATGGGCCAAATTAGAAATTTACGTATATTCAGCGAGTCATAAAGGTATCTTATATAAATATATTCTTTTAAAAAGTGAATAACAAATTTTAATAACAAATATATATATATATAATTACAAAAAATACTGTATTATTTATTGACAGTAAAAAAATAAATTATACTCATACAAAATAAAAATAAATTCAATGCAATTTTTGACATTGCTTTCCTTTTATAATATTGTTAATATCTGCTTTTATTGTGTGTCGAAACCGTGTCTTCTTTTTTTTGTTTGGTTCAATGTCACGACTGGATGAATTCATAGATATTTGTCAATTTTCATCATCAATTTTTTATTTCAGAACTTTATTTGTCGTGACACGTTTTGGCTTTAGCCCCTCTTCGGTCGGCTACGCAATAAAATATAAATATAAATTTATTATATTATATAATATTCTATTATAACAATTAAAGACATACCATTATATCCTGGAATAATATATATATGACAATCGTAAATACCATTACATCTCGGAATAACATATATACAACAACCGAGATACATCTAGTTCACTGTTGAATACAATCAATTATTAAAATTTGGCAATTAAAACCATGTTGTAAGATAAGAAAATTAAACGACTAAGTAAAAGATTTGAATATCCGGGATTTAAAGAAGTCAAGAAGTGGAAGGATAACGTAGTACTAAACCAAACCGATGTAGAGATTCTAAGAACTATGCTAAAAACACTACAAAATGGATTGGACTTTAACGGCCCGAATCAATGGGATATGCTAGACATCATATCACATCTAGATTATATATGTAGTAATGTAACCCTACCAGAAGATAATGACGACGTAAAAATAAAAATTAGTAATAAATTAAAAAATTATGTAAAAAACGATAAAAGAAAGAAAAAAGTTACCGAAAAATTGTATGTTAAATAAAATAAAGAGATAAAATAGAAAAATTAAAAACCTTCTTTAAAGCTAAAGATAGAGATTATAAAAGCAGATAAATCAAAACAGATTATTATTATAGTACAACAAGAGTGGATTCAAACAAAAAAATTAGAAATAGTTAATAAAGAGGTTAAAGAGGAACAAGTACGACCCATTGTCAACTTCAAAAATTCTATTTTAAATAACTTAGAAAAATACTTAAACATTACAAAAGTATAAAAATTCAGAATATGTGATTAAAAATGCCAATGAACTTATACAAGAAATGAAAAATATAAAAATAAATAACAATTACAAACTGGCAAGCTTGGATATAATAAATATATACCCTTCAATAAAATGGAATTTAATAGAAAAGAACACTAAAAGAAATTAAAATGAAAGAAGAAGAAATAGATTTAATAGAATTCGCTTATAGGAGTAATTATTTTACCGTTAATAATAAGTTTTATATACAACAAACACAGGTATAAGTATGGGATCAGTCATAGGTCCCAAACTAGCAGAACTTGTTATGATATATATGGATCAAGCAATTAATAAAATTACAGGTATAAAGTTTTATAAACGATATGTGAATGATATAATTAACTTATATGACCAAAAAATTATAAAAGTAGAAGAAATATAAGAAGATATAAATAAATTAAATGATGATATTAAAGTAGGAAAGGAGACAAACACAGAAATTAATTACCATGACATAAAGATAACCAGAACTGAAAAGAATATCAAATTCAAACCATATACAAAACTATGTGAGATAAGAAAAGTAATAAATTACAATTCAAACACTCCTAAATACATAAAGGAAAATATATTCAGTATGGAGTGTAAAAAAAATCCTAAAAGATGTCTGGTGTAATAATAAGATATAATCTACCTGCAAAAACACCTCAACGTAAGGACAGTTTTATTTGTAAAAAATCCTTTTATAACATGGTTTTAATTACCAAATTTTAGTAATTAATTGTATTCAACAGTGAACTAGATGTACAGTATTTCAGTTGTATATATGTTATTCTGACATTGAACCAAACAAAAAAAAAATCTGCTTTTATGATCTAATTCTAAGAATGTTAGTTGAATGGGAATCACTCAACCTATTTCTTTTAGCAGTTTTCATGTTTTTCATGCACGTACACAAAAAGAATTGTTCTCAACAGTATGTACTACCCCACACACATAACATTTTTGTAGATGAAACAATTTTCTAGCATCAATTACATCATTACAACATCAAAAGTGAAACGAGAATAATTTTTACAACATACTTTACCAAAATAAATGAAAATGTACATAAAAAATTTAGGGTGCAGTGAGCCACGAGATGGACATCCCTAGCCTAAACAATCGAGGAAAGAAGGAATCTAGAGAACGAGAGAGATATAGAAGAGTGGAGGGAATCATCCAGAGAGTAAAGATGAGGAAAAGATTGATGTAAGAAGCTAGAGAAGGAGAGTTGAATGGAATGGGAGGAGATAGAGGAAAGGAGTGGTCTAGAAAATGAGAGAGATGGAGGGAAGGATTGATGGAGATTGGGAGATGGAGAGGAGAACCAATCTAGGAAATGAGAGAGAGCGTGTGTAGAATAGATTGGAAGAAGGAGGGAAGAAGTGCACCATAGAGCAAGAGGAAAAGAACTGGACTAGAAGATGTAAGAGGTCAAACGACAGAAGGATTGAGTAAGAGCATCCATTAATTACTTATACAATTTAAGGGAGGAGGGGATCGAGGAAATGTCTACGTAGACATTTTTAGTGGTGGTATTGGCATACGAATTATTTCTTATAAGCCTACTTACTAGTTGTGAGTAATATTTACAGAATTTTTAAGTCATTTTAGGGGGTCCATTCAACATTAACTAAAAGGGAAGAGCTTTGACAAAAGTACTGTATGTCATTGTATTCAGTAGGGAAAGAGGAGGTCAAAGTGACTTAAAATTGGACAATGGATGGACAGAAGGTAGATAGCTTCCAGCATCCTGCTGTCAAATACTCTATGATGATGATGATTAAATATTTTAAAATTATGTTTAATTCTGAACTTAATGAATATAAATCTTAATTTCGAGTACTTATATAATTTTACTCGTTATTAGCATTTACAATTTGTTATAAAACCCATCCCTGCCCTGAAAATCAAGCTTTTTGCCATTTTCGAATATTCGGTTACTATTCGGTATTCGGCCAATTTTTCGCTATTCGGCCGAATACCAAATATTTAATCACTATTCGGCCGAATACCGAATACGTAAAAACAGGAGTAATAAATAACAAAAACACAGTAAATTAATCATTTTGGTATTTAGATTTAATGTTATCGGGTTAGTGTTTGTTTATATTTATTTATAACATGCACAAAATAAAAAACAAAATAATANAAACATAAAAAAACTTGAACAGTATTTGACCAAAATGGTTGATATATAATTCAATAAAAATATTTATTTATAATAAAAATATTGTTTTTTCCACAGGAAAGAAATTAACTTACTTTCCAAACAACCCAATATTATGAGATAATTGTATCCTTTTAAAATACAGTAAAACCTCAATTTAACAAACAAAATTCCCAGTCCATATGTCATATGTGAAAATTAACAGGGTGTTAATTTTAAAATGATTTTTATATGTAATTCAATTAATAGTATTTTTTTTTCAAATCCAAGACTCACTGCTCCTAAGTTCATGCCACTTGATATACCTTCATCTGAATGCAAATAAATAGGAAATTCTTTTTTGTGTTTTTGTCAAATTTAAATTTTTTCTTTTCATGAACATTATCTGTTTAGTTAAATAAAATAAAGTGTATTTTCCATAAAATGTTTGTTTCTTTGCTTTGATTTAGATCATATTCTGTATTTGTTTATTGCATTCTCAGGAACTATGGTGAGTACATAAGTAATAATACATATAGAAAACTTTTCTGTGAAATTAAACTTCTCATATATGCTTAATTTTAATTACACAAATGTATCTACATAAGTAAAAACATAAACTAACTAATTTTCAATTTTTTAATGCATGTGTTTAGAAAACCTACTTTATTATAGCCTATAACAGAATTTCAGCTTTAATGAACACCCCTTGCCTGAATTAGTCTGTTAACTTGAAGTTTTACTGTAACAGTAATAAAAATTATTTGTAAATTATTTTTGAATTTGTAGAATATTTTAATCTAGAAAATATAAGAGCAATTCCTACTTCACAAACTACAAAAAATACACAGATTTTATCAGAAAAATAAACAATTACTTACATTTGTATTTTGGTAGCTCAATAGTTTGTAAAAAGATCATGCAGTTTATAGTTATAATATTTCTTTTTTTATATATTTATTTTTTTACTGTCTATGGTAAAATTAATATTGGGAAATTTATAGATACTTATTCAAATAAATATGTTTGGAAATCAGTCAAAAATGAATCATTTGCAAACTTTAGAAAATAATTTAGAAATAGATATAAATATATAAAAGATATAAATAAAATAATTTAGAAATAAATAAATAAAATCTTTAGATAATTTAGAAATAATTTATCTAGCAAGAAAATATTTATGCAACTTATTCATCTATTGAATGAAATTATTTTATCTTATATTTTTTTCTTTTTGTTAATAGTCCTGGTCTTGAATAATTGAATTAAAATTAGAAAAAAATAAAATTTGAAAAATTTATAGTAATTTGTCAAGTTATTTAGTTTTTTGTAATTATTTTTCTCTGAATGATTGATTAACATTTATTTAGTCTATATGTAAAATAGCATAGTATTCTTGTTTATTTAATTTGATTGACAGTCTAAGTTCAAAAATGATAAAGAACAAAATAATACATTTTTAAAATTTATTTTTCCTGTTCAGATAGTGAGTGAAATAATTTCAATTGTAGACATCAGATGGCGGTAAGAAGGCGGAATACGATTAAAAATCTCTTAGCGCCATCTGGTATTTATAATTGTCGTAAAATTAGAAAAAAATAATTATATTTACAGAAAAATTGCAATGCTAATTAAATAAATTATTTTAATTATTATTTATGTCTTTTTAAAAATATAGCTCTACTATGTTTATAATTTTCAGAGAGTTTTATTTATAAGTTCAAAAATGATAAAGAACAAAATAAACACTGTAAAATCTCTATTTGTTAAATTATATGGTTAATATTTGTCCCTATGCTATTAATGTGCATTGACTGTTCAGTATTCATATAGCACTTTTGAACTGCCAATTGATATTTACATCTTTATCTTTTTTAATGTTATATTTATTTTTATATGTCTACTCAGATAATCCTAGAATCCTTTGTTTGTAAATAGAATATGCTGTGTCTAATGTTTCTTCTGATAACAGAATATAATTTAGCACAAAAGATTAATTTTGTAATTTCTTCAGATAACATTGTATCTCATCAAATAAAAATTGAACATAAATATATGATTCTTCCTATATATTCACGAAAACACTGCTTTTCTGGAGTTTTCATCATTATCCTAGCACTTTCAGATTACTAGAAGATTGAAGGAATCTAAAGGCACTAAGTTCCTACAATATATAATTATAGATATATTGTAATACAGATATAGTAGATGTAATAAAGATGTGAACTTCAGAAAAGCAGTGTTTTGGGTTATATATACAGTAGAGCGTCGATTATCCAAAAGTCAATCATCCGAAACGTCAGTCATCCAAAAGAATTCCAGTTGGCAAATTTAAATTTTCGCCAGTGCTGTGGCGCTGCAATCTTTGGCTATGTCTTGGACTACTCAAATATTTTATGTTTTGATATTAAATTAACTTCTGAAGTATAATTTTTTATTGTTTTTATATTTTGCAATATATTTATTTTGTTTGTACAAAATAAAAAATTAATTTTTAACAATACAATAGTCTTCGTTAGGCTTAACATTGACGAAAATTCAACGCGAAGCGAGCAACAGAGAAAAATGTCAAGATGGGATAAATTAATATATTTTTTCGTGCATAATCGGTTATCCGAAACATCAATCTTCCGAACAACCCTGGTCCCCAATTGATTCGGATAATCGACGCTCTACTGTATTTTAATTTGATTTGATTTGATTTTGGGTCGATTTTCTTGAATTTAACTTGTACCATAATTTCATGTGTATTACTTATGGGTTATCTATGTTTAAAAGGTAATTTGAAAGATGCTGCAGGTTATATGTTGATTTTAAATTCCAATTACAAGTTAAAGTTGATTCACACTGTAATTATTTTCTGTTTAATTTTTCCGAGTTTACTTTATTATTATTACTGGACAAAGGAAATTAGTCATAAAATAAAAATGATAAATTGTATTTATTTTTACACTTAATTTATATAGTTGGGACAGTTTGTAAACACATTCAGTCAAATTATGGGGATGGACAATGTGTACAGGAATACAAATATGTACAAATTGTGTAAACAAATGTTAATTTCTCAGTGGACAATTCCACAGTTAATGTTAAGTACCACACAGACATATGATGTGTCTTCAAATGTGTGTTAACAAAGATAATTCACAAGCATGTGCTTGTGGTTATATACCACAGTACTAAGCTAAACTAAGTGTGCATTAGCAAAGATAATATTTTTGCTAATGCACACTTAGATTGAAAGTTATTTAATATTTTAAATTTTATACAAATGTTAGTTTAATTAATATAAAATGGATTTCTACATTAGAGTTCAAAATATAAAACAAAAACATATCTTTTGTTTGGTTTTGTTAATTATTATTTTGAGTTATATTTAACAAAACTATTAAATTCAATTTAAAAATTATTGTAATTATTAGTTAATGTTTGTATGAGAGAGCAGACTAACTGTCTACCTTTGGAAAAAATTATTTTATATTAATTATTAATAGTTAACAAAACTATAGTTCAAATAATCCAGAAATTAATATAATTATTACAGAATATTTGGGCTTGGTTGTTTATTTATGTCTACAATGATTTGTAAACAGAAATAAAAGAGAAAAAGCAATATTTTTATGCTTGTAATTGCAACTTCTAGGTGTATTAAATTTTGATTGTGCAACTTCTAAACTGCATACCAGTAATTATCTTGCTTTCAACAACCAGCCTGGCAGCATGGGATATATGATAGGGCAGGTTATACAAAGGTTCATTCTTGCAATTTTCTGTGGTGTATGTGGACAGAGGTATGTTGGTAAATTTTTAACAACTGTCTTGCTTCAGGGAACAGGGAGAGAATGGGAGGAGAAAGGATAAATAGATGTAGAATTTCCATAAATCCTTTTTTAAAGTATTTATATGTTAAAAGTGTTTTGAAATTCTTTTTAAAACAAAATTTTATAACAACAAAAAAATCAACTTGTATCAGAATTTTAAAGACAGTATATTGAACATTTGTTATGTCACTCATAAATGTTTTTTACTTTTGTATTGCTTTCCACCCTAATAAAGCACAAATTGTCCCCTAGTGACAAATTTTTGAAAAAAATGTTTTTCTTCAAGCAAAATTCCATTGCTTCACAGGTATTCATGCAAAATGTCAAGTCATTCTGACCCAACAACATATAATTACTAGACCCCAAATCAGATAAAAGTTAACGTAGAAACTAGCACCACCATCTGAAGCCAAAGAAAGTAGATGCTGCCATGACAGTCTAACGAAAAAAGTGAATATGCTGTAGACAGATTGTTGTGTGCTGACGATAGCTACTTATGCCACCTGAAGCAGACCTCAGTGGAGGTCAAAAGCATTTGTGGAGTTTATTGCAGACATAACACTTGTAAAAAAAGGTTTTGTGGATTGTTATTATGCCATAATTGCTATTTATTAATTAGACTTAAGTGTGTGGGAATTGTCACAGGAATATAACAGAAATCCTACTGAGTTGCTGTGCAGTTATTGTACAGAAAGGTATAAAAGAAGGATCCAGTANAATACAAAACCACTTGAATATGTAAATCATTTCAAATCGGCGCAATTAATTAATTAAACACCGCGACGTCGTGGCGCGTCGCTTCGCGTACCCAACAATCAAAAACTTATATAAAACACGCCAAGACGATTTCTACTCCTCCCTTCTAGCGCACGACGGAAAAAAATCTCATCGAATTACAATTACTCGACTTTGCCTGTGTGTCTGTCCGTCACGTTCTACGGTCTAAACCATATAACGTGACGGACAGACACACACATATACAGGCATTCGGACATTAATTTTAAACACTGGAATTGAAGAAATTTGAAAATCCTTTCAATGGTATAACCTTGAACGAGGTCCAAGAATTGACCATCACCTCATTGACCTTAACTTGAACCCAGTGTATTAATTTATATATAGCCTACATATATATATAAGAATGTACTTCAGCACGTATTATATGTCCCATCTGTCTCTTGTCATTTATATATATATATAATTTTCTATATTTTAAAGTGCATGTGACGAAATTCTCTGGTGAAATTCTAACTAAAATTGTAATACTGTATTTTGTGTTTATTTAATGATAAATGCTAAATTTAGCTTCGTTGGTATATGTTGAATGTTCAATTAAGAAAGAAATAATGATAATAAAATGGAGAACTTTTTATAAAACTCCTCCATTTTCTGTAGAGAAGTTTTTTTTAGGAAGAGAATTTCTTTAAAATGGATGGTTTAATGGTAGATTAAATGTTTTTAAAAAATTATAAAAATGGAGAATATTTTAAAAAATAAATCCTCCATTTAATAATCATTCACGTTAAATCTTTCGTTTACTTACAAAAAATCTTTACATTAAATTTTCCATTTATTTAAAAAATCCTCTTAAATAAATTCTTTATTTTTAGTAATTTTTTACGTTAAATCCTTCCTTCACTATACTTTCCACTTACTTAAAATCATTTCCATTAAATTCTCTAAGTAAGATCCTCCATTTTTAATTAATAATTCTTTATATCAAATCCTTTATTTATGTAGAAAATCCTCCAAATTAAATCCTTCATTTATGTAGAAAATCCTCCAAATTAAATTCTTCATTTTTTATTTAATAATCCTTCATTTATCCAGAAAATCCTCTAAGTAAAATTCTCCATTTTTAATTAATAATTCTTTATATTAAATCCTTTATTTATGTAGAAAATCCTCCAAATTAAATCCTTCATTTATGTAGAAAATCCTCCAAATTACATCCTTCATTTATGTAGAAAATCCTCCAAATTAAATTCTTCATTTTTTATTTAATAATCCTTCATTTATCCAGAAAATCCTCTAAGTAAAATTCTCCATTTTTAATTAATAATTCTTTATATTAAATCCTTTATTTATGTAGAAAATCCTCCAAATTAAATCCTTCATTTATGTAGAAAATCCTCCAAATTACATCCTTCATTTATGTAGAAAATCCTCCAAATTAAATTCTTCATTTTTTATTTAATAATCCTTCATTTATCCAGAAAATCCTCTAAGTAAAATTCTCCATTTTTAATTAATAATTCTTTATATTAAATCCTTTATTTATGTAGAAAATCCTCCAAATTAAATCCTTCATTTATGTAGAAAATCCTCCAAATTACATCCTTCATTTATGTAGAAAATCCTCCAAATTAAATTCTTCATTTTTTATTTAATAATCCTTCATTTATCCAGAAAATCCTCTAAGTAAAATTCTCCATTTTTAATTAATAATTCTTTATATTAAATCCTTTATTTATGTAGAAAATCCTCCAAATTAAATCCTTCATTTATGTAGAAAATCCTCCAAATTACATCCTTCATTTATGTAGAAAATCCTCCAAATTAAATTCTTCATTTTTTATTTAATAATCCTTCATTTATCCAGAAAATCCTCTAAGTAAAATTCTCCATTTTTAATTAATAATTCTTTATATTAAATCCTTTATTTATGTAGAAAATCCTCCAAATTAAATCCTTCATTTATGTAGAAAATCCTCCAAATTACATCCTTCATTTATGTAGAAAATCCTCCAAATTAAATTCTTCATTTTTTATTTAATAATCCTTCATTTATCCAGAAAATCCTCTAAGTAAAATTCTCCATTTTTAATTAATAATCTTCCATATTAAATCCTTCATTTACTTACAAAATCATACATAAAATTTTCCACATTTAATTTAATAATCTTCACATCAAATCTACTATTTATTTAAAGAAAAATTCTATTTAATTTATATCCTCTATTTACTTACAAAAAAAAAATCTTGCATTAAATCCTCCATTTTTTTTTTTTAAATTTAATAAACCTTCACCTTAAACCCGCCATTTATTTTGTTTAAAAAAATCCTCCGCATTAATTTATTAAATTGATGCGGAGGATTTGCTACAAACAGATGATTTAATATAAAGGATAATTTAAACGGAGGATTTTAATATACTGTATTCAAAAGAATAAAATGTACAGAGTCTTCCGGTCTACGTCTAACTTGATTATAACAGAATAGAATATTGTTTCGTGGTGTTTTAATTACTTGTTTATTCGCCAGAAATCACATCAATTGATGTCCATTCCTATTATTATTTTTTTTTATTAATCATTATTCGTCGTTCCTTTATTCTTTCTTAACAAAAGATTTAAGGAAAAAATTCATTTAAATTATGAATTTTTATTTACGTTTATTAAATCATTTTCGAGGCCATTTCTTTGTCGTAAAATCGCATTCTCTTACAAAGAAAAATTCGATTTTAATTATTATTTTTTTTTTTTTCGTCTTTAATTTTCAGAACTGCAGGCCGATAGATTCCCTCTCGTCCGTTTGTCTGTTCGTTCGTCCTTAGTTAAATCTCGAGAAAAGCGTTAAGATGGATGAAAACCGAGAAAGGATACGGAAAGCTTAGGGACCAAAGACCTCGCTTAACTGGATAGAATTTCCGGCCTGGAACGGAAGTGACGTGATTTTATAAAATTATAGGATGATTAAAAATTGCGTCACAATAAATAATTGATTATAATTAAGCAAACTATGCAAACGAGCTTATCGTAATCAAGCAAAGAAATTTACATCATTTTGTTATGTTTATTTAATTAGTTTATTACAATAAAAATTTTTATATTTAATTAATGATATTTTCCCACAAAGTATTATCATCATTTCCTCCGGAAGAAGAGGCAAGAAAATATGTTTCTATATATATAAACATTACTTTTATTTTGAAGATGAAAAGAAAATGTTGAGATATTCTTAGAAATATTTTTCAATATTTTTAGTAAGAATTGTAAGAATATTTATTAAGTTTAAAATTTATATATATATATAATAATCCTTCCTTAATTACTATTCTTAATTTATTTACTGCAGAAATATAAACTATAAGTGTTAATCATGATGATGATGAGTTTATTTTCTCATATATATATATATAACAATTAATTACTCAAACAAAGCAATTAGTTTCTTAAACAAACGATAAACATTAAATATGATGATGATGATGATGATATTGTGATAGCGGTGATGTTGATTCATAATGATTACTGATTGGTGATGAGATGATTGCTGCTGCTGCTGCTGCTGCTTATGATGATGATACGAGTATTTGATTTAGATTTTTTAATTAATTGCTCAAAAAGGAACACAATTAGTGCTTTAAACAATTGGAAAATTTAAATCCATGATGATGATGATGATGATGATTTAATTATTTCGGAATAAGACACGACATAAGCACTCGTAATTCAAATATATCTGTGATAAATTAATCAAAATAAGAGTACAATAAGAGCTTAAAATGATTGAAAAGTTGTATAATAATGTTTAATTACGTTATATACTTTAAAAGAATGTTTTTGTCATAACAGGTTTATGACCTCACAAATAATTACAAATCTTTTGCAATAATTTATTTGCATTTTGTAATTGCAATTCTTTAATTATATTCATTTTCGTAATGTGTTTTTAACTGCATTTAATAAAAATAAATAAATAAATACAGTGAAACAGCCACCCGTGTAATGCGACCACCTTCACCTTAAAACCTCTCTAACACGGCCAGTTAGGCAGTGTTAGAGAGGTTCTGAACCGCGACCACCTTCGACTTACCTGTTCAGATATTCCTTATTGTATTGTAAGGCAAAATAATAGTTAAAAAGTGCAGTCAGGTAAACTACCAATTAAAAATTATCCTTATTTGTTGCTATTCTATTGTGAGAGACTCGAGTAAAGGTAAAGATAATTAGGAAGCCAGACTCATTATTCTTAAAATATAATTTTTTTTTTTATTCGTCTACAGATCTACAGGAGATAAAAATCCCTTCGAAAACGGAAGGTGGTGGTCGCCTTAGGGGTAGTTTTACTGTATTATTTTCTTTTCCTGTAAAAGCAAGCAATTAATTTCAATTATAAGTGCAAATTTTAACGTATTGTCCTTCACAGCTGCACGTTTTTAACTATTTTCTTAGTTCTTTTTTTGCTTTTCAGACAATTGTTTTTAAATTATTTGCAGACATTTTTACATTCCCGGCTGTTATAACAGAGAGAAAGTATGGCGATCAGGCAAAAAATTACCCGTCCACCCCCAGATTTTTATATTTTTACACTCAGGACACCTTGAAATGTCCAGAAATGCAAAAAAATTCGGGGGTATTTTCTGTGCGTGTGCGTGCAGAAGGCGCGATTTTTTCTTCACCCTCTTTGAAGCTTAATAACTCTTGTACTTTTTGTCGAAAATTGCTGAAATTTTGCGGGGAAGTTTTTGTATTAGAGGAATTGGTGCTATTAAATTTTGGTGATTAAAGGTCGAGGGAGTGGGAAGATAAAGGTGGTCGTGTCATATCTACAATAGGGTGTGATTTAATGACGATTTTACTCGTTATTCGTATTTAAATTTTTTTTTTTTTTTTATAAAACCCACCCCTTTCTTCAAAATTAAGCTTTTTGACATTTTATAATAGTTAAAAAATATAAAAAGTTTGTTTTTAAAAAAATATCGTAATAGATGGCGCTATCAAATGTTGCCGGGAAAGTTAAGCAACTCGTTGCTGGAATTTTTTTTTCTCTTGCATACGTATGATTTTAATTATTTCCTTTTCTTTTGCGACGAAATTTTTACTTTTTTTCCCTTTTCGCGACGAAAATTATTACTGTATTTCTCTCTTTGCAGCGGAAATTTTTACCCTATTTTACTTTTAGCAGTGGCATTTTTACCCTATTTTCCTTTNTAAATAATTTAACTTTCTTAAAAAGTTTGTTTTTAAAAAAATATCGTAATAGATGGCGCTATCAAATGTTGCCGGGAAAGTTAAGCAACTCGTTGCTGGAATTTTTTTTTCTCTTGCATACGTATGATTTTAATTATTTCCTTTTCTTTTGCGACGAAATTTTTACTTTTTTTCCCTTTTCGCGACGAAAATTATTACTGTATTTCTCTCTTTGCAGCGGAAATTTTTACCCTATTTTACTTTTAGCAGTGGCATTTTTACCCTATTTTCCTTTTAGCAGTGGCATTTTTTACCTTATTTCTCTTTTAGCAGTGGCATTTTTACCCTATTTTCCTTTTAGCAGTGGCATTTTTTACCTTATTTCTCTTTTAGCAGTGGCATTTTTACCCTATTTCCCTTTTTCTGAGGCAACTTTTAGACTATTTCCCTTTTTTTCAATTTTTACCCTATTTCCCTTTTTATGCGGCAACTTTTAGCCTATTTCCCTTTTTTTCAATGGCAATTTTCACCCTATTTGCCTTTTTGCAACGGCAATTTTTACCCTGTTTCCTTTTTTCTGCGGCAACTTTTACCCTATTTTTCTTTTGTCAACGGCAACTGTTACCCTATTTTTCTTTTGTCAACGGCAAGTTTTACCCTATTTTTCTTTTGTCAACGGCAACTTTTACCCTATTTTTCTTTTGTCAACGGCAACTTTTACCCTATTTTTCTTTTGTCAACGGCAACTGTTACACTATTTTTCTTTTGTCAACGGCAAATTTTACCCTATTCTCCTTTCTACAACAGGACTTTTTACATTTTCCTTTCCTTTTTACAAAATAATGATAATGATATTCATATTGGAATGCAATTTTCAAATTGCTGATCTATAGTTTCCCTCCGTTTTTGTGTCTGTCCATCCGTTCTTCCTTAATCTCGAGAAAGGAGTTACATAAAAGAAAATCGAGACCAGATATAGAAAGCTTAGGGACCGGAAGACCCGATTAAATACAGTAGAACTTTCGGCTGGACCCGAAGCCACGTGATTTTTTTAAAATTAAAATATGATTAAAAATTGCAACCCTACATAAGAAATGTGTAAGTTGCAGCAAAATTAAGACAAAATATATTCCGAATAATCAACAAACTTGGAATATTTTATTTCAATTAAATTAAATTTATAAATTTTAAAAATATTCAAACATGGCGTTACATAAATTCTAATCATTATTTTCTCCTTATCATTATTATTATATATATATATATATTTTTACTCAACACAATTTATGATTATATAAAATACAGGAAGTGATTGTTATCACCAAACAAGCATTAATTACCCTACAGAGAATTGTTATACAAAGAATTGATTTTTTTTTCTTTAGTCTATGCTATTTTAGGCCCTTAAATGCCTCCATTTTTTACTTGTTTCTTTTTTTTCTTTAATGCAAATTAAGATAAAATTATAGTCGACCCCCCTATAACACCGTTGATTTTTCCGTTTTATATGAATTCCATGTTGTACGAGTCACTTAGATTTTACAAATACGTGAGCCGTTCACAGCCCGGCATACGTATTTGTAAAATCTAAGTGACTCGTATAACATGGAATTCATATAAAACGGAAAAATCAATAGTGTTATATAGGGGTCGACTGTACTTCATTAAAGTACCTATCAGCATGCCATTTTCTAATGGGGAAATTATGTCACCGATAGGCATAAGTAAATCGAATTTTTCCCCGAGGCCTTGTGCTTTATGAGGCCTAAAAACTTATTAACTAGAATACAATATCGTATGTTGCTGCCTTATGTTATATAAATCTATATAAGAGGAGCCTCGCGTATCTACGCTTGTTAAGGCCTCCTACAACATGAAACCTGATCTAGTAGGCCCTACTACTTAGTATAATAATGAATAGTATCGTATCTACCTATGGCTACTTCCCTTCTTTAGAGTTGAGAGGGGTTTCGCCTATGTACTGTACGTTTGTTAGGGCCTTTCACAGTTTCAAACCGAGCTTGCTACTACTATAATAATGAAGATAGAATAGTGTTTAAGTGTTAATTACAATTAAAACTTGCTTATTTTCTGTAAATTTAAGCAAATAACCAAGTACAGGTAAATTCAGCAGCAGCAGCAACGTCGAGTCTCGGCGTTGCTGCTGCTGCTGAATTTACTCCTTAATATTAGTGTAAGAAAACTTGTTTTCAGCTGCAAACCATAATAAAAATAGGGTTAAATAAGTTAAAAAAATCTACTTTAAAGTGTTTTTTAATATTTTCTTTTACTACTAATTTGTGTTCTTTTTTTTTTCTCAGCTCTACTTTAATCGTATCTTACACAGTTTTCAACCTTTCTGGTTCATGAAATGGACCCCTGTGAAGTAAATAACCTGAATAAATGTTATTAATTTAATATTTAGGTTAAGTTTTATGTTACGATATTATCAGAGAAGGATATTTTTACCATTTAAATATTAAATTATCCCCTTTTTATTTTTAACTATTAATCGTTTAACACACGAAAACACGTGGTGCTTGTTGCTATACAGAACGATGGGAGTGTTAACTGATAATTACGTGGTTTAAATTTTTAATTGTTACGTATTAAAACTGCTGTGTTTTCTAATAATAGTCCAGTGTATAAAATATATAATTGCAGGTGTTTTTACTGAATGTCTGCAGTATGTCTTTAGCCTGCACACTGTATTTGTATAGTGTTGTATAGAGGGGAATTTAGTTGTACTGTAGGGATTAATTAATGCATTATTGCTGGCATAAAACATTATTAAATTTTATGTTATTCCATTGTGTAATTAAACTACAAAGTTCATTCGCCGTTGAAATGACAGCAAATGATAACCCCTTAATGATATATAAATAATTGATGTACTTTGTCACGTATTTAAATACATTTTTAAGCGTTACAAAAATTTAATTATATTCGCGAGAAAAATCTCATTGAAATCCTTTAAAAATAATTAGCCATTTAAAACTGAATTTGTCTCACGTTTTCGTCGAGTATTGCGGAATTATTTATTTAGAAATGAATGCTTTCTCACACCCTCGTGAATTAATTTCTAGTAAATATTTATTATTCGGTGAGAATTTTGACAGTGTTTTTTTTCTTGTTTTGGGCATCCTTGTACTTTGAACATTTAGATTTTCAGTTTATATTTTGGCTTAATCGATTACTGTACAAGGGACTTCGTGCGATAAGGATGTCGAGTGAGTGATTGATATGCAATTGATACGAACCCAGGACAGGATTTACGCATAAGTTAAGCAAGCTAAACAGCTTAGGACCTCGAGTTAAGAGGCCTCACGCTTTCAGATTACTTTATAATTGACTCTTCCCAATTACTAAGTTATTATCGTCTGAAAGAAGGGCCTCTTATTTGTTATACGCCCTAAACCTCCATTGTAGGAACCTATAAATTCTTACATTTTGTTAATTTAATTATATTTATATTCAAGAAAAATCGGTGATAAATTGATCTTTGTCTTGTAAATCTTCGACTATTCTCAACATGCCGCAATTCTTTGGCACATTTTAACGATTTAAGGCGTTTAATTATTTAAAAATTCGAATAAATGTATAAAATTTCATATTTAAACCATTTAAAAAAACCAAAATGACCAAAATTTTGAAGATTTTTATGTATTTTTGTGAAAAATTTCCGAGTTTTCTGAACGTCCTCAATGGGCGCATCTTCCATTCAACGGAGGCTTTTAGCGGTAATTGACCGAAATCGGCAATTAACGGTAAAATAAATGGATCGTTTAATGTGAAATTATTCAAAATGTTAAAATAACAAGACTTTAATCTTTAAAATCTCAGAAAATTCAAACAATATTCACGCTAACGGAAGTAAACGATACTGCAATATCGCGTTACCACTTTCCTACTTTGTAGAAATTGTTACAGCTTTAGGATATTAAATTCAGTTTTTTTTTAATATTTTACTGATTGATTTCACTTTTTAACAAGCTTTTCGCATGATTATTTACATAAAAATCAACGTGTAGAAGAGTACATTGCTGTTACTCACGCGATACAGTGTAGAAAATAAGTAGGCTATAGATCGACATACGGTATATTTATATACAAGCCATTATTACATAAACAAAACGATATACTTTCACTATAATCGGCAGTTAAATTCACGTAAATTACAACTTAAATTACTAAAAATTTTGCTGATTGTTAACCAGAAAGTAATGGAACTTCACGTTGATACTTGGACATGGTCTAATTTCTTTATTTTAATTAAAGATTTCGCGTGTTGTTGTTAGTAAAAATACATTAATTTGGTATATTATTCTCACAAATATTCGTAATTAATTAAACGCTATGATAATTTATGTTAAATATTTAAATATTTCTATGTTTTAGCCAATTATAAGATGCCTATATCACACACTAACTTATATATAGGGCCTACGCTTATGTTCATGTATAACAAGCTCATGAATTATATAGACCCTGCCAATTCGTACGTTTTTCACGAATAAAGAAATGTATATGTATATATTCTTCGAAATTACATTTCATTACAAGGAAAATTACATCGAAATTACAAGGAAATACGTGGTTTTAGATACGGTTGATGATGATTAGTTCTTGTTTCTTAAGCTTCTCTTGCACGAATTACATAGAAAATTTAACCACAAAGATTAATTATTTGACAATTAGCTGATAAAATTGAAGAAGTTAAAGCTTTTTTTCAATCAGAATAGCATTAAATCTTCTTCATTGCTCCTTTCAGAACAGCATTAGAGCAACACTAGACCTTCCTCAAGAGACCATTTTTCTCTCTCTTTCTCTAAGAAACTTTAATTTTTCTGTGAAATTTAATATACGGTCGGTATTTTCTACACTTTAACATCTTTTAGAATACACGACAGTTTTTCGAGATGAAGTTACTAGTTAGTGTCAAGTAGAACGTATCTTCAAGGTTATTTATGACGAAATCCGGTTATATCAATAATAATTCATTTATAAAATGATTCAGAAAGTTTCTCCACCCCGAAAAAGAATGCGATTTAATTAATAAAAACTTTAATTAATTAATTAATTAGTTAAAAAGATTGTTATCATCCTCTATATTATTATTATGATTATTTAATTTACGTAACTCGTCGACCTTGTGTTATCAAAGTTAAACTTAGTAAAATAAATAATCTTTATTGATTTAAGTTGATAAATTTATGGGATTATATTATTAAACAGAAATAAAATTTAATTTTATGACGTTTTAAAAGTCGAAAATTGTGTACAGTCGACCCCCCCCCTATAACACTGTTGATAATTCTGTTTTATATGAATTCCATGTTATACGAGTCACTTAGATTTTACAAATACGTGAGTCGTTCACAGCCCGGCACATGTATTTGTAAAATCTAAGTGACTCGTACAACATGGAATTCATATAAAACGGAATAATCAACAGTGTTATAGGGGGTCGACTGTATTTTACGCTCCATAACTGAGTGTGATATACGAACTTATTCGTAACTTCTGGGTATAGATGTGAAGTGTTTAAGCTCTGTTTCTGTTGAGAATATGTCTTATCAGTCTCATCTCTATCATCTCCACACTCCTGAGAGTGTTACTGTACATTATTTACAATATTTACATATTAATTTCTCTTAATAATTAATGTATACAGTTTCTAGAAGATGTATAGGAGTGGTTTTAAGCTCTGTTTCTGTCGAGTCTTCTCAGTTTCATCCTTGTTTTCTCTACACTACTGAGATTTTTACTGTATTATTTATAGCATTACTCCTATAATAATTGTTCTAAACTTCACGTATAGAAGTGTATATGTGGTGTTTTAAGCTCTGCTCCTACTGAAAAAATGTTATCATCATTTTCATCTCTGTTATCTTTATACTCTTAAGGCTTATTTATAGTATTTTTATTCTTAAGTGTCGTACGATCGCCATAGAAACTATATAATGTACAATATATAAGGATGCCCCTTATCTTTCATATGATAAGTTTATAATACGTTTTATCTTAGTGATGGAATTGAAAAGATGTAGGCACATATTTTAATGCTTTTACACGTGCTTGAGTAGCCACGAAGTGAGTATTATCAGCATTTACTAAGCTCAGAATGCCTGACAAATGCTTGATAATGGCACAAAATGCTTTAAAATACTTAGAATAATGCTTAAAATTTTTGAACAAGGCACAGAATATCTGACAAATGCTTGGAATGTATACGTAAAGCTTAAAATACTCGGTGAATGATTACAATGCTTATTAAATGCTCATAAAACGTGATAATCGTTCACAATAATTGGAAATTGCTCAGCATAATTAATAAATATTCAAAATTATTGGCAATTATTCACAATAATTATTAATTATTTAATGCTCAAAAGGGTGGTGAGCGTATTGTAACGATTAACATAAAGCTTAGTACATACTCGAATCGAGATTCGGAGCACTTAAAAATTTCAGTAGATAAATCCCTAACATCCCTGCCAGTCCGAAAAATCCCTAAAATTTATTTTAAAAACGTGGAGGGAAGCAAGGGGAAAAAATAACTACAAATTCTTTAACAAAGGAAAATCACATCGAATTTTACACACGGAAATAACACACAAAGGATGTGTGTCCTGGACAAGAAAACACAACATTTGTTCAATAATAAACCATCGCTCCGTGTTTTCATTATGTCACAAAATCGGGTGTTGCTATAGTAACTGGTGCAGCTGCATCGCAAAATCGGGGTGAGTGAACTCAGAAAAGAGTATCTACACGCCAATTGATTAGTATTATTAAGAAAAAACCGTTATATAACTAAACCAATTTCCACTTATAATATATATCTGTCAAGTGTGTGTGTGTGTGTGTGTGTGTGTGTGTGTGTGTCTGTCTGTCTGTGTGCTGCAAAGTTCGACTGTGTACACACTGAGAACTACATTTATTAATCACTGAGTAAACGTTAGATTTATTTATAGTCCTATCGAAAAGTTTATTTTCCTTTATAGAAAATTTGTTTGTTAAAGTTTTAATAAAGGAAAAACAGTAAAAGGGAAACTCTTTTGTGTACATTTTCGTAATACATTTCCCTAATTGACGCACAATGTTTTCTTTGATTAAGGATTTTTATCCTTGTTAAACGTGTTTTTTTCTTGTTTTTTTAAATTGTTTTTAAGGCATCTGAGTGTACGAAAATTGAGTAAAATTAAATAAGTGACTCTGCATCGTTATTTGTTTTCCTCTGTATCTAGAACAGTTATATATAATACTGAGTAAACACAGCATTATCCTTTCTTCCGCACCTAGAATAGTCATACAATGATGGATAAACACAGCATCATCCTTTCTTCCGCACCTAGAACAGCCATCCAATGATGGGTAAACACAGCATCATCCTTTCTTCCGCACCTAGAATAGTCATACAGTAATGGGTAAACACAGCATCATCCTTTCTTTCTTAGAAAACAGCACACGATGATGCACAACAGAACGAGATTTGTTTATTATAAATGCGCACTTAGAAAAAATATACAAAAATAAAACATAATAACGTCATTCCGAGTGTCTTCTGCTGTTTCTCACGTGTCACGCGCCATTGTTTGTCTCCTGTGTTATTCCACGTGTCTTCTACACTCTTTCTGTGTTTTGCGTCACCATTACGTATTCAGAAAGGCACGCAAAAACAAAAAATAACGTACAGAGACAATACTAAATCTATTGTATAATACAATAATAATAATAATAATAATTTAAATCACTTTCCTTGTTAAACAACGCGACGGACTCAGAAAATAAATCACAGAATTATAATTTTTAAGTCAAATTAAAAAAAAAAAAAGAAACTAAATAAATTAAATGGAATCAAATTTTTGTATTAGTGTCATTTTTCTTTATGAAAGAACAATGAAATCATTTATATCGACTAATCATTTTTTATTCAATTGAACTGATGCTCAAATAAATGTGACCCTCAATCGGATAATTGATAAGGAAAATTGAATAAAATCTTTCTTGGTTATATATTATAACAATTCATAACCATTTAAGTTTATATTAAATGATAAAAAATGAATGAAGACCTTCTACTTTCATTTTTTCTCCTTCTAAATACAATTCTCTTCTGTGTTAACAGTCTCTTATGCAATTTACCATTATAAAAGATTTCTATGGGCATTTTTTTGTACATTTCTTTTATACTTTAAGGCAGATTTTTAACTCGGTATGGCTGTTTTTAATGAAGATTCTATAGCTTTCTAGCGTACTTTTCGTATACATACAAACATAAATCTCATCTACATGTATTAAAATTGAATAATTTATATATAAAATTCCATAAATTTAATATTTGCAGCTATAAAAAATAGTTACTTATTCCTTATCCTGTACAATTTGTACGAGTCTTTATCTAGATAGCTTCATTGTAGTGTATAAAGGAAGAGAAAACATTTATAACAGAGGTTACGGCTGTAAATAACGATAAGATATCTTTAAAATAATATTAAATATAAAGAAATTACAAGTGGATAATCTGTAGTATCTTTATATAGTGATAATTTCCATAATTTATACGGAATGCCATATTTTCTACGTGTTGTATTTACTTGTACTTAACTAGAATGGTTTATTTATTTATAATTATATATCTAGAGGTTTAAGTAGGTTGTTTTGAATAATTTAAAACAAAATGCCAGCTTGTAAACCACTAAAAAAATAAAAAAAAACCTCACCCACATTCTAAGAAGTGTGTTACATATGACACATTACCTTACATCTAAAGTGAAAGAATATATTTGTTTTTCTTACAAAGAAATTCAACCTCAACATCTGCAAATTTTATTGCTCAAGTAGCATATTTAAATTAAAAAAATAGTACAGCAATAGCTAACGACAGATGACATATACCGTGTATGTCCTTAACTAGCCCTCAATTACGTAACGTGGTACGGGCCTATAATATAATTAATTTAAAAATATCTAATTCATATAGATTTCATATTAATATACCAATCGAAAGCCACATTTATGAAGTATTTTGTATAATTATTTTATTTATATTCNTCGTATAACATGGAATTCATATAAAACGGAAAAATCAATAGTGTTATATAGGGGTCGACTGTACTTCATTAAAGTACCTATCAGCATGCCATTTTCTAATGGGGAAATTATGTCACCGATAGGCATAAGTAAATCGAATTTTTCCCCGAGGCCTTGTGCTTTATGAGGCCTAAAAACTTATTAACTAGAATACAATATCGTATGTTGCTGCCTTATGTTATATAAATCTATATAAGAGGAGCCTCGCGTATCTACGCTTGTTAAGGCCTCCTACAACATGAAACCTGATCTAGTAGGCCCTACTACTTAGTATAATAATGAATAGCATCGTATCTACCTATGGCTACTTCCCTTCTTTAGAGTTGAGAGGGGTTTCGCCTATGTACTGTACGTTTGTTAGGGCCTTTCACAGTTTCAAACCGAGCTTGCTACTACTATAATAATGAAGATAGAATAGTGTTTAAGTGTTAATTACAATTAAAACTTGCTTATTTTCTGTAAATTTAAGCAAATAACCAAGTACAGGTAAATTCAGCAGCAGCAGCAACGTCGAGTCTCGGCGTTGCTGCTGCTGCTGAATTTACTCCTTAATATTAGTGTAAGAAAACTTGTTTTCAGCTGCAAACCATAATAAAAATAGGGTTAAATAAGTTAAAAAAATCTACTTTAAAGTGTTTTTTAATATTTTCTTTTACTACTAATTTGTGTTCTTTTTTTTTTCTCAGCTCTACTTTAATCGTATCTTACACAGTTTTCAACCTTTCTGGTTCATGAAATGGACCCCTGTGAAGTAAATAACCTGAATAAATGTTATTAATTTAATATTTAGGTTAAGTTTTATGTTACGATATTATCAGAGAAGGATATTTTTACCATTTAAATATTAAATTATCCCCTTTTTATTTTTAACTATTAATCGTTTAACACACGAAAACACGTGGTGCTTGTTGCTATACAGAACGATGGGAGTGTTAACTGATAATTACGTGGTTTAAATTTTTAATTGTTACGTATTAAAACTGCTGTGTTTTCTAATAATAGTCCAGTGTATAAAATATATAATTGCAGGTGTTTTTACTGAATGTCTGCAGTATGTCTTTAGCCTGCACACTGTATTTGTATAGTGTTGTATAGAGGGGAATTTAGTTGTACTGTAGGGATTAATTAATGCATTATTGCTGGCATAAAACATTATTAAATTTTATGTTATTCCATTGTGTAATTAAACTACAAAGTTCATTCGCCGTTGAAATGACAGCAAATGATAACCCCTTAATGATATATAAATAATTGATGTACTTTGTCACGTATTTAAATACATTTTTAAGCACTACAAATTTAATTATATTCGCGAGTAAAAATCTCATTGAAATCCTTTAAAAATAATTAGCCATTTAAAACTGAATTTGTCTCACGTTTTCGTCGAGTGTTGCGGAATTATTTATTTAGAAATGAATGCTTTCTCACACCCTCGTGAATTAATTTCTAGTAAATATTTATTATTCGGTGAGAATTTTGACAGTGTTTTTTTTCTTGTTTTGGGCATCCTTGTACTTTGAACATTTAGATTTTCAGTTTATATTTTGGCTTAATCGATTACTGTACAAGGGACTTCGTGCGATAAGGATGTCGAGTGAGTGATTGATATGCAATTGATACGAACCCAGGACAGGATTTACGCATAAGTTAAGCAAGCTAAACAGCTTAGGACCTCGAGTTAAGAGGCCTCACGCTTTCAGATTACTTTATAATTGACTCTTCCCAATTACTAAGTTATTATCGTCTGAAAGAAGGGCCTCTTATTTGTTATACGCCCTAAACCTCCATTGTAGGAACCTATAAATTCTTACATTTTGTTAATTTAATTATATTTATATTCAAGAAAAATCGGTGATAAATTGATCTTTGTCTTGTAAATCTTCGACTATTCTCAACATGCCGCAATTCTTTGGCACATTTTAACGATTTAAGGCGTTTAATTATTTAAAAATTCGAATAAATGTATAAAATTTCATATTTAAACCATTTAAAAAAACCAAAATGACCAAAATTTTGAAGATTTTTATGTATTTTTGTGAAAAATTTCCGAGTTTTCTGAACGTCCTCAATGGGCGCATCTTCCATTCAACGGAGGCTTTTAGCGGTAATTGACCGAAATCGGCAATTAACGGTAAAATAAATGGATCGTTTAATGTGAAATTATTCAAAATGTTAAAATAACAAGACTTTAATCTTTAAAATCTCAGAAAATTCAAACAATATTCACGCTAACGGAAGTAAACGATACTGCAATATCGCGTTACCACTTTCCTACTTTGTAGAAATTGTTACAGCTTTAGGATATTAAATTCAGTTTTTTTTTAATATTTTACTGATTGATTTCACTTTTTAACAAGCTTTTCGCATGATTATTTACATAAAAATCAACGTGTAGAAGAGTACATTGCTGTTACTCACGCGATACAGTGTAGAAAATAAGTAGGCTATAGATCGACATACGGTATATTTATATACAAGCCATTATTACATAAACAAAACGATATACTTTCACTATAATCGGCAGTTAAATTCACGTAAATTACAACTTAAATTACTAAAAATTTTGCTGATTGTTAACCAGAAAGTAATGGAACTTCACGTTGATACTTGGACATGGTCTAATTTCTTTATTTTAATTAAAGATTTCGCGTGTTGTTGTTAGTAAAAATACATTAATTTGGTATATTATTCTCACAAATATTCGTAATTAATTAAACGCTATGATAATTTATGTTAAATATTTAAATATTTCTATGTTTTAGCCAATTATAAGATGCCTATATCACACACTAACTTATATATAGGGCCTACGCTTATGTTCATGTATAACAAGCTCATGAATTATATAGACCCTGCCAATTCGTACGTTTTTCACGAATAAAGAAATGTATATGTATATATTCTTCGAAATTACATTTCATTACAAGGAAAATTACATCGAAATTACAAGGAAATACGTGGTTTTAGATACGGTTGATGATGATTAGTTCTTGTTTCTTAAGCTTCTCTTGCACGAATTACATAGAAAATTTAACCACAAAGATTAATTATTTGACAATTAGCTGATAAAATTGAAGAAGTTAAAGCTTTTTTTCAATCAGAATAGCATTAAATCTTCTTCATTGCTCCTTTCAGAACAGCATTAGAGCAACACTAGACCTTCCTCAAGAGACCATTTTTCTCTCTCTTTCTCTAAGAAACTTTAATTTTTCTGTGAAATTTAATATACGGTCGGTATTTTCTACACTTTAACATCTTTTAGAATACACGACAGTTTTTCGAGATGAAGTTACTAGTTAGTGTCAAGTAGAACGTATCTTCAAGGTTATTTATGACGAAATCCGGTTATATCAATAATAATTCATTTATAAAATGATTCAGAAAGTTTCTCCACCCCGAAAAAGAATGCGATTTAATTAATAAAAACTTTAATTAATTAATTAATTAGTTAAAAAGATTGTTATCATCCTCTATATTATTATTATGATTATTTAATTTACGTAACTCGTCGACCTTGTGTTATCAAAGTTAAACTTAGTAAAATAAATAATCTTTATTGATTTAAGTTGATAAATTTATGGGATTATATTATTAAACAGAAATAAAATTTAATTTTATGACGTTTTAAAAGTCGAAAATTGTGTACAGTCGACCCCCCCCCTATAACACTGTTGATAATTCTGTTTTATATGAATTCCATGTTATACGAGTCACTTAGATTTTACAAATACGTGAGTCGTTCACAGCCCGGCACATGTATTTGTAAAATCTAAGTGACTCGTACAACATGGAATTCATATAAAACGGAATAATCAACAGTGTTATAGGGGGTCGACTGTATTTTACGCTCCATAACTGAGTGTGATATACGAACTTATTCGTAACTTCTGGGTATAGATGTGAAGTGTTTAAGCTCTGTTTCTGTTGAGAATATGTCTTATCAGTCTCATCTCTATCATCTCCACACTCCTGAGAGTGTTACTGTACATTATTTACAATATTTACATATTAATTTCTCTTAATAATTAATGTATACAGTTTCTAGAAGATGTATAGGAGTGGTTTTAAGCTCTGTTTCTGTCGAGTCTTCTCAGTTTCATCCTTGTTTTCTCTACACTACTGAGATTTTTACTGTATTATTTATAGCATTACTCCTATAATAATTGTTCTAAACTTCACGTATAGAAGTGTATATGTGGTGTTTTAAGCTCTGCTCCTACTGAAAAAATGTTATCATCATTTTCATCTCTGTTATCTTTATACTCTTAAGGCTTATTTATAGTATTTTTATTCTTAAGTGTCGTACGATCGCCATAGAAACTATATAATGTACAATATATAAGGA
Organism: Centruroides sculpturatus; assembly: GCF_000671375.1. Taxonomy (NCBI): domain Eukaryota; kingdom Metazoa; phylum Arthropoda; class Arachnida; order Scorpiones; family Buthidae; genus Centruroides; species Centruroides sculpturatus. Next base: position 1,997,376 of record NW_019384326.1, read on the forward strand.
TGCCCCTTATCTTTCATATGATAAGTTTATAATACGTTTTATCTTAGTGATGGAATTGAAAAGATGTAGGCACATATTTTAATGCTTTTACACGTGCTTGAGTAGCCACGAAGTGAGTATTATCAGCATTTACTAAGCTCAGAATGCCTGACAAATGCTTGATAATGGCACAAAATGCTTTAAAATACTTAGAATAATGCTTAAAATTTTTGAACAAGGCACAGAATATCTGACAAATGCTTGGAATGTATACGTAAAGCTTAAAATACTCGGTGAATGATTACAATGCTTATTAAATGCTCATAAAACGTGATAATCGTTCACAATAATTGGAAATTGCTCAGCATAATTAATAAATATTCAAAATTATTGGCAATTATTCACAATAATTATTAATTATTTAATGCTCAAAAGGGTGGTGAGCGTATTGTAACGATTAACATAAAGCTTAGTACATACTCGAATCGAGATTCGGAGCACTTAAAAATTTCAGTAGATAAATCCCTAACATCCCTGCCAGTCCGAAAAATCCCTAAAATTTATTTTAAAAACGTGGAGGGAAGCAAGGGGAAAAAATAACTACAAATTCTTTAACAAAGGAAAATCACATCGAATTTTACACACGGAAATAACACACAAAGGATGTGTGTCCTGGACAAGAAAACACAACATTTGTTCAATAATAAACCATCGCTCCGTGTTTTCATTATGTCACAAAATCGGGTGTTGCTATAGTAACTGGTGCAGCTGCATCGCAAAATCGGGGTGAGTGAACTCAGAAAAGAGTATCTACACGCCAATTGATTAGTATTATTAAGAAAAAACCGTTATATAACTAAACCAATTTCCACTTATAATATATATCTGTCAAGTGTGTGTGTGTGTGTGTGTGTGTCTGTGTGCTGCAAAGTTCGACTGTGTACACACTGAGAACTACATTTATTAATCACTGAGTAAACGTTAGATTTATTTATAGTCCTATCGAAAAGTTTATTTTCCTTTATAGAAAATTTGTTTGTTAAAGTTTTAATAAAGGAAAAACAGTAAAAGGGAAACTCTTTTGTGTACATTTTCGTAATACATTTCCCTAATTGACGCACAATGTTTTCTTTGATTAAGGATTTTTATCCTTGTTAAACGTGTTTTTTTCTTGTTTTTTTAAATTGTTTTTAAGGCATCTGAGTGTACGAAAATTGAGTAAAATTAAATAAGTGACTCTGCATCGTTATTTGTTTTCCTCTGTATCTAGAACAGTTATATATAATACTGAGTAAACACAGCATTATCCTTTCTTCCGCACCTAGAATAGTCATACAATGATGGATAAACACAGCATCATCCTTTCTTTCTTCCCCACCTAGAACAGTTATACAATGATGGGTAAACACAGCATCATCCTTTCTTCCGCACCTAGAACAGTCATACAATGATGGATAAACACAGCATCATCCTTTCTTTCTTCCCCACCTAGAACAGTTATACAATGATGGGTAAACACAGCATCATCCTTTCTTCCGCACCTAGAACAGTCATACAATGATGGGTAAACACAGCATCATCCTTTCTTTCTTCCCCACCTAGAACAGTCATACAATGATGGATAAACACAGCATCATCCTTTCTTCCGCACCTAGAACAGCCATACAATGATGGGTAAACACAGCATCATCCTTTCTTCCGCACCTAGAACAGCCATACAATGATGGGTAAACACAGCATCATCCTTTCTTCCGCACCTAGAACAGCCATACAATGATGGGTAAACACAGCATCATCCTTTCTTCCGCACCTAGAACAGCCATACAATGATGGGTAAACACAGCATCATCCTTTCTTCCGCACCTAGAACAGCCATACAATGATGGGTAAACACAGCATCATCCTTTCTTCCGCACCTAGAACAGCCATACAATGATGGGTAAACACAGCATCATCCTTTCTTCCGCACCTAGAACAGCCATACAATGATGGGTAAACACAGCATCATCCTTTCTTCCGCACCTAGAACAGCCATACAATGATGGGTAAACACAGCATCATCCTTTCTTCCGCACCTAGAACAGCCATACAATGATGGGTAAACACAGCATCATCCTTTCTTCCGCACCTAGAACAGCCATACAATGATGGGTAAACACAGCATCATCCTTTCTTCCGCACCTAGAACAGCCATACAATGATGGGTAAACACAGCATCATCCTTTCTTCCGCACCTAGAACAGCCATACAATGATGGGTAAACACAGCATCATCCTTTCTTCCGCACCTAGAACAGCCATACAATGATGGGTAAACACAGCATCATCCTTTCTTCCGCACCTAGAACAGCCATACAATGATGGGTAAACACAGCATCATCCTTTCTTCCGCACCTAGAACAGCCATACAATGATGGGTAAACACAGCATCATCCTTTCTTTCTTAGAAAACAGCACACGATGATGCACAACAGAACGAGATTTGTTTATTATAAATGCGCACTTAGAAAAAATATACAAAAATAAAACATAATAACGTCATTCCGAGTGTCTTCTGCTGTTTCTCACGTGTCACGCGCCATTGTTTGTCTCCTGTGTTATTCCACGTGTCTTCTACACTCTTTCTGTGTTTTGCGTCACCATTACGTATTCAGAAAGGCACGCAAAAACAAAAAATAACGTACAGAGACAATACTAAATCTATTGTATAATACAATAATAATAATAATAATAATTTAAATCACTTTCCTTGTTAAACAACGCGACGGACTCAGAAAATAAATCACAGAATTATAATTTTTAAGTCAAATTAAAAAAAAAAAAAGAAACTAAATAAATTAAATGGAATCAAATTTTTGTATTAGTGTCATTTTTCTTTATGAAAGAACAATGAAATCATTTATATCGACTAATCATTTTTTATTCAATTGAACTGATGCTCAAATAAATGTGACCCTCAATCGGATAATTGATAAGGAAAATTGAATAAAATCTTTCTTGGTTATATATTATAACAATTCATAACCATTTAAGTTTATATTAAATGATAAAAAATGAATGAAGACCTTCTACTTTCATTTTTTCTCCTTCTAAATACAATTCTCTTCTGTGTTAACAGTCTCTTATGCAATTTACCATTATAAAAGATTTCTATGGGCATTTTTTTGTACATTTCTTTTATACTTTAAGGCAGATTTTTAACTCGGTATGGCTGTTTTTAATGAAGATTCTATAGCTTTCTAGCGTACTTTTCGTATACATACAAACATAAATCTCATCTACATGTATTAAAATTGAATAATTTATATATAAAATTCCATAAATTTAATATTTGCAGCTATAAAAAATAGTTACTTATTCCTTATCCTGTACAATTTGTACGAGTCTTTATCTAGATAGCTTCATTGTAGTGTATAAAGGAAGAGAAAACATTTATAACAGAGGTTACGGCTGTAAATAACGATAAGATATCTTTAAAATAATATTAAATATAAAGAAATTACAAGTGGATAATCTGTAGTATCTTTATATAGTGATAATTTCCATAATTTATACGGAATGCCATATTTTCTACGTGTTGTATTTACTTGTACTTAACTAGAATGGTTTATTTATTTATAATTATATATCTAGAGGTTTAAGTAGGTTGTTTCGAATAATTTAAAACAAAATGCCAGCTTGTAAACCACTAAAAAAATAAAAAAAAACCTCACCCACATTCTAAGAAGTGTGTTACATATGACACATTACCTTACATCTAAAGTGAAAGAATATATTTGTTTTTCTTACAAAGAAATTCAACCTCAACATCTGCAAATTTTATTGCTCAAGTAGCATATTTAAATTAAAAAAATAGTACAGCAATAGCTAACGACAGATGACATATACCGTGTATGTCCTTAACTAGCCCTCAATTACGTAACGTGGTACGGGCCTATAATATAATTAATTTAAAAATATCTAATTCATATAGATTTCATATTAATATACCAATCGAAAGCCACATTTATGAAGTATTTTGTATAATTATTTTATTTATATTCCTTAATTATTTTTAGAGTTACAGCGAAAAATATTTTGAACATACTCAAGTTTTAAAAATGGAAGGTCAATGAACTATACCTTACTCTAATTTAAAACATAAAAAAAATCTTTGAACTTGTATTATAGTTAATCTTTTTATTTTATTTTCTACATATTTCATGCATTTTATGCCCATAAAAGTTACATAAAATAAGACTTTTTTTCATCACAAAACGGTTGAAAAATATTTAAAATAGTCGCGATTTATCTTAAGAAAACGTGAAAAAATCCTTAAATTTTCTATATATTTAAGATTTTTATTCTATTTTCTACACATTTAATTCATTTTAAACCCATTAAAATTATATAAAATAAAGAAAAACCTTAAATTCGGCGCCATGTTTAACATGTATATGCCATAATTAACACGCGTGAATTACCCAAATTGCAACTTTTACAGCCTGAAAATAGTTTAAACTCTTAAAACCATCGATCTTGCTGCAAATTACTCTTGATTATTTAGCATATTATACTATATCAGATGATAATTTATAGCTTATAAATCTCCTACAACCTTGATACTACTACTACTACTACTACTACAGTAGCAATATATATCTATATAAACACAATAAATTGCAATTCACTTACAAGCTGTAGACTGATAGAACAATAACAATTTGTCATGATTACTATAAACTAAGTGAATGAAACTATCAAATTATTACTGTGATAGTAGCAATAATAAGATAACTTGATAGGATATTTTATTTCAAAGATAGCAGGTCACTAACATAGTTTACAAACCAGTTAAAAATGAGGGACGTTATTGATCTTTCTTTTATTTTGAACCCGTTAAAATAGTCAAAAATCCTTACTGAATATTTATAAGATCGAGCAACTTATTATTTTAATATTATTCGCCAAACTAGTTTTAGTTAATGTAATTTTTCATTATTTTCTTCTTTATTCGTGGATTTTAAAGTCTATTCGATAAATGCCCTGTTTTAAATTCATTTTTTGCAGCATTTCTATTCGAAAATTTGAATTTTTAACGTCTTTTTAAACGTATTTAGATGCTTTGTTGCTGTATATACGTCATCAAAGAAGGCCAATTACGTAACGACAAACAAACCTGACCTCTGAAGTTTGAAAAAAATTAAATTTCGTTTTTAGAATTGAATTAAATTTATATCAATTTAATGTTTTTAATGTAAATTAATATTTCTAAACATTTTTTTATGATTAAAATTTTGTCAGAAATGTCAANCCCCCCTATAACACTGTTGATAATTCTGTTTTATATGAATTCCATGTTATACGAGTCACTTAGATTTTACAAATACGTGAGTCGTTCACAGCCCGGCACATGTATTTGTAAAATCTAAGTGACTCGTACAACATGGAATTCATATAAAACGGAATAATCAACAGTGTTATAGGGGGTCGACTGTATTTTACGCTCCATAACTGAGTGTGATATACGAACTTATTCGTAACTTCTGGGTATAGATGTGAAGTGTTTAAGCTCTGTTTCTGTTGAGAATATGTCTTATCAGTCTCATCTCTATCATCTCCACACTCCTGAGAGTGTTACTGTACATTATTTACAATATTTACATATTAATTTCTCTTAATAATTAATGTATACAGTTTCTAGAAGATGTATAGGAGTGGTTTTAAGCTCTGTTTCTGTCGAGTCTTCTCAGTTTCATCCTTGTTTTCTCTACACTACTGAGATTTTTACTGTATTATTTATAGCATTACTCCTATAATAATTGTTCTAAACTTCACGTATAGAAGTGTATATGTGGTGTTTTAAGCTCTGCTCCTACTGAAAAAATGTTATCATCATTTTCATCTCTGTTATCTTTATACTCTTAAGGCTTATTTATAGTATTTTTATTCTTAAGTGTCGTACGATCGCCATAGAAACTATATAATGTACAATATATAAGGATGCCCCTTATCTTTCATATGATAAGTTTATAATACGTTTTATCTTAGTGATGGAATTGAAAAGATGTAGGCACATATTTTAATGCTTTTACACGTGCTTGAGTAGCCACGAAGTGAGTATTATCAGCATTTACTAAGCTCAGAATGCCTGACAAATGCTTGATAATGGCACAAAATGCTTTAAAATACTTAGAATAATGCTTAAAATTTTTGAACAAGGCACAGAATATCTGACAAATGCTTGGAATGTATACGTAAAGCTTAAAATACTCGGTGAATGATTACAATGCTTATTAAATGCTCATAAAACGTGATAATCGTTCACAATAATTGGAAATTGCTCAGCATAATTAATAAATATTCAAAATTATTGGCAATTATTCACAATAATTATTAATTATTTAATGCTCAAAAGGGTGGTGAGCGTATTGTAACGATTAACATAAAGCTTAGTACATACTCGAATCGAGATTCGGAGCACTTAAAAATTTCAGTAGATAAATCCCTAACATCCCTGCCAGTCCGAAAAATCCCTAAAATTTATTTTAAAAACGTGGAGGGAAGCAAGGGGAAAAAATAACTACAAATTCTTTAACAAAGGAAAATCACATCGAATTTTACACACGGAAATAACACACAAAGGATGTGTGTCCTGGACAAGAAAACACAACATTTGTTCAATAATAAACCATCGCTCCGTGTTTTCATTATGTCACAAAATCGGGTGTTGCTATAGTAACTGGTGCAGCTGCATCGCAAAAATCGGGGTGAGTGAACTCAGAAAAGAGTATCTACACGCCAATTGATTAGTATTATTAAGAAAAAACCGTTATATAACTAAACCAATTTCCACTTATAATATATATCTGTCAAGTGTGTGTGTGTGTGTGTGTGTGTGTGTGTGTGTGTCTGTCTGTCTGTGTGCTGCAAAGTTCGACTGTGTACACACTGAGAACTACATTTATTAATCACTGAGTAAACGTTAGATTTATTTATAGTCCTATCGAAAAGTTTATTTTCCTTTATAGAAAATTTGTTTGTTAAAGTTTTAATAAAGGAAAAACAGTAAAAGGGAAACTCTTTTGTGTACATTTTCGTAATACATTTCCCTAATTGACGCACAATGTTTTCTTTGATTAAGGATTTTTATCCTTGTTAAACGTGTTTTTTTCTTGTTTTTTTAAATTGTTTTTAAGGCATCTGAGTGTACGAAAATTGAGTAAAATTAAATAAGTGACTCTGCATCGTTATTTGTTTTCCTCTGTATCTAGAACAGTTATATATAATACTGAGTAAACACAGCATTATCCTTTCTTCCGCACCTAGAACAGTCATACAATGATGGATAAACACAGCATCATCCTTTCTTTCTTCCCCACGTAGAACAGTTATACAATGATGGGTAAACACAGCATCATCCTTTCTTCCCCACCTAGAACAGCCTTATAATATATATCTGTCAAGTGTGTGTGTGTGTGTGTGTCTGTCTGTGTGCTGCAAAGTTCGACTGTGTACACACTGAGAACTACATTTATTAATCACTGAGTAAACGTTAGATTTATTTATAGTCCTATCGAAAAGTTTATTTTCCTTTATAGAAAATTTGTTTGTTAAAGTTTTAATAAAGGAAAAACAGTAAAAGGGAAACTCTTTTGTGTACATTTTCGTAATACATTTCCCTAATTGACGCACAATGTTTTCTTTGATTAAGGATTTTTATCCTTGTTAAACGTGTTTTTTTCTTGTTTTTTTAAATTGTTTTTAAGGCATCTGAGTGTACGAAAATTGAGTAAAATTAAATAAGTGACTCTGCATCGTTATTTGTTTTCCTCTGTATCTAGAACAGTTATATATAATACTGAGTAAACACAGCATTATCCTTTCTTCCGCACCTAGAATAGTCATACAATGATGGATAAACACAGCATCATCCTTTCTTTCTTCCCCACCTAGAACAGTTATACAATGATGGGTAAACACAGCATCATCCTTTCTTCCGCACCTAGAACAGCCATACAATGATGGGTAAACACAGCATCATCCTTTCTTTCTTCCCCACGTNTATGATGCGTTGTTACGATGACGTTGATTTTATTTTCATATCACAAATTATATCAAAATTTAAATATTCGGGAAAATTTACACATTACTTTTTATCTTAAAAATATATATTAGTCTTAGAGATGATAATAAAACTTATGTAAAACTTTAATTTATTATTTTAAGCTTAATATAATTTAAGAAAATTTTCAAAATGTTTTAAATATTTATTTAATATAAATATTAATTAAATCATTTTAAATATTAAAATATAAATATTATAAATTATTTTGCAGTAATTTTTAAAATAATTTTCAAGAATGACATATTAATTAATTGATGTCTTAGAGAGTATGTAATGTCATACGTAATAAAAAATGATATTTTGAATCTATTTAAATGATGAATATGTCTTTTTATTATTTATTATTATTATTAGATATATATTTACTAATAAGACATTTAAATCATTTATTCAATATTATTAACTAAAATGTGGCAGACGACTTTTAGATCGTAAACTCGTGACGTCACGGATAATAAAAGAGAGTGTTTAATACATTTAATGGATTTAATCTTTAAACGTATTTTAATACCAAAAGATAATTTATTTATAAATTAGTAAAAATTTGTAATAATAATAATAAAAGTTTTATAAAATGATCTATTATGTAAATTATTTTCTTTTTAATATATATTTGATTATAAAATTATCGTAATATTTACGTTATTTATGTAATTTAGTTATTAACGTAAGATTTAAAAAGTAATTTAAACTTTATTCAGCATGCATAAATAATTTTTTTGTTTTTTTTGATTGAACAGGAATGATGTCACTGGTTTATAGTAAAAGCAGAGGGCGCTGAATTTCAGTCAACGAACGTCGTCTGCCTGGAAGAAAGCGAGTTTAAGAGATGGCGAAACCAATTTATCCGTTTTTTAGGATTTTCAGGACGAAAAATATTTATATTAGAGAATTTTTAGCCGAATTCCTCGGAACGTTCGTCCTAATTGTAAGTATAATTAATTTTTTTTACAATTTATTTCAATTTTTACGTGAATTTATATTTAAAAAAAAAAAAAAACATGTAAATTTCATTCGAACCTAACCACATGTTGAAATTGAACAATTTATTCAAATTTAAAAATTTGAAACTAACAACGTGATTGGTTGAATTTTTACGCTTGTGTTTTAATAGATTAAAATTGAATTGATGAATTAAAAATATATTATTTTCTTATCTGTTCCGCGTTATTATTTCTTATCTATAAGAAACCAAAGGAAACTACGTCCTGCATGCTGCTCGTTACAGGCAATTAAAATATAAGTCTTTAAAAGTATTTTAAAGGATAATTAAAAGACAAAAACTAATTTACCAGTGTATATTGGAATATCTTCCTTATTTCTGAGGAAACTCTGCTGGATTTTAGGGTGATTGATACCTGCAGGGTAAGTGCTTGTATGGAGGTAACGCCTTCGGATGGGATTTTCATCTCAGAACTAACTTCTGCACTTAAAAACTCCAGTTGATGACTCTTCCGTGCTGATAAAAACATATTAAATTTAAGAAAATTCAACTTTTAACGCGAAATTATTAATATACAAGTTAATTTCCTCACTTTTTCTATCGAAAAGTGAGGAAATTAACTTAAAATCGGCTTGGTAAAACGTCTAGATTGAGGCAATACAGCGAATTTTCTTTAATCTTCGCCTTAAAACACGCGAAAATTAATTTAATTATTAAAAAAAAATCTTTCAGGTAAACAACGGAGTGTCTTCTGGTGTATTTCTCCTGTTTATTTTCTAATCAATAATTTTGTCTGTGAAGATCTTCAAGTGACCTCTAAGTGACTAGGATTAGCTTGAGGGCCTAATTTCTTGCATCTTCTTCCTTTTTTATAATTTATTAATTTTAATATAAGGAAATTTTTATTAATAAAAATCGATATACAATTGTAACCTTGAAATTATTGATGTGTTTAGCTGATTACACAATTCCTGTTCTATTTATGACCTATTATTGTTTTGTATGAGGGTGAAGGAAGTCTATTGCTTACTATAATAGTAGTTCTTTATGTGAAATCTGTGCTGCCATCTGTTTAATTATAACTAAACTAATTCTGTATGTTTTCTCACTCAGCTGACAATACTTCCTAATTTAATCAGTTTTAATGTGTAGAAATTGAATGTTGTGCACTAATTGATATGTTTAGATGAAATTTTACTTGGTATATGTATGAAATTATTGAGGATAATTATAATTATTGTTTGTTTTTTTCGGTTGACCTTGATTTCTTTCCTCAATATTGTTTTCTATTTGATTTCATTGAACGTGTGTATCATAAGTGTAGATTAATATATAGATATGCTATTGTCTTAACTTTTATCTGTAAAATGGAATGTAAATGTGTGTATTTTTTTATCTACAATTTTGATATCAGTTCTTATTACAAATCGTGTTATAAAAAAGAAAAAAAAAAAAAAAATACTAGAAGTTTTGTTGAATCAGTAAATCAAACTATGAGTCATGCAGAAAAATTACTTCGGTAAGTAACATGACATTTATCGATTTAGCTTAATTGTATTGTTATTCTTGCTGTTGTCGAGTTCATTATTACTGCCTGTAGTACATGCAAAAAACAAATCCATTATGCATGCACTATCAATCTAGTTTATTCCGTTCGCGGCCGCTCTGTCGGAAAACTGTGATAAAAATTTATTTAAATCTTAACGTTCCGATTTATTATCACAAAATCTTTACGGAATGCTAACGGGTAAAATCAATATTTACTTTCGGTATCAAACTTGCTACAAGTTGATGTAATTATAGTTGAGCCAAATCCTTTTTTGTGTTGTAAAGACATTTGTTGAGTTTGCCAGATGTAAAACTGATTGAAACTGCAGTTCTCGGGGAAAAACTTGTTAGAAAACTAGTATTTTTGGCTCTATGCCCGCTTCTGTTGACTTCCGACGATGGCAGTGTAGCTCAGTCGAGAGGCCTTTCTTCCGCACCTAGAACAGTCATACAATGATGGATAAACACAGCATCATCCTTTCTTTCTTCCCCACCTAGAACAGTCATACAATGATGGATAAACACAGCATTATCCTTTCTTCCGCACCTAGAATAGTCATACAATGATGGATAAACACAGCATCATCCTTTCTTTCTTCCCCACCTAGAACAGTTATANGCAGTGTAGCTCAGTCGAGAGGTTGGAGTTTTCTTCTGTTCTCACTCAGAAAAACAGAAATCCAATTAAAACTGCTCTTAGACAACAAATCTTTTAACTAAGATTTCATATTTGATTGTCATTAAGAATGTTTTATAAGAAATTTCTTATTCTAATATTGTAAAAAATAATCACTATACTTTAATATTTAATAAATTTATGTGCCTAGTGTTTGAATTTATTATTTGGTTAACATGCTCCAAATTATTCACAAATTATTAAATATTCATTTACATACTGAATGAAATATTGATTATTCCATTGTATATTTATGTGATGAGTAATTGGATTTTTCTATTGTACTATGTGAGTAATGAGAAAAACCTATCAAAATTGACATTTAAAATCAATTAGAACGTTTAAGTAAAAAGTATTTTGCGCGGTACAAAGCTAGGTCGAGCATAGTTTAGCGTCCGCAGATTACGTTGCATAGTGCCGCAACAGCACAGACTTATGCTATTATTAATGAAATAATTTCTAAATGTAAATTATTTAATGTTGCAAAATAATGTAATTATATAGTTATGTAAATGATTTATATTTATAATTATATATGAATGTATCATAAAAATAATTAGTGTCTATAGAACAAGTAATGTAATGAAGCTGTAATAAATTCTTCTAGCAAAGTCTAACCACATGTTGAAATTGAACAATTTATTCAAATTTAAAAATTTGAAACTAACAACGTGATTGGTTGAATTTTTACGCTTGTGTTTTAATAGATTAAAATTGAATGTGGTATAAAAGTATATATTTGTAAGCATACAAATTGACCAAGAAAAAGAATTTTGTTGGAAGCACAAATATTCCTTAACAATTTTTTAAAGTATTTTTGGACCAAACTGTCCGTTATTAGAGGGGGCCGTGCCGATAGACGAGGCAGAGAGGAAACTGCCTCGGGTGCCAAATTGCAAAGTGTACTAAACTAGCATCATAATTTTTATAGGAATATAAGTACATTGGCACCGTTCTTAAGTTTGCCTCGAGCACCAAATTTATTTTGAATGGTCCTGATCATCGAGGGGAAACGCATAGCCACAAAACCAATTTTTGTGTCTCTAGAACTGCTCCTTTAAAACAGTTCTGTTTTATGAAAAATTACCTCCACCTTTCTCAGTGATTTTATTAGATTATCTATAAAACTCACTGTAGTTAGTTGCATAATGTGAGAGAGATATTGATTTTTAATATTGAATATAAACAATTGAATTGCAGGTATTTTTTAAGTCTAGTGAGAAAAATTTTAAATATCTTTATGCGATTCATATGTATGGTGATTCATCGTTTATTCTTAGACAATTCACATCAAATAATGCTTAATTTATTGTAAAAATGCCTGTTTTTTTTTCTTTTATTACATGAAATTGTTAGACTAATGAGAAATTTAAATAAATTAGAGATATTGCAATGATACTATTGTCCATACATCCATCTGTCCTTTGTTAATCTTGAACAAAGATGAAAATCTAGCATTGTGATGTCACAATAAGATTTTTCTGTGATTAAAAATATTACAGGATTATTAATGAATTAGATGTTATATAATAAACTTTTTCTTAATTTTCTATTAATAATTTAATAATTATAATTAGAAATGATATCGGAATTATTCAGTCAATGAAAATTCTAACTTAATTTTTTGTCTTATTGAATGTTCATCACCTTATTCTACCATTTCAAATTATGGTGTAGCCTCCTGTGGTTAAATAATTGTATGTCATTTGTGCCCATGTTTGCCTATTGTTTGCTTCTCTTCACTATGTTGGGCCTGCTTGTTTCCTTATGTCATAGTCCCATCTTAAGTATAGACGTCCTTTGGGTCTCTTAATTCCCCATGGATACCACATTGTGATTCTCGTGGACCATCTGTTGTCAGTCCTCCTCACCAGATGTCCTGCCCATTGCCATTTGAGAGATTTAATTCTGTTGATCACATCAGTTACTTGGGTTCTTTGCCTAATCTACTCTATTCTTTTGTGATCTCTCTTGGTTATTCCTAGCATGCATCACTCCATTGACATTTGGGCAACTTGGAGTTTTGCTGTTATTTCTTTCTTTAGTGTCTAAGTTTCACTTCTGTAAGTCATGACTGGTAGTACACATTGATCGAATGCTCTTTTCTTCAGGTGGGTTGGTATTTTAGACCTGAAGATTTCAGAATTTCGTCCAAATGTAGACCATGTCAGTTTGATCCTCCTGTTGTTTTCTGGAAGTAGTGAGCCAGATTTAGATATTACTTGTCCCAGGTACATATATTCAACTACCGTTTCTAGTGTGATGCCGTTTATTGTTGTCTTCATTGTCTACCAGTTCATTGTACATGACTTTTTTGTTTTTGCCAAATTCATTTTAAGGCCAATTTCATTGATTTGTCTAAATCACTGATTACTGCTTGTAGTTCTGCAGGATCTTTAGCTATCAGGATGATATCATCAGTAAATCTTAGATGGTTGAGATGTTCTCTATCTATAGATATACCTTTGTTCTTCCAGTCTATTTTATGGAATTCATTTTCTAGGGTTGCCATGAAGAGCTTGTGTGATATTGAGTTGAATGCCTTTGGTTGTGGGAAATTCTAGAGTGTTGTCATAAATTTTTACTTTAGCTTTTACTTCTCTGTATATGTTGGCTAGAGTTTCTATGTATGGTTTGTCAATGCCTTGGTTGGTTAAAGCCTCTATTAATGCTGTGGGAAATATGAAGTCAAGCCTTTTCAAAGTCAATGAAGTCCATTGCCAGTGGTATTCGGTATTCATTGGTATGGCTTAATAATTTTCTGTTTGTATACGATCTATTGTACTGAAACCACTTCTAAAGCCAGCCTGTTCCCGTGGTTGTGCAGCATCTAATGTGTCTTTTAATCTGTTGTTGATAATTTTCATAAATGTTTTGTAAAATAATGGGGCGTAAACTTATGGGTCTATAATTTTTAATGTCCTCTTTGCTGCCTTTCTTATGGATGAGTATTATATTTGTGCTGTTCCAATGATCTGGTATGTGTCTTGACCTTAGGCATTCTGTGTATATATTTGCAAGATTTTCCATATCTTTTTGCCAGCATATTTCAACATTTCAGCTGTTGTTCTGTCATTACCAGCTGTCTTACCATTTTTCATAGTTTTGAGCGCTGATTCTATTTCTTCCATTAGAACTTCTGGGATGTTTTCTCCATTGTTAAGTGCTTTTTCTCCAAGCGTCTCTGGGACTTCGTATAATTCACTGTAAAACTTGGTTACTTCTTGAATTATTTCATTTGTTTGTGGTTCTGGTGTTTTTGTTTACCAGTGTAATTATTTGTTTCTTCCCCACAATTAGTGCTCTTTTTATCCTTTTATAACTTTCTATTTTCAATTGCATTCTCAATCAGTTGTTCATTGTATTTCCTAATATCTTCTGTAATCTGTTTCCTTATTGTCTTACATAATTCTTTGTATTCTATTCTCTGTGTATTAGTATTTGATTTGTTAAACAGTAATAATTGTTATTACTTGAGTAAAAACAGTTCTTCAGAAATTGTTGAATAAATAAAAAGTCATATAAATTAGTAGTATATTTACACATGTACACATGCGAGTTAAATTATTCATTATTTGTACAGACACTGTTTGTTTATACAGAATATGTAAGATAAATATATGGTCGTTATTCATTATTTGAACAGGTTAAACATATATTTATCTTGCATATTCTTACTCATTTGTAAATAAATTTATTTTCGAGCATTGATTCCTTCTGATTTAAGATTGCAATTTAGGGACTCGAATTAAAGGCCCCACAAAATTAAAATTATTTACAAATATGTGACTATTGTTGAATAAACAGAGCATAGTATTGATAGATTTCTTACTGAAAATGTCTCTTTCTCTGGTAGGTCATGGCACCTCTGATATGAATAAGGAAAGGTCAACTATCCAAATTGTTTGAAAATGTAACAAACCTTTTAACTTAAATTTTTTTTTGTGGATATGTTAGTTCTGAATCCCACGACATGCTATGGGATAGCAGACAAGTGGTTACTCGAGACGAGGCCCATCGGTTTTGCTACTTGCCAAGCATATGGAAGACTGGTCGTAGGTTTGTGCTCGACGGACAGTCTGGCAATGTTGGATTTTGTGGGATGTTTTGCATGTAACACCTAAATAGGTGTTTAACACCTATTTAGGTGTTACGTGCAATTACAAACTTTACAAACAATGTTTTAGTATATAAAACCTATAAATAGAACTAGTGAAACATTCACTTGTAAAGGTTTTTACACATGCATAACACCTATATATTATTTTTTACATATATATAAGTACTTAACCTTGTTATATTTAAAATTTTATTATATATTATAATTATGAAATTATTTTATCTTCTAGTTATTTGGTGATGCTGCTTTTGCTCAGGATGTCTTAGCAGGAGGCGGAGTAAAAGATGTCTTCGCTATTGTTTTCGGCTGGGGAGTGGGAGTTATGTTGGGAGTGGCAATTGCAGGAGGAGTTACAGGTAAATTTTGCAGATTATTAATTAGTTAAAGGAAAAATAAATGTACATTATTATTTCACATTGTGTAATTTTAAAGTAGTATATAATTATATTTAATTACTTTGAAGGTTTTATATACTGTATAAATCATTTTTTTAACACACATTTTATACCACAAGATAAACATTTTAAAATACCTTAAGTGTGTGCCCAAAACGTGTAGAAGTACCCATATCAACTGAATAAAGATGGGAAAAAAGCCAAATGTTTAATTAATAACACAATCTTGTGTTCAACACTCAATATCTTAAGTGTTTTAAAGGAGCAAGAAAATATTCAGTTTTTCGTAATCTATCCTGTTTCGTTAAAGCATTTGTTCATACATATTTTGTAAGGGAAATGGTGGTGCATTACAACTTTGTGGGGGCCCGGGTGAATTTGAATTTAGGGGCTCCACGTACAATGTTGACTTCAGACATTTTTCATCTGAGGAAATATTTTCTTACAAAAGACTGGTTTGAGGGGGGTCCCTGCTGGTGTGGGTCCCAGACAATTGCTCTTTTTCCCCCATAGGGTAATGTCACTAAAGGGAAATTGAGTGAAATTCTTACTACAAACATTGTTTTCCTATGAAATTCCAATAGTAAAGCATAACTTTGTTTTTAAAATCTTCATAAATGTTCCTTATATATAGTTTTCATATCAAAACATAGCCTTCATTAAGGAACTCATTTTTTGTTTATAGAACTTGTTAGTGACCCCAGATAATGAAAGTTGAAGAGAGAGTGAACTGCATGCTTTGGCTTGCAGAATTAGTTGGTAATGTCATGTCATTGTACTTTCTTCAGCTATTAGACTAATTCTATCAATACAAGCTGAATCATGCAGTTTGTTTTTACTTTCTCATTATCACTACTTGAGATCAATAATTGAGCTGATTTTATTTTATTTACAGATTCAATGTTAAATTGAATCAAAATTTTTTTATGTAATAAAGTTAAAGCTATGCAATAAACAACAATGGACAGTTTAACATTTAATTATTGAAGTATAAATCATAGACCCTTGTGCCCTTAACTACCGCGACAGTCTCCTTCCATTTCTCCTTTCTCCATGACAGTCTCTGTCCAATCAAGATAAATTACAAACTAAATTAATTAAAACTCCTATAATATTTTATAGTATTAATTCAATTAATTTGGAATTGAATTAATATTAGCCTGTGGGAAATCTGACAATTTTATTTCATTTACTTTGTCAAAAAACAAAAGAAAATCTTCAAGTATTGAGTTTTTTGTTTATATCTATTAAATATATTACTGATAACACTTTTTTTACATAAAATGTTGTATATATTTTAATAATAATAATGAAAAAAACTCTGTTAACAACATTAAAATAGCTTTTTAATGAGGAAGCAAAACACAACGCGTCAAAATATGCGAGTACTTTCGGTGGAATACAATATTGTCGTCAATATTTTGCCAAAAATACTCGCACGTTTTCATGCGCTGTGTGTTTTGTTTACTCGTTAAAAGCTGTTTTAATCTCGTCGGTAGAGTTTTTCTTGTTGTTATTAACATTACTGATGTCTAATGCCACACTCATGTTGTTATACTTTATTAGCTTTTCATTTAAATAAATCATGTAACCCAAATTATTTTTTTGAGAATAATTTATGATTTTCTTCTTTCTAAAGATGATAAATTATGTGTAAGTAGTTTGAAATTCTCAAATGCTCAGTATTTTTTAAATAAATTAGTTTATGTAATCATTTTAATGTTTGTTCAGTGGCACATTATATTTGCTGTTAACATGAGTTATTTGGTAGGAATATAAAGTTCAAGCTGGAAAAACTTTGTAAATGTTCTTTGTTACAATATTTATTTTAAAATGATTAGTCATTTTTTTGAATCACAAATCTTGGTATCATGCTTACGGTTAACATCATAAAATTTAATTGCATTAAATTAACTGATTTTTAATTCCGTTACTGTGCAGTTATTTAAAGCACTAACATATTTTGAAATTTCTATTGATTTTTTTCAAAGCAAATTTATCCAATGATACTATTTTTAGCTATTTGTTTACATAATTTACTACGGAATTATCATTTAAAAGTATTCCTGTAAGAAATGCTTTGCACAAAGAGTCATAGCTTGAAAATTCCGTTCATTCTTAGTATGCATAATTTTTTAAATCTATACCATTTTTAAAATACAGGCTAGTCTGAATAACTTTTAAAGTTTTTACACGATTTTATCAATGAAGAACTAATTTTATTTTCTTTACAGATCCATTAACTGACGCCAAATGGTTTACTCCCTTCTAACGGCTATTACGGACTTATTCCAAAAGTCAAAAATTCAATTTATTTCTTGGTCACTAATGGAATTTGTAAATAAAATTAACGACTTCGAAAGTTGCACTCTCAAATGTTGTTTATTGCATAGTTTTATAACTGTATAGTAAACTTAAATATTAAAGTATAAAACAACATAGCACATAGATAATCAAGAATTTTATTCTTTAAAGTTTTTCAAAATATTGATATATTTTCATTAAAAGTTGATTTTGTACTTCTCTGCATACTTGGGTAATTATTAAATTCAAGAATGCAAAATATTCCCAACTATTTGCTCGATTATTAATCTAGAATCGCAATTAATTAAAAAATTTATAGACGCTTCCTGACACCCTACAAATTTCTAAGTTATTTGAATAAACATTCAGATGTTTGTGAATTTATCATGAAATTTATTAGCTTACAAATCCATTGGAAATTTGATTGACAAACCAAATCATATTTTTATTTATTCTATTCTGTAACCTAAGAAGCATGTTAAACATTTTCTTGAGTTTATTGCAAAATATTAAATGTACTTTAGAAACAGTTCTTATTAAAATTTAAAATTAATATTTAATTTTTTTTTTATTAGGAGGCCATCTAAATCCTGCCGTGAGTTTTGCTTTGGCAACTGTGAAGAAACTTTCCTGGAAGAAAGTTCCTATTTATATTTTAGCCCAACATCTTGGAGGCTTTGTGGCTTCTGCTGTCTTGTTTGCGACATATTATGGTATATCTTTTATAGTTTATTAACTTATTTTTTAATCTCAAATAATTAAAATGAAATTTTTATCACAAAATCTTAGTTTTTATCATAGTAACTGGTAGAAATTAAGTCGAACATGTTAATATATCTATTTGATCAGTCAATGTGTACATTACTTATCTGCGGTTGTTAAGAATTTTGCCGGACACACCGGTTATTTTCAGATTACAAGTTAAGCAACATGAAGATTCCCTGACATAAACCAGTTAAATATGACACAATTGCCAGGCGAGGTTTCGTTACTCTGTCTGAACAGCCAGATTCAGGCCGATTCGAAGTCTGGATTAATGAAAATAAGCTAGTCGGTGGTAAGGAAGAGCATCTGGCCATAAAATGAAACCAAAAATGGGGTGCATGTATGTGTATAGTTTCATTTTATGACCAGATGCTCTTCTTTATCACCAATTTTTGTTAATCCAGACTTTGAACCGGTCAGTCTGGTGGCTCAAGATAGAGTAACAAAGCTTCACCTGGCAATTTTGTGCTTATAAACTTGTCTGTTCGTGTATTATCTTTATATCAGTATTAATATCAGAGCACAGCTTTGATTTCTAATCAAAGTTAAAATATAACAAAAGTTGAAGAAGTAATATAATTGGCTTTCTGGAAGAATTTCATATTAGTTTTTCTCAGAGGATACATAACATCACTAAATTTTGTCTTATATTTTACAAAAATAGAGGGCGTTGCTCATTTGGATGGTGGAACAAGACAGGTTATTGGTCAAAATGCAACTGCACTCATATGGGCAACTTATCCCAAACCATTTGTATCTATTGGAACTTGTTTTCTCAATGAGGTAGCTATTACTAAACTTAATCATAATTTCCAAATGACGATTCAGATATATCCTAATGTATTTTCTAATATTTATCTAAACTAATTGACTCTTAGGTCGTCGGCACAGGCCTTCTGACAATGACAGCAGTTGCTATTATCGACAAAAAGAACTTAAACTTTGATGCAACAGGTATTGCAGTACTGTTGGGATTTATGATTACTGCAGTAGCGATGTGCTTTGGTTTCAATAATATGGCACCGTTGAATCCGGCAAGAGATTTTCCGACAAGATTATTTACGGCCATAGCCGGTTACGGAGCAGAACCATTCACGTGAGTATCGCGTTAGATTTGAATTAAGTACCCGTATTGCTTTCTAACATCACAACTTTTTGTTTTAGACATCGGAATTATTGGTGGGTCGGAATCGTAGGGCCGCACGTAGGTGGCGTCATCGGCGTCTTTATATACTATCTGTGTGTCGAATTACATTGGCCAGACGATAAACCGGAAGACCACTTTGATGAAGAACTCAAAACTAGAAAAGGTGAGTTGCAGATTTAAATGAATGTAACGTTAAAAACTTTTTGCAAATAAATTCAAAATGAAAAAGAACCTGCTATTTATAGAAATATTTTGAAATTACAAATTTGTTTCATATCTATGTTGTAATTAACTAAATTATTTCAGATTTATGGATGCAAACTGATAATTTGTTTAAATCCGTTATCGCGTAATTGCATAAATCAAATTTTTACAAGTAGTTGTAACGTAGTTCATCTTAAAAATATCTTGCATACAATTGATATGCTATTCAGATGATATAGATCGGGCCTGGCCAGCTTGCAGTAGGGTGTAATTAACTTTAATGACTTAAGAACACACGATCTTCACATCTGTTATTCTATAAAAGCTAATAATCCACCCTAATAAAGTTATGCTGCTAAATGTAGTTATATATATATTTATTGTATGGTAATTAACATTTTAAATTATTACATTAAAAAATTATACATTAAAATATAAATTAAACCTTGTCATTTATTTTATACCATAACAAAAAAAAAATTCTTTTTATCTCACAAATTGAGCAAGCAAAATAAGAGCTAAATTTATTTTGAACTTAACTGAAATTGCTTAGAGTGTAATATAATAATTAATAAAATAACAAATCTAACAATGACTGTCAACACAGCACTCCCTTGTATCTGCCTTACATTATCTTATGAAATGGTACTAGTCCGCAGCAAATACTTAAGATGTGTGAAAAATTGAATATTATTATTAAAATTACCCTGTGTTTTAACAGACCAGGTTTTCTGTGATTGACCAAAATGATGATCCGGTCGATCACAATCGACTTGTTGGACACCCCCGATACAGTTTATTATTAAAACTTTAATGAAACTTATTTGAATAGTTCTTTGTAACTAATCATACTGAACAAGTCCCGAAATAAAAATTCAAATTTTTTGTTTTTATGCCCAGTTGTCTTGATTCTTCCTTGTTATACTAATGTTCCCGCTGTCGTGCTAATAGAAATTATACTTTCAGAACCTAAACTTCACTTCATTCTATTTTTTACAAGACTTTTTTCTTATAAAAGCTTGCTTTCTTTTTTGAAATTATGTTTTGATGACGTTGATTATAGAAAAAAGACGTAATTACTCGATATTTATTAGGATATGATGATAATTTTCAGTTGGAGCATACTTTTTGATTATAAATCTGTAAGAAGGAATATACAGACATTGAAACTACACACAAGTTTAATATCTTTTTATTAAAATTTTTAATTATTACAATACAAAATGAG
Source organism: Centruroides sculpturatus (assembly GCF_000671375.1). Taxonomy (NCBI): domain Eukaryota; kingdom Metazoa; phylum Arthropoda; class Arachnida; order Scorpiones; family Buthidae; genus Centruroides; species Centruroides sculpturatus. Next base: position 2,018,791 of record NW_019384326.1, read on the forward strand.
AGATAATTTGAGGTTTATAATTACAATTAACGTAAATAACACATCGGACGATTGCTTAAATTTTAGCTGTGAATGTAGATGAATATGGTAATACTTGACTTTATAAAAACTGAGAAAACCATATTTAATTAAGGAGCTGAGCAATTACTCAACAATTGATGGTAATTAGTAAATAATTAGTACATGAAGCTTAATGTGAATGTATACATGAGTAAAATAGCAGGTAAAATTTTCATTTTGATCAGTTTTGATCCTACAATAATTTAATAATTGCAAGTTTAAGTAGTTTTTTTTAACAGCTAAAACTTGTTACTTGAAACATTCGTCAATCCATATTTTTTTATGAAGATGACCTAATATAATTGTTTGATCATTAAAATTTGTGTTTTGCAGTTGAAAATTATACATTATTCATTTAAAGAAATCATCTAAATTATAAAGGTTTCAAAAGTGTTTATTCTTTCAGCAATATCTGACTTTAGTATGCTTGTAGTCAACACTATAATATACACAGAAAATTCTGACTGGAAATTAATGTTAAACTATTATTGCACCAAAATTTTTTAAATTTTTTATTAAAGTATAAAAATATCTGTGTAAATTTTTGCATTGAAATGTTAATTTTGAATGTGTCTAGGCATTCAAAACCTAGTATTAAGTGATTATCAACTCCTTTATTTTTTTAGATAGATTTTTTTTTACTTTGCTATGCTTGCAATAAAGCAATCTGATTTTATTATTAGAGAGGTAGCTGCCAACATTTTCATCGCAAAAAACATGTACATCAGATGTTCAGCGCTGCCTTCCTGTAAGCCTAGAAGTTTGACAATGGCATTTGGAACGTCGAGCGTGATTCCACTGATGTTCCAAATGCCGTTGTCAAACTCCTAGGCTTACAGGAAGGCGGTTCTGAACGTCCGATGTACACGTTTTCGCAATGAAAACGTCGGCCGCAACCTCTCTAATGTTTCACAAGTAAAATGTAGCATTATTCTATATGATTTATACATATAGAATAATGAAATTTTAAGAATATTTAGTATTGAAGTTACACACAATACACGTGTGTTTTCGTTAATCTATTTACAAATAGTGGATTAAGTACAAATTTTCAGTAAATATCCTATAAGTATGCTGTCATAAAAGGTTAAATTTTAAGAGAGAATAATTTAAATAAATTCTTTTCTTCAGATTATTATTATTATTATTATTTTTTTGTAAAACGGATATGGATGTAAAAGTAATTTTTTCAGAATGAATGATGTGCAACAATTTTCATATTAAGTTTATAGAGCATTTTTTGAAAGTAAATAATTTAGAAATCTTATTTTTTATTTTTAGTATTATTGAAGTTATTCAAAACACCATTTTATATAGATAGATTATTGTACTGTACATAAAATTGTTTGCTCTTTCGAAAACTTCTCATTGCAAAGTAATACATAAGCATAGCACTTCATCATGTCTTTAAGAATATAAGTTTTTACCTTACATTTTTGTGTCGTTTGAATGTTTGACTGGCATTCAAAGCATTTAAAAATTGGAGCGAAAATAAACTAATTGGAGGATTTATTATAAAAGTTAGAAAGGAAATTTTATTTCTTTAATGTTTGAATGATATTCATTAGAAAGTATGTACAAATATTTAAAAAAATTATAGTAAGATCTTAAATTTACACTAAAAATCTATACACTTGCGTAATATTCATGAAAAATTCTCTCTGAACATTGAGTAAAAACAGCTTAATTCCCTTAACTTCTCAGAAATTGTTTTACATTTAAAATATATGTAAATGACATTAAATAATTTATTTTAAAAAATCTGAATATTCTATTAGAAGAACATTAAAATTGTACAGGTTGACCCTACTGATTTTCCAGTACTTTAGGTTCTAAAGCCTGCCCAGATTATCAATCATCAGACCAAGGTCATGTCGGATGTACAGTACATCTGACTACTAATTATGCAGCTTTCGTGTTTCTAAACATTAGAAATTTAACACCAAAATGTTTTGATTTTAATTTACTAAAGTCTGTAATAATTTCCTTTCTAACAGTAAAAGGTAGTCTTTACTGTCTTATAATTTAGATAAACTGCAAAACATTCCCAAATCTAGTTTTAAATATAATTTAATTTAGAGTTTTTACTACTAAAAATTAATTTTAATTAATATTAACTTTACAGATATTAAACATACCGACAACTTGGTTGAAAAGTTATCCGTTGTTTAAATTAACAATGTTTCGTATAATAATCGGTTTTTATCATTGGAAATACTTGAAATGTGTTAATAACTCGGCAGGATTGAGAGATTATTTCTTAATCTTAATAAAAATTTGATACAAAATAAACTAAAATAATTGTCAAATTGAATAGCCAATTAATTAATGAATTGTTTAAAATTGATTGATTGTCATCTCATCCGATTCGATTTATTATAAAATTATATTTTCTGTTAAATTCAATACTTATTAGAGCTGTTCAGTTTTTTATTTAAGTAGTTATTTAATATATTAAGTGGCCCAAAAATATATATTTTATAATGATTTGTTGCATCGCGATAACTGCAGTCTCTAAGATTCTATGGTTCAGTCACTTCCGTTTAAGCAACTGATTATGAATGACATGTAACTGTTCCTAGTATTTGGTTAACTGAATTTCTGCCACCTTGGTATTTTAAGTGTGAATATAAGCTGCTATTTTATAATGTGAAAATTTAGCATTTATAGATGCAATACACTTATAAAGTGTTCTCTGAATAGAGTAGTTTGTCACACACCAGGTTGATTCAAAAGTTCCCAGGCACAAGATAAAAAGCTTTAATGATATTAAAACACAATAACACTGTCATTCCTTGAAATAGCAATCGTTAGCAATGGTCGTGACTCATCTTTTTGTAAATTAGTGGATTCCTTGGCGAGTTTTGATGCCAAAACTCATGAACCTCATTTTCAATATCATGCACTGTATTGAAGGAACGTCCTCACAGAACATGTGCCAACGATCAGAAGAGGTGAAAATCTGATGGAGAGAGGTCAGGGCTGTATGCTGGGTAAGGCAAAACTTTGATTCCCTTCAGCTCTAACATTTCTTGGACCACTCTGAAATGGTGTGCCAGAGCATTATCTTTCACAAAAATGTTCAGTGTCCGGGAACTTTTGAATCACCCCAATACCTTACATCATAATGAATTATTGATAAAGTATGCAATCTAGCATTCTTTTAACATAGTTATTGCAATACAAATTACACACATTTAGAAATTTCAGGTACCCAAATTTATGCATTAAATACCTAATTGTCTTCAAGTATTATTAACAGAGAATTCTGTATAGTTGTATGGAAACGCTTGAATATCTGTGTTCATGTGACAAGACTGCAATTGTTCTTTAATAAAATTTGATTTCACTTTGCATTAATGTGCAAAAATAACCTTTTCTATAAGATATTTAATAATTGCGTGTATATTGTTTTGATTTTCTGTTAAAACATCATTAATAGGAGGACACATTCTTTGTTTACTATATAAATACATAAGCACAGTCTCAAAACATTGTGTGTATAGTTTCAAGATACATTTTAAATTTCCACAATACAAAAAGTGATATTCTCTTATCTTAAAGACACAGTTTAAATTCTTGCTTAGTTTATAGCAAAAATGTGTGTTGATTTCATCATAGGAGTAATGAACTTTATATACATCAACTGTAAAAAATCTTGTGTAATAAGTACAAATTTACCAGACTATTTCACTTTGAAACTGTAGAAGATGGCCTGTTTCAGCATTTCTCGGATCCAAATATCAATAGCAAGTACGGATCCATTTTTGTCGGGTGATACTCAAAAACTGTCATTGTTCCTTCAACTCGTTTTGGATAACTTTACCCAGGAATTAAATAATTTCATGTGATAAGTTTGGATCGGTGTCGTCACAATAAATGTTTTGGACCAAATATTGATTAGGAAATCTTTGGTAAGTTCATATTGCGATATGCTCATCCCACTTTCAATCTTTCATCTGTTACTATGTGGTCTTTACATCTATTTCGGCAGTAAAATTATTGCACTCTAATCTTCCGGAACGTCATTTAGCAGCTTTTAATTTTGCCAGTAACACCTTTTGATTTAGAAGCACGGTAGAACTTGCCAATAGCATCAGTTTCGCTAAAATTGGTATATTAATTGTAATAATTCGGAATAAATTGTACGACTTAATCAGCTTCTACTGTAGTTAAATCTATGAAAGGTCAATTACTTTTTTAATTTTCAGCAAATTAATTTTCTTCTGTATGTATACTTTTTTTAAATTAATGCATTCTCAAATCTTTGCTTAATCTCAATTTATTATTTATTTTAGAGATTTAACATCAAAAATTCCTTTGAAGTAAACTTTTTTGCACTTTTTTTTTTAGATGAGGAACTGGCTTACATTGTAAACCAAGATCACGTCAACAATCATGCAAAAGGACAAGATGATGGAACGGATGGGGTTAAAGGTAATTATAAGAATAGTTAACTCAAAATGAGTAGTGTGCAATTTAACTTTGCAATTTTGAAGTGTAAGAAATTGCAAATATGCACGTGTATACTATTTTCCAATATATACAAGAAAGGATATGAAGCTTTGAGATCAAGAATATGGCTGAAGATACCAGAATTTTAAGATAAAATTTTAAAAAGATTCTGCATCCACCATAGTTTTTTCAAACTGAATATGCTGGATTTTTAAATCTTGTCATTTCATACACTTATGTTTATTTCCAATTATTCCCATAGTTTCCTAATTCGGAGCAATCTGTAGCTGTAACCAATAAGCAAATTGACATCAGAATTTACATAGACTATGCAGGGGATGCAGAAACAACGGAAACACTGTAAATAACAAATAACAATCTTAAAGTGAAATTTAAATCTGTTATTTTAAACAGTGAAAATGACAAGAATCAGAATCAGTGATTACTAGTTGTGCCATTTAAAGAATGTGGTTTATGAAGGAAGGGTTGCAACTTTGGTAGATTTAAAGGATTGTATTACAGTGTGTATGTGAAGCATCACTGTAAAGCAATTGCTATCAGCTAATTGCCTTAAATTTTCACCTGAATGATGATATACAGATTGGCATATTCCTTATGACGGTAAACAGCCTCTGCAGAAGGTATGTTTGCAAATCTTTTTGAAAAATCCTTTTCCTCATCCTTTGACACCAAAATTTGTATACAGACTATGCAATCTGCTTATTAGTTACAGCTAAAGAATGCTCTGAATAGAGAAACTTTAATTATGGCCATCATGTGTATACAAGCTTTCTGGAATTATTTCCATCTGTTTTAAAGATTAACAATAGATTTTAGCAACAAGAAAATCTAATCATTTATACAACTCTTAATATGAAAATATTTTTTCATATCTTACTTTTAAATCAGACTGTTTTTTTAATATTGATTCATTACTGACAATGGATCATTATACTTTACACACATGGATGCTGCCTATTTGAATTGATATAGACTTTGATATTTCCCATTGGTGATCAAACAGATAAAAACTACCGAATGCTTGTACTCAGTCGTGGGTTTACACCCAATCACTGGGCTGGCCGTATGGAGTTTTGTGGGTTTTCTTCATTTGTATGGGGGCCAGTTTACCATAGAAACATCAATGTATTTGTAATGTATATTTTTTATGTTTTTAAATTACATTTAAACTGTTGAACAAATTGATTTTGAAGTAATTTATTACAGAAAAATTACAAAAATTTACAATCAAGCAATTTTTTATTCTTTTTACTGGATGCTACACATTACATATCACATTATAAACCAACTGAAACACGCTATTTTTTATCATGATTTTTGTAAACTCTATATAATTTTTGTATGCGAATGTAGTTTTGGATTTAATGTCTAACTAACATTCTTACCAAAAATTTAATAAACTGAGAACACAACTGTTTTAAATTTTTACATTATCTACACACATTTCTGCAGTTTTAATTATAAATTTTGAAATATAGCTTGCTTGGAACAAACATTTCTAATTGTCCCATCACGAACAAATTTTGTTTGCACTGTTTGTTTACATTTTAGTAAATGTAATCAGTATTAAAATCAAAAAATGCTATTTCTTTAATACTATGGCCACATAATTCAAGTATTTACATAATAATGGTGATTAGATATAGCATCTAAGAGATGTATACTGTAATTAGTATTGATTTTTTATGATACAAATCTTCCATCACATACAAACTTGGAATATTTTGCGAGAGATGCTTTTAAACATTTTTGTATTTTTTTTTTTAACTTTTTTTGATATAAATATTTAAATTTTCAATCTAATATTTTATAGAATACGTGAAGTATTCGAGAAAATAGCAATAAAAGTGTAAAAGTGAAATAAATTATTGTAATAAACTTGTAAATTGTGTTATTTTAAAATAGATTTTTCGACACATTAACATGTATTTTATATTCATGCACAGTATAAATATGAGTTAGTTCAATAATTTTTGCAATATAATAAAAACAAAAATGTTACAATAGCTTTAAGGAGTCAAATTTACTTCACTTTGAGATAAAATGCTTTTACAAAACTGCAACATCTGTCATGTGTGCCTTTGAACTGAATAAGAATGTTGCAAGAGTGTTCTAAAGCCATTTGAATATTTAAAAGAAATTTGAACAAATATATAAAACGTATGAAACAAATTAAACAATATGTGTAGCAAAAATAAGGAATAAATTGTACAACAGTTTACGTAGATCAATTTTTAAAAAAGGAAAATGGAGGAAAAACATTTGGCCGTCGAAGCTAATTTTCAAACAGCTTTAGAACACTTGCTACATAATTATTCAATTCAAAACAATCTTCCAGATGGCCGAACGACCGAGCAGTTGAGGTGGCAGCTTGGTGTTTCGGGGACCCGGATTGAATCCAGACGGGTCAAAAACCCCGAGAATTTCAGTGAAATCCATGTGTCGCTCGTCACCCAGCCGAATCTAATGGGCTTGCCAAAAAGGCCCTCTTAATGTCACAGGATAGAAGAGGTAAAAATAGAAATATAGAATCTGATGAGACTCAAACATTTTATCCAAAAGTGAAATAAATTTCACTCAAATCTATTATCTTGGACTCTTGCTCTGATTTATTAATAGTGTAAGAATTTAATATGTACTAATATTTTCATAATACAAATCGTCTTAAATCTAGACTTATTGGAGAAGTAAATTTTGAACCAAAATTTGTTCCTCCAATGTTTTTAATATGTTCAGTTTTTTAATATAATTAGTCAATAATACATAGATGCTAATTTTTAAGCATTGAAGTGTCGTCAATAACCCATTTAAACTGTAATTGCATTCGGGATTTCTGATAATTTCTTTACGAAGTTGGCAATCGAGTATTTGTCTAGACTTTAGTACCAAGCTGATTCAACTGATGCATTAAAACTGAATGATGGATGTTATTAAGTGAGCAATATTGTTCATTTTATTTGCATAATTCTATCAGTTTGGCACTGAAGATGAACTGGTTTTTATTTATTCATCTGTAAATAATTGTATCTACTAAAAATTCTTTGTTGTTCTAGTTTATGCAATGTTGTTTATAACAATCTCAAACAAAGGTAAAGCAAGGTTTGCACTGTCATACAAACTACTATGAATGAAAGAAAAAAACAAGTTAAAACCAATTGCTGTTTACATCGTACAAACGTAAATTGAAATTGGCTTTGATTTGTGTGTGATCCTTTCACTCATAATAGTTTGTATGACAGTGTGAACCTTGCTTTAATAGCCAAATTAATCTCCAAGCATTGTAATCCAGAAAATAATAAGTTGAACTATGCTACAACACAGAGCCCCAATACTTAAGTAGTTTTGAGACTTTCGGCAGATCGTGAGTATTCCTGGTCGTCGGGGATGCTCACAAAGTACACAGGATTTATTGTTTTAGCTCTTTTTCAATAAAGTAGCATTTTATAGATGAACAAAGAATTTATGGAAGATACAATTTGAGTCTGTAATATATATGTTAGATACTTTTTACAGTAATATCTGGATAATACGATATTCGAACGTTTTGCTCTGTGTAATTTTCATTTGTCGCACGCAGCTAATATTGAAAGTAAGGACCAGTCGCCTAGGGATTAAACGTGCGCTTCAAACCAAGAAATCGCTGTCGGTATAATTGGTATGATGATAAAGTTCTAATTGTGTTCCTCAAAAGCAATGTAGTGTTATGCTTCCATAAGTCTAAGATTGTGATGCTAGTTGTTAAGCTTACGTGTGCGCTGTTTGTATTCATTTTGCCTACATCATTTTTGTTTTATTGACATATTGTTAAAATTAAATATTTCATAAAATAACTAAAAACTATTTGTAATGTCATGCTATTGAAACACAATAGTGTATCCTAAACCAAAATGGAGACAATGCAAGTAATGAAGGGTGTTCCTTTATGTAAGAAGAACAATTCAAGGTGCAGAAGTTAAGTTTTCTGATGATTTTTTTCCCATATACACACATGCTTCTTTTGCAGTATATTTGGAAATTTCAGTTTAAATTATTTGGGTTTCAATCATGAAGAAATTACTTTAGCACTTATGCTTAAATGTTTTTGTTACACACAATTCTAAATGTTACATGATTATTTAACATGGAACCAATGTAATTTAAGCATCTTAATGTTGCTTATGGGTAAGATTGTATGATACAATAATACTGTGATAGGTTGGTTCTACACATCACTTAATGTAATTCAACTTGTAAAAGTTCTCACAAAGATATTTATATATATAATATATATATATTGTTTTTCTTAGAAGCAAATCCAATTTAAATTTATGCTATTTATACCATTTAAGGAGTAGTTTAAATTATAATATGACAGCTTTTTCTTTATTGAGAAGCATCATAATTGATTCTTGAAGCGCAAATTACACTGCAATGTCCGCTGCAGCCATCTCTATACTTTAAACAGTTGTTTCCTCTCTCTACCCATTCCAGATCTGACTGTAGTGTATTTCTGACCATTGCAATGCCTTGTTTTAACATAAAACAAAGCATTGTAATGGCTAGAGGCCAGTGTTGTTACAATGAAACTGGTTCTTGATTATTCAGATCAAAGAACTTCAACCAAATACAAGTAAATAATGCATCTATAATAGAAAAATGTTGGTTCCATGTTGAATTAAGCACTTACTTTACATCATTTTTTGCACTTCTTTTTATAAGTTGTACGCTGTTTTTATATGGAAACCACCTTCGCCTGGTGCAAGATGAGTTTCCAGCCGCACCGGCCCAGTTTTGTCCGCTTGATGTCTTGTCCATTTTGCTATTATGTTAACTATTGTTTGTTTTAATGTTACATTTTCAAAAGTTATTTTTCACTGATTAATTATAAAATTTTTCTATTTTAGTGGTGAACGAGACTTCTCCGCTGGCAGAAACATGAAGACGAAGCAGTTTAAACGTAGCGTGCTCTTGGCTATCAATGTTTTATGCTTTTTTTTTTATACAAAAGAAAACAAAACAAAAAAGTATATATATATTTAGTAAGTTTTAATGATATAAAAGAATATATTATATATATACATATATATTTAAAAAAAATACATTATACACTAAATACTTTGCTTAAAATTGTTCTTTTAAGTATTTTTAAACAAATATATTGCTTTATATTATACATGTGAACTGTTTTAAAGACTCTACTGGTGCAAAACTTCATGTTTAAAGTTACAAAATGATGCCAAATTTAATGTTTTAGTAGTGTGCGGGATGGCTCCATCCTCTTTACAAGACAAAAACTGCATTTTTCTATCAGGAAAAGAAGGGTTTTTAATTAATGAAGTGTGATTTATAAAATATATTTCAAACTTTTATTAATTAGAGAAATGTGCATACATATACATGTATGCAAATTAGCAACATTAATTGCACTCTTTTTAATCAACATTAAAATAAACTTGCTGTTAAAGATCTGTAATTGGTATATATGTATGTGATATAGTTGGTATTTTTAATTATTTTTGAATAAATTTGTTACGTATAAGCCATTGTCATGTTTCAATACATGTACACAGTTACTAATACAAAACACTAGATGGCGCTAGGTTACATCCGCCATGTTGTCAATCTAGTACTTCGAATGTATGTTACACTTGCAATATTGGGTTTATTTGTAACGAAACAAATCGTACATCCTGCACAATGAAGTCATTTAGGGCACAGCTTGAGTAGGGAAACCCATATTGCGCCCTAATTTAATAGGAAATAAAACTGGGGGGAAAGGTTTATTTATACACTTGATGAAACAATAGGATATAATACTTTTTTCTTGTGCGCTCAACATTCAACCATGCTTGTTTTTAAATCAATGATGATGATAATAATGTTTATCCGCATTAAAATAAATCTGAACCCCTATTTTTAGGGTCTTAGATCAAGTTTTGTATACGGTTTTCTGATTGTAACTGGTTTATGTGAATTATTTCCTGTACTAAAGACCCTATTTAGGGTTTTAGGAGGGGAACCAATTATTTGGATTCTACTCTACGCTCATAATTACTCACCCGAGCTTACACTAGTGTATTTATCACAAGTAAGCACACTATTGTGAGCTTGTTCCTCCCATAAGCTACACCTAGTGTAAATAACTTCTGTCAAGAGAAAGTGTGTTAAGATACAAAGTAACATAATTAAGGTAATGTAACTATATCAAAATCGTTTTTTAAATTGCAAAATATTCAAATTTTTATAGGGAAATTTAACCTTCCAGTCACGTAGGTAACAAAGACAAGGTTTGAAATGATAAAATAGAGCCCTGTCAACACACAAAAGCTTACCTCCGCCTAACTTAAATCCATATAGAAATTTATATACCTCACTTATTACATAATTACACGCCAGTATTCCCTCCCAAATAACATACTTAATAATTATTCACCTCGCGCCACACGAGAAGAGGGTGCAGCACTTAAACTCTACATCCCACTTCCTTTCACAATACTACCTCATCAGATATATCACGTTTAAAGCGAATTATTACTATATATATATATATAATGCTAACTGGACTCGATTTAGCATCATTTTATAGGAGTGGGGAGCTAAAATAGCTGCGGAAATCCCCCCCTCTTAAGAATTGGAAGAGAGATCTGCAAATGGGCAATTATAATGGGTCAACGGGACATCGTGATATTTGATGCTACACGTAGGTGTTCGCTCTTTCTCTTGTCAACTTTTCAAGCTCTATTGCTTAATTCTTATCGCTGACAAGTTTAAATTTTTCTTGTTTTGAGAGTGAATTTGGTCTAGAAATAAAGGAAATTTCAATCAAATCTTTGCTCCAGCGGCTCGTGTTGTAAGGTGCAAAGACCTTAACAGTTTTAATTAACAGTTTGCAATCTTGTAAGACTCCTCTATTAACCCCAATTAACTCTTTACACTCGGATTAAAATTCCTGTTTTCGAGTTCTGCATGATCGATTTTCCTTATTTTATTTTTGTTTTTTTTTCCTTAAAATCCCTAAACTCACAAATTTCTCTTTGTGTAATCTTCGAGTTGGGGGTGTTGCGAAACCTCTCGTGGAATTCCCTATTTAAAAATTTCGTTTAAAATTGAATTATTGCGGTTTAGTTTCCGACTTTCTCTCCCCCCTTCTTTCTGTAGGGTTGTTGTGCAAATTTTTCTATCCGAACGAATAAAAATCGGGCCAAACAAAGGCTAAACAAACATTGAGTGTTGAATTAAAAGCAGGTTAATGATAGCGAACGTGTCTGGTTCCCAGAGCGTTGCATTCACTGCCACGATTTCCCACCCAACCGCAACTCCCACCAACAGGCTCCAGGCTAGGAGTTGACAACCTTTTTGCCCATACGCACCCACACCCGATTACGTCATGTGGCCTTTTTGATCACTTTAATGTTAGTTGCATCGCATTATTCCTAGTGTACAACTGACAATTGCTAGTTGTGTATACTTGTATTTCTGAATTACCTGATTTCTCTCCAGGTCATGCTGTTGATTTTACTTTATTCGAACCTTACATGTGTTGGATCTTTCGTGCTGTAAGCCCTTATACTGTAGTTGTAATTTAACTTCCTTCTTTCTCCCTATCACACTACAACTGTTCTGTATTATAAACTGGCTACAGGAGGAAGTAACCTGTTATAGGTCACGTGTTATAGCTATTTTCACCCCCTTAAAGCCTCCTCACCTCTTAACTTCTATGCTAAAAACACTAGAAATTGATATTGTTCGAGCAAATTCCTCCATTAAACTAAATAAAACTATATACATATAGATCTAAACCCCCCAAATTTTGAGGCTCTCTACATTAACTACATCTCGAGTGAAGCTGATCTAGTAATCTTTCACCTGAGACCTATAAAATAGATAGAAATCTCTCCATATTTTGGGAGGAACCACTCAAAAAAGTGGCCTCCCCTTAATTTTAACTTAAAATTAATAAAAAAAATACAACTTCTGATAAAGAGAAGCGTTTAAAAAATGGCTTCCTTTTCCTAAACAATTACCTTTTTGTGTGTTTCAGATGACTACTGTGACGTAATACTAGGGTATCTGTTAGAAAATAAGGAAATTTGCGTTATTAATTCCCATAAATTCCTGATATTTTTTTTAAAACAATCTTCGATACATTATCATTAGAATGCTTTCTAGGTGTGTCACCTGGATAAATATGTGAAAAAGAATATGGGTCACATCAATACATTTACATTATTTACAAAATATTGCTATAATTAAGTGTTAGGTGTTTACAATTTGGCCCATTTGCTAGCTTCTTAGCTTAGTTTTAGTACGATCTAAACCCCAGTATTGCGCGTGGAACATCACGTGTCGATACAGTAACACGAATTTCACACGTTTGTGCGGAAGGTAAGCACAAACGACGTATTGTGAGGAGTAAACAATGAATAATAGTAGTGTCTTCTCGCCAGCTTCCATCCTTCTGCCCCGAGGCATACGTGATATCGATATTAAAACACGATTCTAGAAAGTGGGTGTTCTTCGAAGTGCCGAAATTCGTGCCTAGAAGTAAATTGACCTTTTCTTTAATTTAACATAAGATTTAGGACGCTTTGATACGGATTTTAATGCACCCCTGCTCATTGTTTAAGCTTAAGTCTATTGCCTCGATACTGATTTTTGTAACGAGGAAATTAATTAATTCTATAAAAAAAGAAACACTTCACTATTCTGTCTTGTTAGTTACAGATCGTTTCTCTGCTGATTCGAGTGTTAATTGATGATGAAATATTTAATTTTAGGTTTACGAAAACATGTTTTTTGATTTAAAATTCGAATTAATGGCGTATTCTAAATTATGAAAGGAATTTTTTTTCTTTTGTAATTCCAAGAATAAAAAGGGTGACAAAAAACGGAAGAAATATAAAAAAAAATTTACTTTTTTTGAGGAGGAAATGTTAAAGAATCTCGAGGAAAATCTATCTTTAATTTCCTAGAATTAAGTACAGTAGACCCTCCCCCCCTATAACACTGTAGATAATTCCGTGTTATATGAATCCCATGTTGTACGAGTCACTTAGATTTTACAAATACGCGAGCCGTTCACAGCCCCGCACGCATATTTGTAAAATCTAAGTGACTCGTACAACATGGAATTCATATAAAACTGAATTATCTACAGTGTTATAGGGGGGTCTACTGTATTTAAAAAAAAAATCACAATTATCTTCAGCATCACAAATCATATGAGCAGAGGAATTGCACCATGTGTTGGGGAAGGCATTTCTTAGTGTAATTCCTCTGTTCGGAAAGCCTTTATGGTACAATTCCTCCGTTAACGGAGTAATTTGCACCAAGGCGGCCATTCGAACAGAGTAATTTGCACCAAGGCGGCCATTCGAACAGAGTAATTTGCACCAAGGCGGCCATTCGGACAGAGGAATTTGCACCAAGGCGGCCATTCGAACAGAGGAATTTGCACCAAGAAACTCATTCATATGCAATGATTTTTCTTAAATCTAAAAGAAAAATTTGATATTGTTACTATATTATCCTATAGTATCAATAGTAAGTTATCATTGTTACTACCCGTAGCGTCAAGAGATATTCACAAGGCTATTGATAGGCCTACAACACCTAAAGAAAATTCTACATATGCAATTATTTATAGATGTTAAGGATGACGAGGCCATTCCTTTTGTTACTGGGGTAGCATCGCCGTCTATATACAAGGTTATTTCACAAAAATACGAATTTCGTTATCATCAAAACACTCGTAAATTTGTCATTTACAGTTTCATAATTTACGCTCCATCGATTCATAAAAATATGCCGAGTTGTTATTTATAGATACGACTACATTTTAATAAATTAAAAAGTGAAGTGTCGCAATTATAAAGAAAGATATTTGTCTTGTGGATTTAAGAATTATCCTGAAGACACTTCAACAGCACTTTTTGTTATTCCTGTATGCTTCTATGGTATTAATATCATTGGCGTGATGGGTGACGAAACGGAATTTTAATGGTGAAATACTTAATTAGAATACTTAATTAGCAACTTGAGAGTGAAAGAAACGCAATTAACTACGGTTATAACCTTTTTTTTTCAGTTTTGCAACGTGTAGACCTTGTGATAATTTGTCAATGCTACAGTTTTAAAAGTCTAATACCTTCTTTACTAGGTTCTTAATAATAATAATACCTATAGAAATCAGTAACAAACGTGATAATTGAATTCTCTAATGCAGTTTTTTTGTAATTTAAATTGCTGCGTTGTAGCTTTGTGTAAAGACTTTAGTGAAGCGATGTTTTTTTTACTGTTATAGTAGCAATTAATTTCTTACTGTTTCATAAGATTTTCGCTAATGAAACAATTCATTGTCGTTTATTACTGTTTTATTTGTTGGATCCACAACAATGTTCTATCATTTGCTGTTGTTTCGCTAGTTTCATGCTGCTTTTTCTCTTACCTTTTTGTGTGTTTCTTCTTTCCGTTTCACTAACTTCTTTCTTGTTTCTCTAGCTCGTTTCAATTCTATCACTGTTTAGGGTATTATTTATACCGGGTGGGGCAAATAAAAGTGGCCCGGAGAACCGAGTTCCAGGGTACAAAGAAACACAGCAGAGAAATACAGTACTAACCTGACTATAGCAGGTGTTGAAAGTGACTACCATTAATCTCTTGGCACCTTTGGGTCCTGGTCAGCAAGTTGCTGAAGGCGGATCAAAGCTAATCGTATCCATTCGTCCGGGCCACTTTTATTTGCCCCACCCTGTACATTACCTCAGCTATATTAATGATTTCTTCTAGTGTTTCACACCGTTTCACTGTACTTTATTCCCAACAAAAAAAACTAATTTAGGTTTATATTAATAGTGTTTAGCAGCAGTAGGAGTAGCTACTATAGTTACTAAGCTGCTACTGTAATAGTAATAACAGTAGTAGAAGTGGTAGTAGCAACAATAGCAGCAACAAAAACAACAGCAGCATTGTAGCAGTAACAGCAGTTAGTGCTACTATAGTATCAAAATGTATACTGTTAATTATATACTTCTAATGTATTATTATATACTATTAGATGAACAACAGTGCAATATATACTTTTTAAACAATGGAACATTGTTAAATAATTTGATCAATGTTTTATATAGTTACTATAGTAGCATAATTTAAATTAAAAAAAAAAACGCCGAAATTGAATCCAACCTCGATATTTAATTAACCTATATAGGGGGATGCTGCTTACAATATAAACATCGGAACCATCTGTGCCGTTACGATAACAATCGTAAAAGATGGCGACGATAAAATAACACTATAGTATCAATAAATTTCTATTATATATTATCGGATCACACACTATTTCAACAAGTAGAATTCGAAAGAAGTTGGTGTTTAATTAAGACTGGATGCTCCAGTTACCATCTTCAATAGTAACTAAGCCTACTTCGTGATAATGCTACTACAGTAACAAAGTTATTGTTAAATTAATACGTGATCAGATAATCTCCTTTACGATAACAATTAATCAGCTTTCCAGTTCGTTACGTTCTAGCACGATACACAAATGAGTTTCATCCCATAAATTTGTTACTATAGTTGTATTCCTGGTTTAATTTGTTACTGCTTCTGTAGTTGCGTGCATAAATAAATATGCTGCTGTTGTAGAAATTAATTTATATAATTGTTGTCTTTCTAGATTATGTTCTTGTTTCTATAGAAGCATACTTAGTGTTGTAGATGTTGTTACATGAGCTGTTGTAGTACTTCTAAATTAGCTGTAACTGTAGAAATTAGTCTGTTACTATTGTAGAAGTATTCACAGCTGCTGTTACTACAGAGGCATCGTAACGAGGCATTTGCATTAGCAGTATTTGCAACACAAAATGCTGACTACTGTCATATGGGATGAAGCAACAACTGTAAAGTATCAATGGATGATATCTTGATATCTCGAAAGTATTATTTCCTGTGTGTAAGAGGTCAGTGACAACTGAAATTAATTATGCAAAAATAAAACAGTTTCCTCTAGCCTTAGTTTTCGAGTCGTTTCATTATCTGAATGAGAAAAACCGCAACAAAAGGGGGGGGCGATTTCTCACATCGAACAATGCAAATTGTTGAAAAAAAACTTGAACGTGTTCGCTTCCTCGACCTCCGGTTGAACAATAAGTAAAATTTACTGGAAGTGTAACATTGATGAAGTCAACTGAACCAAAAAGACAGCAACTTTTGCAACACTTGCATTATAAGAATGTAATGTATGAGACATTCCCTTCTGGCATTTTCTCGTGTGACGTTATTCAAATATAAAATGAAGACGACTTGCTTGTAACGGGATAAATAAAGGTAACGTGTATACGGTCTAAAGAAGATTAAGTGATATCATCATGCTTCATCGAGTGTGAAGGTGGAGCTCTTCCTAAATTTCCTTTAACTAAAATCAAGTGTCTATCTTTAGACTATTATAGGAAGAAGGATGATTTTATGGCCTTCATTGAACTTCTGGATCATTTCTTATGCTGCTAGAGTCCTCACTATGCTTCCTGGATCATCCTTACTCTTCTAGGGTCCTCACTATGCTTCCTGGATCATCCTTGCTCTTCTAGGGTCCTCACTATGCTTCCTGGTTTATCCTTACTCTTCTAGGGTCCTCACTATGCTACCCGGATCATCCTTGCTCTTCTAGGGTCCTCACT
>NW_019384326.1:2038704-2043837 GCF_000671375.1 Centruroides sculpturatus
AAATACAAAATGGCGTGTTTGAGGTTTTTTAAAAAAATGCAATTTAGATTTAAAATTGATTTTTTTAATTTTTACAATTTATTTAATTTTACAAAATAAATTTGCATTTTTTTTTATTTTCAATTTTTGTATTTTTAAAAATTACTTTAAACCTCCAAACTGGCTTACAAAAACGCCAAAAAATCATTTTTTTTCCTTCAAAAATGTAAATTTGTGCTTGTTTTTTTTTAATAATTTAGTATCTAACCAATCTGTATTTTATTTTTTTAATATTATTTTTTTTGCATTTTTCTAAAAATACAAACAGTCTCAATCTGATTTCTAAAATCTGTTTTTTTTCCAATTTCAAGGACACTTATTATTTAAAAACACACACAAGAATACGTTATGTAATTACTTTTCCGCCAATGAGATTCCGCACGCTTATTGGGTTCGACATGGGCACGTGCGATAAAAGTCCTATCCCCCCGTTTTGTAGTCCGCTAGATCGCCGCCAGATGGCGTCACGAGAGGGGGTATAAAAATCGGGAACACATGTATACCCTTTAAATATAGGTTATACGAACCGTAGTATATACATTTATAACGCTCTCTCTCTTGATCCTGAAATCGAACTCCCCCCCACGTCCGAATTAACAATGAGCGAGAAGGAAACAGGATTTTGGAATTCCGTTCGTATCAAAAATCAACTCGTTCGTGAATCTCTTGCCGAACTTTTTGGCACCTTCATCCTTACTGTAAGTACCTTTTTTATTTGTTTTTTTTTTTATTTTCACCCCTTGCGCTGTCTCTAGGCCCTTTTACAATTTTTACCCCTTCTGAATTTAGGGGTTTTCATCCCTATTTATTGCCAGCGCCTGTATGCTTTACCTCTTCTAACACGCAAACTATGCGCTCCTACCTGAACTTTTCGGGTTATGAGGCATAATTTGGGGAGGTCAAATGAGGTTTTTACCTCCATAGGCCCTCTCGGAATCGCTTAAAACGAGTTGCAATCTTTGCAAATGAAATATTGTCATTCTTTTTGAGCCTGTATACCCAAATTTGCCTCCGTGGTGAGGCAATTCAAGGTGTGTACTTGCCTCAGAAACTTAGGATATTTATAAAAATTCAAAATTGTATAGGTGTAATCATAAAGACCCTAATTTATAAGGTTAAATAGTATTTTTTTTTTTAATTAATCATTTATTTAATTTGCTTTATAATTTTGCATTTTATTTATTTTTTTTCTATTTATAAACTGCTGAGGCATTTATATATTTATTTAGCATGTTTACTTGAGCGTGACTTTATAAAATGATTTTTAAATTATTTATTTATTTTTTTAAATCAATTTTATAATTATAAGTTGGGCTTCTCCTATAAGCTTTTCTGTTCTGTTAGAAAACTTAAATTCTCCTCCTATAAGCGTAATTTTTATTAAAAACTTGCTTATAAAATGTGATAAAATCTATAATAAATTATATTTTATAAATTTTTAATTATTTTTTGTATATAAAAGAAAAGTGCTGCCTCATTCATTATTACCAACATCTCCGAATACCTTCATATTTTTTTTCTTCTTCTTCTTCTTCTGTGATGTAGAGTGTGACACAAACTTTCTTATAATTAATTATAGAATAGATAAAGCTGTGCTAAGTGGGAATAAGTTCAAAGTTCAGAAAATTCGGTCAACGAATCTGTGCCTCGGGACCTGTCCTGACCATTTAATCGCCTGTCAGATATAGAGTCGATTGTGTATTGCTCCACCCTCCCCATTCACCTTTCTCTTTTGTTTTACGAGTCGCGACATACCTATCACTCCTTTCCCTTATTTTCTTATATTTGTGTAGAAAAAGAGGATTGAAGCACNAATTTGCACCAAGGCGGCCATTCGAACAGAGTAATTTGCACCAAGGCGGCCATTCGAACAGAGGAATTTGCACCAAGAAACTCATTCATATGCAATGATTTTTCTTAAATCTAAAAGAAAAATTTGATATTGTTACTATATTATCCTATAGTATCAATAGTAAGTTATCATTGTTACTACCCGTAGCGTCAAGAGATATTCACAAGGCTATTGATAGGCCTACAACACCTAAAGAAAATTCTACATATGCAATTATTTATAGATGTTAAGGATGACGAGGCCATTCCTTTTGTTACTGGGGTAGCATCGCCGTCTATATACAAGGTTATTTCACAAAAATACGAATTTCGTTATCATCAAAACACTCGTAAATTTGTCATTTACAGTTTCATAATTTACGCTCCATCGATTCATAAAAATATGCCGAGTTGTTATTTATAGATACGACTACATTTTAATAAATTAAAAAGTGAAGTGTCGCAATTATAAAGAAAGATATTTGTCTTGTGGATTTAAGAATTATCCTGAAGACACTTCAACAGCACTTTGTTATTCCTGTATTAACTTAATATCATTGGCGTGATGGGTGACGAAACGGAATTTTAATGGTGAAATACTTAATTAGAATACTTAATTAGCAACTTGAGAGTGAAAGAAACGCAATTAACTACGGTTATAACCTTTTTTTTCTGTTTTGCAACGTGTAGACCTTGTGATAATTTGTCAATGCTACAATTTTAAAAGTCTAATACCTTCTTTACTAGGTTCTTAATAATAATAATACCTATAGAAATCAGTAACAAACGTGATAATTGAATTCTCTAATGCAGTTTTTTTGTAATTTAAATTGCTGCGTTGTAGCTTTGTGTAAAGACTTTAGTGAAGCGATGTTTTTTTTACTGTTATAGTAGCAATTAATTTCTTACTGTTTCATAAGATTTTCGCTAATGAAACAATTCATTGTCGTTTATTACTGTTTTATTTGTTGGATCCACAACAATGTTCTATCATTTGCTGTTGTTTCGCTAGTTTCATGCTGCTTTTTCTCTTACCTTTTTGTGTGTTTCTTCTTTCCGTTTCACTAACTTCTTTCTTGTTTCTCTAGCTCGTTTCAATTCTATCACTGTTTAGGGTATTATTTATACCGGGTGGGGCAAATAAAAGTGGCCCGGAGAACCGAGTTCCAGGGTACAAAGAAACACAGCAGAGAAATACAGTACTAACCTGACTATAGCAGGTGTTGAAAGTGACTACCATTAATCTCTTGGCACCTTTGGGTCCTGGTCAGCAAGTTGCTGAAGGCGGATCAAAGCTAATCGTATCCATTCGTCCGGGCCACTTTTATTTGCCCCACCCTGTACATTACCTCAGCTATATTAATGATTTCTTCTAGTGTTTCACACCGTTTCACTGTACTTTATTCCCAACAAAAAAAACTAATTTAGGTTTATATTAATAGTGTTTAGCAGCAGTAGGAGTAGCTACTATAGTTACTAAGCTGCTACTGTAATAGTAATAACAGTAGTAGAAGTGGTAGTAGCAACAATAGCAGCAACAAAAACAACAGCAGCATTGTAGCAGTAACAGCAGTTAGTGCTACTATAGTATCAAAATGTATACTGTTAATTATATACTTCTAATGTATTATTATATACTATTAGATGAACAACAGTGCAATATATACTTTTTAAACAATGGAACATTGTTAAATAATTTGATCAATGTTTTATATAGTTACTATAGTAGCATAATTTAAATTAAAAAAAAAAACGCCGAAATTGAATCCAACCTCGATATTTAATTAACCTATTTAGGGGGATGCTGCTTACAATATAAACATCGGAACCATCTGTGCCGTTACGATAACAATCGTAAAAGATGGCGACGATAAAATAACACTATAGTATCAATAAATTTCTATTATATATTATCGGATCACACACTATTTCAACAAGTAGAATTCGAAAGAAGTTGGTGTTTAATTAAGACTGGATGCTCCAGTTACCATCTTCAATAGTAACTAAGCCTACTTCGTGATAATGCTACTACAGTAACAAAGTTATTGTTAAATTAATACGTGATCAGATAATCTCCTTTACGATAACAATTAATCAGCTTTCCAGTTCGTTACGTTCTAGCACGATACACAAATGAGTTTCATCCCATAAATTTGTTACTATAGTTGTATTCCTGGTTTAATTTGTTACTGCTTCTGTAGTTGCGTGCATAAATAAATATGCTGCTGTTGTAGAAATTAATTTATATAATTGTTGTCTTTCTAGATTATGTTCTTGTTTCTATAGAAGCATACTTAGTGTTGTAGATGTTGTTACATGAGCTGTTGTAGTACTTCTAAATTAGCTGTAACTGTAGAAATTAGTCTGTTACTATTGTAGAAGTATTCACAGCTGCTGTTACTACAGAGGCATCGTAACGAGGCATTTGCATTAGCAGTATTTGCAACACAAAATGCTGACTACTGTCATATGGGATGAAGCAACAAGTGTAAAGTATCAATGGATGATATCTTGATATCTCGAAAGTATTATTTCCTGTGTGTAAGAGGTCAGTGACAACTGAAATTAATTATGCAAAAATAAAACAGTTTCCTCTAGCCTTAGTTTTCGAGTCGTTTCATTATCTGAATGAGAAAAACCGCAACAAAAGGGGGGGCGATTTCTCACATCGAACAATGCAAATTGTTGAAAAAAAACTTGAACGTGTTCGCTTCCTCGACCTCCGGTTGAACAATAAGTAAAATTTACTGGAAGTGTAACATTGATGAAGTCAACTGAACCAAAAAGACAGCAACTTTTGCAACACTTGCATTATAAGAATGTAATGTATGAGACATTCCCTTCTGGCATTTTCTCGTGTGACGTTATTCAAATATAAAATGAAGACGACTTGCTTGTAACGGGATAAATAAAGGTAACGTGTATACGGTCTAAAGAAGATTAAGTGATATCATCATGCTTCATCGAGTGTGAAGGTGGAGCTCTTCCTAAATTTCCTTTAACTAAAATCAAGTGTCTATCTTTAGACTATTATAGGAAGAAGGATGATTTTATGGCCTTCATTGAACTTCTGGATCATTTCTTATGCTGCTAGAGTCCTCACTATGCTTCCTGGATCATCCTTACTCTTCTAGGGTCCTCACTATGCTTCCTGGATCATCCTTGCTCTTCTAGGGTCCTCACTATGCTTCCTGGTTTATCCTTACTCTTCTAGGGTCCTCACTATGCTACCCGGATCATCCTTGCTCTTCTAGGGTCCTCACT
>NW_019384326.1:2043975-2053271 GCF_000671375.1 Centruroides sculpturatus
CAAAATTTTTAAATTGTGTATTGCTTCCATCTGTTACGACATTTTATTTTTGAAAAGTTTTTGTATTGTTATTATAAAATGGAAAAAAAAAGCTTAATTTTGGAGTAGATATTATTATTTTCACTTTATATTAAATTCGTAACGAGTAAAATCTTCATTAAATCAGACCCCACTCGAGATATGACAAATGACCACCCCTCTATTTTCCTACTTCCTCGACCTTTAACCTATCGAAATTGAGTAGCATCGATGCCCCTAATACACAAACCTCCCCGCAAAATTTCATAAATTTTCGATAAAAGGTACGCGAGTTATTAAGCTTCGAAGTGGGTGAACAAAAAATCGCGCCTCCACACACACAGAAAAAAAGCCAAATTTTTTGTATTTATGAAGGTTCCCCGGGTGTAAAAATGTGAAAATCTTGGAGGTAGTAATTTCTTTTTCTACCGATTGCCATACTTTTCCTTAAATGCAGTCTTCTGTCCTTGAATTTTGTATAGACACTGATACAAAATTAGTATCATTTTAGCAGCAATTTTATCTTTTTCTTTACATTACAGTTGTGAGATATCCTCAACTTTTGAGTGTATCTTAATGCTTTTTTATTTAATGATTTCTTCCACCGATAACCCCGATAATATATCTACACAGGCATCAAAATACATTTGTGAGCCATTTCAACGTTTACTGCATAGTATTTACACCATTATCTCAAGTAAATAAGGCTCTCATAATGTAATTTACAGGGAAAATAATTACAAATTGATTGACAGCTCCAACAGGTAATGGTATCTTATCATTTTCTTCCATACCTGAAGAAAATGGATTTCTAAATTGTTTAGCCATAACGTCATTCTATTGTGTCATATTTATGTGTTAAGTACACTAGGAAGCTACAGTTGCATGTGTATATCCTGAAGTGTTATTGAAAAATATTTATGTCTAGAGCATTGAACCCTGTGTCGAATTACCTGAAAGGTTTACTGAAAACTAAAACTAGAAGGGAGAGGGGGGAGAAAATTCCAGGTTTGTTTTCAATTCAAGGTATTGCTTATGTGTTCTTGGCAGGATACGTCATAAGGAAGAAGTGCTGTAATTTATAACCAATTTAACTTTGCTCCCGGCTATTGTGTCTCGTTTTGTGGTCTTTATTTTTATTATTTTTTCGCTTCTAGGAACGGTTTAATTCGTTATATACCTTTATTATAATATACATTATAACAGGGTATATACTATGTTACAAAAAGTGGTCATTTCAAAAAAAAGGGGGTCGAGGGTTCATTAATACAAGAGTTCTTAGCATTCGTAGCGGAAGTGTATCTACGAAGAAGGCATTTTTATAAAATTAGCCGTATTTAATTGCGAGAAAAATTGCTCCATTTGGTTTAGTGTATCGCAATCGTTTCTCGTTGTGGTCGATTTTTTTATTTTTGGCTATTCCGGTGCCGAAATGTTGTAGTGTATTATATAAAAGGTATAGTTTCCTGTTGAATTTCTGAGAAACATCTATGTAGATTGACTTCCTACATGTAAAAAATGCAAAATAGACCTATTTGGCTTCAATTTAGACAAGTCTTTGCCTAAGGTATTATAAGATATAAAATTGCTAAGTCGCGTATAAAAATAGTCTAAAGTATTAATAGATATCATTAATTTTTTAATATATAATATATTTTGTAAAAAAATCAATTTTTTTAATTGATAGATTTACCTCATATCCCATCTGTCAGTGACTTATAATTGTGGTTAATTTATTGTATTTTTACTGATTAGGTAACAAAGTAATCTTGTGTTTTATGTAAAAAGCAATTTGTACTGTCGAATTTCTTAGAAACACGTTCGTAAATTCATATAGGCCTAAACAAAAAACGACATCTCCTTTGCGGGTCTTTGTCTCTAGTTGTTTATTTTTTTAAAAAAAAATTATGAAAGTCTAAGGAAAATAAATCAAAAATAATATTAAATTCTCTAGAAAACAACGCCAAAATATCATATTACCTATAAGCAGCGTTGTATTTTAATTTAAAAATAACAAAACTCATTTTATCACAGTGAATTTAAGTGTTTCCTATGAACACTAAAATGAACTTTTGTCTCAATTAACTCGAAAACAAAGTCTAGAAGAGTAATTTATTAAATGATTTCTCATTGGTTCGTGTGCCGTAAATTCTTATAATATAATATCCCGAATAAATAAATAAATAAATAATAATATTACCATTTTGTATACGCCGTCCTGTGCTAAATTCCCAATTCGGTACGTTGAATTTCAGAAATTCTTTAATGAAAAAAACAATTTCCAACTTATGGGCAGTTCAGGTAAACGCCCTTTAAGTTACTCGAACCATACAATAACATTAAATATTAATCAAACTTAACGAATTCACACCCAAAAAAGATCTTGATGGATGAATGAATGCGAAAATAATATAATAATAATAATAATAAATATTACTGTTCTTCAGCAACCTGTCAATCCAGATGATACCTTTGCACTTGCCGCTGTGTAGAAATTAATTTTTAATACTTTTATTTAAGTATTTTTGGATAAATATTAATTTAATTAGCGTGTTTTTAGTAAACGACATTCTTCTATTATCCAATAGAAAAAAAAATTGTCACATGGAAGAAAGTTTAGATAAACCTCCCACACGTTTGTGTAATGAATGGTTAATATTAATATTAACAACTAACGCTCGAAGCAAAATATCCACCCCCAGAGGAGGAACAAGTGTAGTTTGATACGGGTGGGATGGAACTCACGTCTTTGTGTCATCTGTATTTAAACTTACAGGAGTTTGAATTTAAATTGGATTGGGTTCGAATCCTTGACTTCACACGTTTTCTCTATCTGGATCTTAGTTTATTTGGGTGAACGCGTGATTTTAATTTCGGGTGTTGCTCTTGTTAAATGATGACCTGTGTAGTATTAATGGTTCTTTTGTTGTAATTTTTCAGGTGCTCACGTAAATCCAGCAGTTACTGTAGCATTCGCCACTATAGGAAAATTCCCATGGAAGAAAGTGATACCTTACATGTTATCTCAGTATTTAGGAGCATTCTTATCAGCCGCAATATTATTTCTCGTCTATAGAGGTGAGGTGATGTTTAAACTCTTTATCTTAATACCTTAATTATCACCGTTATTACTTATGTATGACAGTTGCAACGTAACCTCAATACGTCAGATTTGTAAAAATTGAAAACGTGAAGTACAAAAGTACCGCGTTGTATGAAGTTGATACGCGATGTTACACGTTGTTACGCCATTTTGTAAAATTTCACTTAACAACTAATTGAGTTACAAGCTCAGGGGGAGGAACGACCTGAAGTTATGTTCCTTTTTTTTTATTTTTCGTAACCTTTTTCTTCGTGTGTGACTTGTAATTAGAAGTCACTCATATGTTACCATCTAAATTTACAAGTTAATTACAATTTATTCGTGTATAACATTAATTTATTTAAATTTTTATCCTCGTTAAGATGGCATCGAAGCATTCGACAAGGGGATAAGAAGTGTGCCACCGAACAGCAATGCCACTGCAAATATTTTTTCATGTTTTCCGCAAGAGTACGCTAGTACTTTTACATGCGTTATGGATCAGGTAACTTGTACATTTTGATGAGCATCTTTTACTTTAATTGTGTTCGCTAATTTACGTATATTTCTTGTACAGATCGTGAGTACAGGGCTACTGCTCGCTGCTGTATGCTCTACAATCGATGAAAGGAACATGAGTGTCCCAAAAGGAATGGCTCCATTGATGATTGGTCTCACTTTAT
This sequence comes from Centruroides sculpturatus, assembly GCF_000671375.1. Classification (NCBI taxonomy): domain Eukaryota; kingdom Metazoa; phylum Arthropoda; class Arachnida; order Scorpiones; family Buthidae; genus Centruroides; species Centruroides sculpturatus. Next base: position 2,047,759 of record NW_019384326.1, read on the forward strand.
GTGGCATTATGATGGGTTTTGGTTCCAACTGTGGTGCCCCTCTAAATCCTGCAAGAGATCTTGGCCCTAGAATATTTACTGCCATGGCTGGATGGGGAACAGAAGTGTTTTCGTAAGTCATCACCATACGTTAATTTCTATGATTAAAGAAATTATTTGGGTGCATGTTAAACTGGAATACCAACATCTCCGAATACCTTCATATTTTTTTTTCTTCTTCTTCTTCTTCTGTGATGTAGAGTGTGACACAAACTTTCTTATAATTAATTATAGAATAGATAAAGCTGTGCTAAGTGGGAATAAGTTCAAAGTTCAGAAAATTCGGTCAACGAATCTGTGCCTCGGGACCTGTCCTGACCATTTAATCGCCTGTCAGATATAGAGTCGATTGTGTATTGCTCCACCCTCCCCATTCACCTTTCTCTTTTGTTTTACGAGTCGCGACATACCTATCACTCCTTTCCCTTATTTTCTTATATTTGTGTAGAAAAAGAGGATTGAAGCACCCCTTGGCATACAGAAAATAAGGAAAAATGATAGAGGAAAGTGAAACCATGCCTTAAAAACTACTTTCCCTTACTCCACACCCCACGTTTCTTTATAGTTTAAGTAGAAAAATCAAAATGATCTGTTGACCTGATCCCTTTTTCGCTTTACAAAAAGAAAAAAAAAAAAGTGCCTCATCAGCAAATAAGGGGGTCATAATGCCCTGATTAATACTTAAATATATAATTATACAGCCAAAATTATTATTTTATAAAAAATGTATATTGGAATGTGTTTAAATGCATGATTTGTAAGAATTTTTACTGTTTTTCTAGCGTTAAATATGCGTAGAATTGGCAAATTAGGTGGTATACCTCAGTTGTTAATTATAATTAATATACAGTTGGCCTCACATTTAATTTACGGTATTGTCAGAGTGACAAATTGCCTCAACAGGTTTGCTTCTATGGCATCTGACAATAAACAGGTTGACACGAAATTATGAAAGCCTCTCTTTTTTTAATTGTTCTTGTATGGGAAATAGTGTGTGAAAACTTCCATATACAATGTGATAAGTATATCTTCCTTAAAGGATTTTATAATATCCTTATACACAAATAAACAAACACGGGAACATAACATGTTCTGTTTCTTTATATTTGAGTATTTTTTAACGGAACCAAGTATATTTCCATGTTTTATGCTGCTGAAGTGTTGGCCCACATAAAACGTTTTGTTTTTTTAAGTTTAAACGTGATAATACTGAAGTTGCAAAGAGGTCCTCCTGATCGCCCATAAGATACAAATTTCAATCGCGCGGTGAAATTTGCATAAACTGATAACAAGATTCGTTTGTTATAAGCTTTCTTTAAGAATTTTAACGTAAAAAACCTCAAAAATTCCTTTATTTACAAAGGCGTTTTTATGGCATTCATAGAAACCAATTAGGAGCATTTTCTTACCAATGGTTCCTTATTGATTTCTATGAGGTTGAGAGCTATTAAAGGAAGCCATTTTGAAATGTAGTATAATGTCATTTATTAGCTAAATGGCTCCTTAAATTTACAATCTAGAGCCACGAATTGAGGAGTAGGAGTTATTTGTAAGCAGTGTGGCACCTAGTATTTGTAAACAGCACTTTGTAACTTAGACAGATTAAGTTATTTAGAGATTAAAATTATATTTTATGCTTTCTAAAACAAAAAAAGAACATATTAAACTTACTTTCAACATTAGTTTTCTTCGTAAAACTTTAAAATTTTACAAAATATAAGAGGAAAACACGCGACAACTAGACTCCTCCTCCTCCTCCTCTGAAACAATTACATAACTCTACATTATACAAGTATATTGGGCGGAGGTATATAAGAAGAGGGACACTTTTCGGAAAAGATATCATCCTAATTACGAAATTAATCGTTATTTACATAACTCGATATCTTTATAACCACAAGTAAAAAAAATGATGATGATGAGCAGTCACGAGCGATAATGTGCACTTTTCAGAAACATGGCAGACACTGGAACAATCAAGCTTTTGTTGCAAGGGTCGTCGTTAGGGAGGATCTGCTAACTAGTCACGACTTTCCAGATTTTCATTCACTTCTATCCATTCATATATCAGGAGGGTGAAGTAGCTTGTTAAGGTTTGCTACGGGCTCATTGCGATCTAATTACGTAACATTGCATCATTTTGAATCGATTCTACTGTAAGTTTACCACTCAAATCACGAATTGTGTGAATAGAACACAAATTAAATGGGGGGAGGAATTTAGTATTTGCTATTGTCGTAATGGAAAATAGCGTACGTGAAAGGCAAATTATATATATAGGCAAATGGAGGTAGAATACGAGCAAACACAGCTGCGAGAGTAATACGAAAACGCATTTATAGGCGGAAACAGGTGCTTAATATTCGCAGATGATAATTACAATAAAGAATTTCATCGAATGTAGAAAATTATAGGGAGTGAAGAATGTAAAAATCCGAAAAAATCAGGAAAATAAGAGGAATTACGAATACAGAATGCAAAAAAAAAATGGCGCCCTCGAGAATGGAATTGCAGTTTTATGTATTAAAAAATCATTCGTATAAGTGTAAAATCGTGCAAAAAACTCAATTACAATTATAGTTATAAATACAAAATAATAATAATAATAAATATAATTAATTAAGAATATTTTTGTTTTATTTATTAGCTAGGTTGCGGCCGAAGTTTTCATCTCTCAAACGTGAACGTCGAACGTGGAGCGCCGTTATCTTGTAAGCGACGTTCGACGTTCGACGTTTACGTTTGAGAGATAAAAACTTCAGCCGCAACCTCTCTATTTATTTTCTAATTAGTGTCAACGTTTGATTTATTAAAATTTAATTTAATTTAAGGAAAAATTAATAGATTCAAAATGATTCATATAACATTAATAAATATAGGTTAAGGGCTTATTGATCTTGTTTTATTTGAATTTTTATTAATGTCGTCCTAATAATTTAATTCACGCAATTATTTATTTAAAAATAAGAGAAAAAAATGGGTCATAGATTTGATAAAAATTGAAAGTTGGGTAATTTTTACGAGAGGATGTTACAAAAATGAAGAAATGTAACGTTAAATAATCAATTTCCACATTTAAATTTTTAAATTCTATTTATATCTACCTATTGGTTAATTTTAAATCGATTATAACTAATCAGAATAAAGGGGCGTGGAATTATTTCAAATATGTTAATTAATTTAATATATTTATCTTATTAAAAATAACAATATCAAGCGATTAATTGAATATTTACGTTTTAAAAAAACATTTCCGAGCTTATTTTTCGATGTTTGTAACAAAATAATTAATTAATCATAAATTTATAATATCAAATTACCTAATTAACATAATTTATTCGTAATTTGAAATTGGCCAATAGAGTGCCAGTATTTTTTTTTTAAATTCCAATCTATTGGTCAGTTTGAAATTCGATTCGAATTTTTAAATTTTAAATTATTCTAATTAGGTAATTATACTGTTTGGTGCTTAATTAACCCTGTATTTTTAGGGGGTTTTTTAGGAAGATTTTTACTGTGTTTAAAGGATTAAATATATTTAAATTTAACGTTTCAAAGATCCTAATTTATGGCTTGGATTTTTGAATTTTTCTGTTCCACTTATCTGATTTGTAACATAAGTAGAAATGGGACAGGAAAAATGGTTACATTAACCGTGAAGAGAGTAAAAACACAGGAAAATGGAACTGATATTGGTTAACGGCAGATGACTGATAACAGGAACAATGTCAAGGGTAGATAACGACAAAACCTTGGATGTCTCTCTTCAAAACATACAATGCACTATTATAATTATATGCCATGCTACTATTCATGTTCAACCATGCCATAAGTCCACTAAATAGTAAAATTATATTCATTCCTTGAATTTTATTATTATAGTAGTAATAGAATATCCGTTCTACTATTGTAACCCATAATTTTCAATCTAGGGTTTTTACTAATTTGCAGATGATTGAATTTTTAAGTAAATCGCAAGCATATAAGACCCTTGACATTGTAATTGCCCTCACGTATTTGTAATTGTTTAATTTTGAATGCGATCATGTCATTTTCATATTTGGTGTTCTAGTTAATGCTATTTTAGCGATTTATTGCTTCATTTTTCTATAAACTAGTTCGTGTTTTGAGGAAAATTCGAATGTCATTTACATTATTTCTGAGAAATTTCTTTTATATATATATATATAAGTTACTGTATATATTAAGTAACTTCTGGATAATATTGTGTGATGACAATGCAATTACAGAGTATGATCTTGATGCTATTAAGTAAGTAGATCAAGTAATCTTCTTGAAAAATCATTTATCTATATTTATATATATATTTTTTCTTTTTATAGATTATCGGAAATGCAGGGATTGCAGCTATAGTGCTAAATGGTTTAGGAAATGTAGGAGCCATTGTTATCCCATTAAGTTGGGGACTTGGACTTACCTTTGCCATATTAATCTGTGGAGGAGTATCAGGTAATTAAATCTATTATAAGTGAAGTTTATAACGTGAAACTCTAAAAAAAATCTTGCAACGAGTTGCGTAACTTTCCCGGCCAAATTTTTAAATTGTGTATGGCTTCCATCTGTTACGACATTTTANGGATCATCCTTGCTCTTCTAGGGTCCTCACTATGCTTCCTGGATCATTATTACTCTTCTAGGGTCCTCACTATGCTTCTGGGACCATCCTTATTCTACTAGGACCCTTATTATGCTTTCGGGCTCATCCTACGTTACTGGGATCTTTATAATACTTCTAATATCACCGTCGTCTTTCTGGGATCATTATCCTTCTAGGATCGATACGAATAATATGAAATTATAAACTTTATTAAAGTTTACACTTCATAATTCATTTAGGATCAGAGGGAAAAATCTAATTTATTATCTTATCTCAGGATCAGTTTATGATCTAGGAAGCAAAAACAAAAGAAAAAACTATATGAAAAGAGATGTATCTGTATTATAATATACGTAATTACGGGGTAGGAAGAATCGTCATCATTAAAATCATTTTAAACTTGTTCTAAATTACGGGTGGATCCAGAATAAAAACGGAATAATTACTTTCCTTAAGATTTATAAAAATAATACAAGGGTCATCTCTAGAATCGTCATGTCTTATTTTATTATATTTTTTTATACGTTAAAGATACACCTTGATATATCTTTAGGGTATATTCTATTAATCATAATTAACGCGATGCATCTTTTAGATGCATAGAATATACTTAATAAAAACATAATCCTCATATAAACTACTATGCTAAAGTGGTAATTTACTATTACAGTAAACAAAAGATAGTACAGTATACCAGTCGACCCCCTTATAACACTGTTGATAATTCCGTTTTATATGAATTCCATGTTGTACGAGTCACTTAGATCTTACAAATACGTGTGCCGGGCTGTGAACGGCTCACGTATTTGTAAGATCTAAGTGACTCGTACAACATGGAATTCATATAAAACGGAAT